>NC_133371.1:16018776-16217740 GCF_049309525.1 Garra rufa
CATAATAATAAAAAAAATGCCAAACGCTATTTCTAATAAATACATTATATAAAGTACACTAGGGTCAGCGTTTGGGTGCAATCTTCCGTGCAGTGAGGAGAGAAAAGATCGGCAGACAGATGTAGCTTTCAGTGAGTGAAAAACGTTGATGGAAAATGCATTATTTTGGGGTTACGTCGCAAAATCTAAAATATATCTTTTTATACTGTATTTTTATACATATTTATATTTTAAACTACGACGGTGAGCCAATGGATATCACACAAGCAACGTGAAAACTGCATATATTAAAGTGAAAGTAAAAACAGCGCTTTCAGCATCTAATGTGCACATTCTCTAAGAGACAATGATAGACGAATATACTTCATATGCTGATATTAATTTACTACCCTAATATTTCTCTTCTGCAAAATAAAAAGAAACTTATTTTGTGTAGGCTAAGGGTTTTTGAAAGTCAGTTCTTGAAATAAAGCTCTTCATATTTATTGATGACTGTAGTGTTATTAGGGGTTAAGAAAGACTAATTATTTCAGGTGGTCTTAAATGTGGGGACTAAAAGGCAAGAATTGCGATGGAACTTTATAAGGTTATCCATTGAATAAATATGAGCGCTGCGCGTTTCAAAGTCAGCTGCGGCGCTGCTTTGTGTATCATTTTGATAGCGCCTCCTGCTGGAAGAGAATGATCTGACATTTTTTATCAGCTCGAACGTCTACTGTTGTCAAAAAGACCAATGTAAACAAATCAGTCAATGGTTTTAAGCACCAAACACGTAGAGTTGTAAATGTTATCTGATGGATCGACAAGATCATGTGTTATACAAATTTAAACAATTAAGGCAATACAATATATCTTAATTAATATAATACTTGATTGACAATAATTGTTTAAATTAATCTAAGAATTGATACTTTTGACTCTTGAAGGCTGGAATGTGAATTTTATAATTTAAGAAATCTTTTTTGTTTTGTGAAATCTGCATCTCAATTGTAAATCATGCTTTTTAAAGTCATTTTAATAATTTATTTATTTATTAATTAAATTTTGTTCAGGTCTTTAAAAAAGTATTTAAATGTGTAGAATTTAAGATTAAATATGCTGCAGATACCCTGGTCTCGCGAAAAAATCAAAACATAAATAGTTTTTTTATATATAATTGTCTGGACCTCGAGCCGTTTTAGTTGAAGACCCCTGGATTAGATGATCGATTTTGAGTGATTTTCTACTATGGCAGGATGTTTAAGCTGCATTAACATTAACTTACTTGTATTTGCTAGCTATTAGGGATGCTCATTTCGGTTAATTTTCCCAACCAACAACCGCAAATCATTATCCGGGGGGGGGGGGGGTGTATTTTCCTGCTTTTTTGTCCTTAGCCAATCACATGCCTGATTATTGTTTTTATTTTCTGCATTTCACCTCTGCTATAGCTTATTTCTAATAAACTTAGCATTGTATAGTTGGCCCTGTGACATTGTTTATGTTCCTTCTTAGATTCTCGCATGCTAATGGCAGTGCACCAGAGTTGGAGTGTATCTCCAGTCAAAGAACATCTCTAGAAATGATGAGCCATATGACTAGTAAGTAATACCTCACACATAAAACAGCCATTCAAAAGTTTAAGGGTCAGATATGTCATGTATTTGAAAGAAGTCTTTTATCCTCACCACTGCTGCATTTTTTTTTAATTATTTAATTAAAATACAGTTAAACAGTAATATTGTAAAATAAAATTTTTAAATAACTGTGTTCTAATTTAGTATGTTTTAAAAAGTGATTTTTCAGCACCATTATGCAAATCTTCAGTGTCACATGATCCTTCAGAAATGATGCTGACAATTCAGCTTTGCCAAAACCGGAAAAAAAATGACATTTTTACAATATATATTGTAATCAGAAACATTACTTTTTTATGATCAAAGTGCAGTTTTCTTGGTGAACATAAAAGACTTATTTCAAAAACTTAAAAACTGACCACAAACTTTAAAGGGATAGTTCACCTAAAAATTAAAATATGATGTTTATCTTCTTAGCCCCAGGGCATCCAAGATGTAGGTGACTTTGTTTCCTCAGTCAAACACAAACAAGGATTTTTAACTCAAACCGCTGCGGTCTGTTAGTGATTTGATATAGGCAGTAGATGGGCACCAAACCTTTGAAAGTAAAAAAAAAAAAACATGCATAGACAAATCCAAATTACACCCTGCGGCTTGTGACAATAAATTGATGTCCTAAGACACAAAACGATCTGTTTTTGTGAGAAACTGAACAGTTTTTATGTAATTTTTTACCTTTAATATACAGCCATGTCCACACAACTGTCCCAAGCGCGTGCTCAGCATCAGGCACGTTACATGTGTACCTGCTCTGGCGTAGTATACGCAAACACCGGAAGCGATCTGTTGCGTGACACTCATTGTTTACTATTCAAACCGATTTAAAGCTAAAATATTATTACTTGCACAAACTCATCCGGGTCTGTTGACATCTCACTGATTTTCCCTTCCAGCATTTGCATATACTACGCCAGAGCGCGTACATATGTAACGAGCCAGATGCTGAGTTGAGTTGGACATTGCTGTATATCAAAGCTGAAAAATTATATAAATACTGGTTAGTTTCTCGCAAAAAACGATCGTTTCGTGTCTTAGGACATTGATGTATTGTCACGAGCCGCAGGATGTCATTTGGATTTGTCTGTGCATGAGGAAACAAAGTCACCTCAATTATTAGTCTATGTAAAAAATATTAACATAAATAGTAATTTTACCCAGAATGCAATGAACAGTGACGTAGGTTCCCATTCTCTATACCCAAGCTTAGGGCTGGGTATCGAGTTCGATACTTTTTAAGCACCGACTGAATCAAGTATCAAAAAAATAATTTTCGTTCAGTACCAAATTTCGATATCCAAGGGTATAATCTTGTCAACGTCAGTGAGCTAGGAAACGTGCCCGGATCAAATGCTGGTGATTAGCTGCGGCGAGGCTGCCTTGAAAATCAATAGTTTACTGCGGTTACGCCCACTCGCCCAGAGCTTGTCAAATGTGAGGCTGTAATGTACACTACACTTTAAAGCAAAGCGTAAATTTAACGCAAACGATGTTTAAGTGATCAAAAGTATTGCTAAATTATGCTAATATTGACGGCAACAGAGTGCGATGCAATATTTGCAAAAAGTTTATCGTGTTCAAGACTGGCAACACGTCAAATATTAGGGCTGGTATTGTGACCAATTTGGCGATTCGATTCTTATTTTTATGGTTTCGATTCGATTCGATAGCAATTAGCTATCAATGTTTCATTTAAAATGTTAGTTTTGCAGACATGGGATCCATATTTTGATATAAATGCTGGTAACTGAAACTCTCCTACTTAAGTTTATTACTGAAATACACATCTACATTAATAATAGGGTGCACACAGTTGTTTATTTTAAAAAACTTTTATTTTGAATGAACACTGTAACAAGAAGTCATAAATATGTGCATCCATTGTACACCATGTAAACAAACTGCAAAATGCACATTACTGTAAAAAAAAATAAAAAGACTGTAAATCCTCTTACGTGAAGCATGCGCATTAAGAATCGATTCGGGGATTTCGTTGCGTTAAACTGAAGATGGATTAAAATCGGAGAATCGATATTTTTTTACCCAGCCCTATTAAATATAATAAAACACTTGACACATTCTGTTGGATACAATTCTGGCGTCTCAGTTTCAATATAGGCTACTGTACAAAGCGGCATACATTTGCATCAGATGATAACTCAGCAGCAGAGTTGCACTCAAGCAGGGGTGTAATTTTCACTGGGGACACACTTTTCAGAATCCAGTTTGTGTCCTTTGCCTCTTTCAAAAGGTTTTGTTAAAGTAATCTCTTGTATTGTAGAATCCACGCTCAGCACCGCCGAGTTCGCTTGATCGTTAAAACGAAACCAAAACCGCACACGCATTTTAATTCCCCACGTTTAGAGAGCGACTCCCCAATGAGCGAAAATTAGGCTACATAAAATATTGAATTTGTTATTAGTATGTGAAATATAATAAGTTGTGTAGTTGTCTATTAATAGCTCTGTATCATGCTTGAAAGATTCGGTCTCTGTTTGCACTTTGAATATTAAAAGGGTAGCCTACTTTGATTATGACTGCATTTATTGTCTACACGACTAAGAATGAACTGTGTTGTTTATTTTTTGTTATTTATAATATATTTTGTCATTTATTCAGATTTTAAATTGCAGTGGTGGCCTCTAATTTAAATGGCTGTACCTATAATAGAGGAAACTAGATAAAAAGTTTGTTAGCAAACTTTAAGTTGGCTTGAGAAAGCCTAGCCAGTAAGTTTTAAGTAGTTTTAAAAGCTTTTAGTTTAAAGAAAGTTTAAAGGTTTTCAGTTTGAAATAGTTTTAGTTTGATTAATAAAGTTTGAAGATAGATAGGCTAGATAGATATAAATAGTTTGAAAATAGATAGATTTATAGATATAAATAGTTAGAAGATATAAATAGTTTGAATGTGAATAGATGCTAAGGTGTTGCTATGCGGTTGCTAAGGTACCCAGGGTGGTTGCTAAGGTGTTGCTATGCGGTTGCTAGCATTATTTAAGCAAGACTAGCAAGTCGCTAGCATGATTTTAGCATGACTAGCAAGTCGCTAGCATGATTTTAGCATTATTTTAGCACGACTAGCAAGTCGCTAGCATTATTCTAGCATGACTAGCAAGTTGCTAGCATGATTTTAGCACGACTAGCAAGTCGCTAGCATGATTTTAGCATGACTAGCAAGTCGCTAGCATGATTTTAGCATGACTAGCAAAGTCGCTAGCATGATTCTAGCATGACTAGCAAGTTGTTAGCATGATATTAGCATGACTAGCAAGTCACTAGCATGATTTTAGCAAGACTAGCAAGTCGCTAGCATTATTTAAGCAAGACTAGCAAGTCGCTAACATGATTTTTAGCATGACTAGCAAGTCGCTAGCATGATTTTACCATGACTAACAAGTCGCTAGCATGATTTAGCATTACTAGCAAGTCGCTAGCATGATTTTAGCACGACTAGCAAGTCGCTAGCATGATTTTAGCACGACTAGCAAGTCGCTAGCATGATTTTAGCATTATTTTAGCATGACTAGCAAAGTCACTAGCATGATTCTAGCATGACTAGCAAGTCGCTAGCATGATTTTAGCATGACTAGCAAGTCGTTAGCATGATTTTAGCAAGACTAGCAAGTCGCTAGCATGATTTTAAACATGACTAGCAAGTCGCTAACATGATTTTTAGCATGACTAGCAAGTCGCTAGCATGATTTTACCATGACTAACAAGTCGCTAGCATGATTTTAGCACGACTAGCAAGTCGCTAGCATGATTTTAACATTATTTTAGCATGACTAGCAAAGTCACTAGCATGATTCTAGCATGACTAGCAAGTCGCTAGCATGATTTTAGCATGACTAGCAAGTCGCTAGCATGATTTTAGCAAGACTAGCAAGTCGCTAGCATGATTTTAAACATGACTAGCAAGTCGCTAGCCTGATTTTAGCATGACTAGCAAGTCGCTAGCATGATTTTATCATTATTTTAGCAAGTCGGTAGCATGATTTTAGCATGATTTTAGCACGACTAGCAAGTCGCTAGCATGATTTTAGCATGACAAGCAAGTCGCTAGCATGATTTTAACATTACTTTAGCACGACTAGCAAGTCGCTAGCATGATTCTAGCATGACTAGCAAGTCGCTAGCATGATTTTAGCATGACTAGCAAGTCGCTAGCATGATTTTAGCAAGACTAGCAAGTCGCTAGCATGATTTTAAACATGACTAGCAAGTCGCTAGCCTGATTTTAGCATGACTAGCAAGTCGCTAGCATGATTTTAGCATTATTTTAGCATGACTAGCAAGTCGCTAGCATGATTTTAGCATGACTAGCAAGTTGCTAGCATGATTTTAACACGACTATCAAGTCGCTAGCATGATTCTAGCATGACTAGCAAGTCGCTAGCATGATTTTAGCTAGACTAGCAAGTCGCTAGCATGATTTTTAACATGGCTAGCAAGTTGCTAGCATGATTTTAGCATGACTAGCAAGTCGCTAGCATGATTTTAGCACGACTAGCAAGTCGACTAGCAAGTCGCTAGCATGATTCTGGCATGACTAGTAAGATAGATAGATAGATAGATAAGGTTTGAAGATAGATAGATAGATAGATAGATAGATAGATAGATAAGGTTTGAAGATAGATAGATAGATAGATAGATAGATAGATAGATAGATAGATAGATAGATAGATAGATAATAGATAGATAGATAGATAGATAGATAGATAAGGTTTGAAGATAGATAGATAGATAGATAGATAATAGATAGATAGATAGATAGATAAGGTTTGAAGATAGATAGATAGATAGATAGATAGATAGATAGATAGATAGATAAGGTTTGAAGATAGATAGATAGATAGATAGATAGATAGAGAGATAAGGTTTGAAGATAGATAGATAGATAGATAGATAGATAGATAGATAGATAGATAGATAGATAGATAGATAGATAGATAGATAGATAAGGTTTGAAGATAGATAGATAGATAGATAGATAGATAGATAGATAGATAGATAGATAGATAGATAGATAGATAGATAGATAGATAGATAAGGTTTGAAGATAGATAGATAGATAGATAGATAGATAGATAGATAGATAGATAGATAGATAGATAGATAGATAGATAGATAGATAGATAGATAGATAGATTAGTTATTAATTAGAAAGAACATAGATAGCTTAAAGCTTAATTGAGTATCAATGGCTTCTAGCAGTTTACATTAAACATAGTTCAAACAGACATGGAGTTTTGGTCAATGAAAGTCTATGGGACCTTTTTATGATTTTTAATATTAATTTTTAAGAAAACCATAACTCAAAACAGTCTGAAAAGATATAGCACACTAAGTCTGAACAGTATGAAGATCTGACCCGAGTTTGGAGTATGTAGCTTGAACGGTCTAGGAGGAGATAGTGTCTAAAAATTTTTCGGTAAAAAAAAGAAGAAGAAGAATAAGTTTAAATAGGATTTCAGTAAGTTGGCTTTCCCAAGCCAACTTAATAAGCATCTTGTTCATGTACTCATATTATCATTCATTCTTGTCCCTTGCTTAAGGTGTAAAATGAATATATTTAAAAGGCTTTCGGAATCAGACCATGAATCAATATTGGTGCTACATGCTAATTTTTCTGAAGAAGAACTGTTGAGGGATTTCAGGTGATCTTAAAAGGTTAGTTCACCAAAAAAATGAAAATACTGTCATTAATTACTCACCCTAATGTTGTTCCAAAACCATAAGACCTTTGTTTATCTTCAGAACACAAATGAAGATAATTTGGGTTTAATCCAAGAGCTTTCTGATCCTCCCATATTTACTGGATAGTGGATATGCATTTTTCAATGCCCAGAAAGGAACCAAAAACATAGTCAAAACAAGTCAATGTGATATAAGTGGTTCAATCATAATTATATGAAGCTGCGAGAATACTTCTGTGCGCAAAGTAAACAAAAATAACTTTATTCAACAATTTATTTATGAGGATCAGAAAGCTCTTGGATTAAAACCAAAATATTAATTTCATTTGTAGATAATTAATGACAGAATTTAAATTTTTGGGTGAACTAAACCTTTAAGCAGGAGTGAGCCTCACATATACTTAAAATTGATTGACTTAAAACGGCTTGAACTTTATTAAAACTGTTTGAGGTGAAAATGCCCTAACAGTAGGGAAAAGTCAAGTCTGTACTTTACATTTTAGACATTTTGGTTATTTATGTTTACATTTACATTTTGGATATTGTTTTCTTTCTCACTTTAGATGCTGAAGAAAAAGCGGCCCAGCTGAAGCATTTAAAGTGGAAACTTCTGTCTTGGCTCAGTGATCCAGGATTGGGTTTGTGAAAGGAACAGAAGAACCAGAAGATCAGAGATTAGGCAGAGATCTACTTGAGCCCCTGAGAGATCTGATTTACCTAATAATGTATTTGTTAAACAAAAATGTATCACACCTTAATGTTGTTCCAAACCTGTAAGACTTTCATTCATCTTTGAAACATAAATGTAGATCTGAGAAGAAATCTGATAAATTGATGTCCCTCCATTTCACAGTTTATGCAACTACCATTTTGAAGCCCCAGGAAGGTAGTAAGGACATTATTAAAGTAATCCATGTTACTACAGTTGTTTAACCTCAATTTGATAAACTAAGTGATGTGAATGTTTTGTCTGCACAAAAAACATTGCATTTTTATTAAAAAAAATAACACTTTTACAAGAGCACCATGATGCATCAATGTTGTGTTGTCATGAGAGCTGGCCATCTCATGGTGCTTTTGTGAAAAATGTTTTGGAGATACATTATTTGTGAATGAAGACTTAATTTTATTGTTGCTGTTTTTTGTGTATACAAGGCATATGTAAAAAATGTATTAATTTGCCTTCTGCACAAAAGGGTCTTATGGGTTTGGAGCAACATGAGGGTAAGTAATTAATGACAGTGTGGTTATAATTGGCCATTGTTCTATTTAATCAAAGATTATTGTTTTGAAAATTCTGTTTAAAATAAATACTGCTCTTTTGAAAGTTCACATTGATAATAATCAGAAATGTTTCTTGAGCAGCAAATTAGGATATTAAAATGATATCTGAACGATCATATTTCACTGAAGACTGGAGTAATGATGCTGAAAATGTATTTCACAGGAATAAATTACCTTTTACAAATGTATTTATATAGAAAACAAATATTTATACTTATATTTCATAATATTACAGTTTTTTACAATGTGTTTGATTAAATGCAGGCTTGTGATCAGTAGATTTTTTTTTAGGTGATGTATTAAATACTATATGTCAATAAATGTTTTGGTACTTGTGAATTGTCTTATTTTGACTGTAATTATTAATGTAACAATGTAATCATGAATTCACGGTTGAAATTAGGCCTGGAAAAGACGTCTTTTTAACTTTCACTTTACAACCACATTTAGACGTAATTTGGACGTCTTATTATAGACGTCTTTTCTAAGTGCTGAAAAAGACGTCGTTTCATCTTTCACTTTTCAACCAAATTTAGACGTCATTTGGACGTCATTTTATAGACGTCTTTTCTACGTGCTGAAAAAGACGTCGTTTCGTCTTCACTTTTCAACCAAATTTAGACGTAATTTGGACGTCATTTTATAGACGTCTTTTCTACGTGCTGAAAAAGACGTCGTTTAGTCTTTCACTTTTCAACCAAATTTTTACGTTGTTTAGACGTCTGGCTTTGTCGTCTTTTCGACGTCATTTCGACGAGTTTGCGGGCTTTTGCTGGCGTGAGTGGGGGACAAAACACGAATGTCGCGGCGGAGCGGGACGAAATAACATACATTGATTTCTGCGGGAGCCGGCGGGCGCAGGACAAAAAAATCCGTCCCTTGAAGAGTATGTGAGCGGAGCGCGGAGTGAAGCGGTTCTGAATGGAGGGAGGAGCGGATTTTTGAAAAGTCGGAGCGTCGTGGTTTTTACGCGCTCCACGACCGCTCCATCATGAGAACAATTCACGCCAACTGTCCGTAATATTACTGCATATTAAGCAAGAATTCACATGTTAAACATAGGCCTATTTACCTAGCTTGATAGAGATGGATCACGCAAATCAGAAAGAATGTGAAGGTTATGATGACGGCAATAGACATGAGTGGTAAATTATAGTTCAAAAGGAATTAGTTTGTTCCTTCTAGATACTGAATATTTTTAGGTGAACAACACTTATTCACAAGCAATGCATTGAAACAAATGTAATGGTATCTGATTTCGAATGAGCAGAAATAACTACGATGAAAACGTATTATTTTCATTACAAACTTTGCACTGCAAAAAGCAGAAATTATACTATTTTAATGCTGACAGTGTTATTAGTTTGGCATGTGGTAGGAACATAGTTTGCACAGTAGTGTTCCAAACTCTCTTGATATTTTATTTTATCATTTTTTTGTGTTTTAATATATGTTATGAACATGTCCTGTTATATTTCAAACATACTGATTTATTTTTTTTTGACGCGGAGCGGTGTTTCTGATATCAGTGAGCGAGGAGTGGAGCGGGAGCGGTAAATAATGAACCCAGGGAGGAGTGATTAGGCTATTAAATGCACGGAGCGCGGAGGGGAAAATGTTGCCGCTCGACTCCGCTCACATATTCTGGTCCCTTGCAGGTATCTAATGACGCTTGCGTGCATAAGTTAGAAGTTTTGAGCCGCCGTTCAGCCTGTATTTAACAGTACGATGAGGCTTGCTGCGCCGAGTCCAAAGCAATCCATCACAGAACACGAAGAGGCGTGCTTTGCTCATTTTAGAACAATATTTAAATTAATTTTAAGCCATCTCGCGGCCCACCGGTTGAGAATCCCTGATCTAGTGAACTCCGCTTAATAGATTATAGATATCTCTATTTAAATTCCAGGTCTGTGTTGAAAGGTACAGCTCAGAGGCGTCGCTAGGGTTGGGAGAGATAAGGGGCTTAGCCCCATAAAAAAAATAATAATAATAATAAAAAAATAATAATATAATTATATATATGGATAAATTACCATCTAGAGCTGCACAATTTTGGATAAAGGGAGAATAACAATTTCATTTTTAAAATAGATATCACTATTCTCTTACCATGATTCTGAAAAACAAAACAATTAAACAAATTAACATGTAATTTACTAGAGTTTCTACTAAAATTTCTGCAGTCTATTAATAAAATATATTCAATATTCAACGAATTGTTAAAAAAATTAAGTTGAACAAATAATTGGCTCATAAAGCAGTAACTTGTTTCATTTCTGAATGAATCAACCTTTTTTGAACGAATCCCAGGTAGCAAGCGGAATCGGGCCGATTGCGGCTGAGTACCGGCTCACTGTGCGCATGATGTGAACTGATCTCATCTTATATAGCCTCTGGTTCTTTCGCGGGCTTCTCAAGTGAGGTGTAAAATAGTCAAAGTTATATTTATAAAAAATTTATTTTATTTTTTCATTATCTGAGATGTACATTTAGGTAATTATACCTTGCGTTATATTTCCCTGGCCCCCCAAAAAATAATTATATATATATATATATATATATATATATATATATATATATATATATATATATATGTGTGTGTGTGTGTGTGTGTGTATAGATATATCTCCATTGTGGGGACCAATTATTCACACAAGGAGTTAAACCTGAATTTTTGACATTTTTGGGACTTACACTTATGGCCCATAGTCGGGCTGAATGTGTCTAAATGTGCCATTTCTCAACCAGAATCGGGCCAGATTCGCAAATCCAAAGCCTAGCCAAATCCGGCAACCATTACTAGGCCAGAGCCGCCTCACTTCTGGCGAGCCGCTGCCAGAACTTTTACTGAAATTATACATGTTACATTTTAAATACTCTATTACTTGTATAGCTGTAAACTACATTGTTTCACAGGCTGTGATATTCGCCAATGCAACCTGATCTCACAGAATTCCGTGTAAATACCACGGACCACTAACTCCAAATCCGTGTTTGAGTCACGGAATCGTCGAAAATTCCGTTCTGGCCTCTTTTAGACCTGCTTCCAGGGGCGGTTCTAGAGGCGGGGCCCTGGCCCCTTCTGAAATTTGATTGGCCCCTGATTGGCCCCCCTTCCATCAATCGTCGACGAGTAATGTGTCGATGCAACTTGGGTGAAGAAGCAGAGGTCTTGGCTTTATATTATCTTTGCGGCTTTGGCTTGGGCGATACCAGAACTTTCTCTGACAGTAGGCGGGAGAAAGAATCCATCTAACATTACTTACAACTTGAAGACCATTGACCTTATGCACGGAGCATTCTTTAGAACTTCCGCATAATGATAAGCCAGCTCGTAAACTTCCGCTGAAGCTCATGGGTTCGAAATTAACTTTTTTGATCACCAGCCAAAGTGGCTGGTAACTTTCTGAAGTTACCAGCCAATCAGAATTTCCATTAGACAAATTTTTACGTGGTGAAAATTAGGGGTGCAACGGTTTAAAAAAAATAAAAGTAAAGAAATACGAATAATCTAACTAGAAGCAACAGCACAAATAAATACAATAGAGTAAAGATGCAATAAAATAAACTGATTTTTCGGGGTTTTTTTTTAAGTAGGTCTAACATTAGTTTTTAGGTACAGAAACTATGCCGGGGCCCACCTCCTTCTCGGGTCAATTATTCAAAGGCCCCCCCTATGCCTGACATTTCCTCTAAAGGTGTTTATTTGTTAAACTTTTTTTATTAACCAAAACATTTGTTTTGCCTTTTTATTCTTCTAATGCATGTTATAAAAAACCTCAAACAAACAAACTTTAAATTAAAACTATACTTTTGAATTTAAAAGAAAACCCTCTGCTCAGTTCTAACTTTTTAACATATATACAGATTTAAATCTCCTGAATTCTTTAATTCAGAGATTCTTTACAACTTCAGAGTATTTTTTTAAGCATTTAAGCATTCATTATAAAACACTCACAGGACAATCATTTTGACAACTACGAAAATACTTTGAAATTTCACGCAAAAGTACTATGGATCAGAGCCCCGAAAGCATGAATAGTTTGTGAATCAATAGCGGACTTACAGTATGCGTGCCTAGACTCCGATATACAAGAGTGTCATACATTATGCGCGAGTTCGTTAGTACAATTACTCTGATCGAACCTTTACATTAGCGCGATCGAGGGTTTGTTTCATGCAGCCAAGAGATGAAGTAGAGACCTGTTTTCCCGCGGGGGTATAGGTTACTTTTATGCAGGTTTTTGCGGGCAGGAGTGGGGCATAACATAAATATCGCGGGCGGGAGCAGGACGAAATAACATTTCTGCGGGAGTAATATTTGCGCGCGTTCTGAGGCGCGGGTTTGCGTGCTTCGGATGAGCGCACAGATCTTCTCACATTTGCTTTCTGTATCCATTTGTCCCTGACAGGGTGGACATATTTTGTAAGTTGGTCCAAATGTTTTTGCTTATAATTATTTTATTAAAGGTCCAGGAGCTGGACCAACCAGCAATTGTTGAAGTTTAAAGTCTTCTTAAAAGAATAAACATGTGGTTTAACGAAAAACTTGAACAATGTCTTTAAGAAATTTTTATCTGTCAAAGGCACTCTATGGTGATATTGACCCACTTCTCACTGCGCGCGCGGGTTTGCGCCTTATGGCTCTTAAATGTTGAAACTGGCAAAGCTTAAATGAGTTTAGTTTAAATCCAGATAGCAAGGTATCAGGTATCACCTGCACACGAGCGCTATCAGCACCCGGGAGACGACGGAATAATGACTGCTCATATTACAGCATGCGGCACTCGCACTGAACAATAACCAGTGGCGGTTCTACACGGAGGCCAAGGGAGGCCCGTGCCCCTGTAGACATATCCTTGGCCACCCCTGTGGCCCCCCCTACTGACCAAATAAAAAAATTAATTAATCATGGTTTTACACACGAGCGCCAAAAGCGGAACTAATGCGACGCATCGTTCTACTTACATGGGTAAATTAGAGCGGCGCACACAAACACTGCAGCAACAATTAGAACTACTCTTGGATAGAGGAGCTACGATTTATTTCTCCTGTTGCAAGAGTTGAAGGTAAGCAAAACAATTTCATTTCGTGAGTGACTTGTTGTTCTTGCACATAACCGTGTTACTTTTGTTTTTCACACTGATAATTAAATCAAGTTTGTAAATGGCTTTGTAAAATCTTTGTTAACGTTAGTTAATAAAAATATATCTTTGTTAACGTTAGTTAATAAAAATATACAGCTGTTCATTGTTAGTTCATGATCAAGTGCCGGTTCAGTTCTGCTGAAATTCTACACCTCTGAGAACTCTCTCATTAAAACAAAGAAAGTGTAGACATGATGTAAATAAGAGATTAATTGTATTGTGTAAATGTGATTTTATTACCTTTTATTAACTTTGAGAGATTGCGATGAACTACAGTAATGTATGAGTGACAGCTTTCCAGTGATTGTAAGGGGAGCGCGCACTTTTAAGACTATAATTAATTCAGAATTTGAATTCATTTATTCACGGATTCACTCTCTGATAACGCAACATCGCCATTGCTATCGTGCAGCACATAGGCTATACATCAGTTACACAAACTAAGAGAAGGTAAAGCAGGTGCTTACTCATCAAAATATGTCTAAACAGCCGCACTGCACGTGTCGACACGCGCCCGTGAGTAAACATTTTTTTTCTTTCACCATGCAGCAAACGTAAAAAAAATTAAACCGTTTAACTTATAGTAAAAATCGGTTAAAATTCTTACTGTTGGTTAACAGTGAACGGTCAATATGAGCATCCCTAAAATGTTTGTATGATTTTAAAGTAAAATAAAGTTTATAATCTTTAAATATCACTTGTTGTCATTTTTTAATGTGCCCCTCTGGTTAAACACTGGCCCCTTCTTGGCCCCCCTAGTCAAATTTGTCTAGAACCGCCACTGGGTTTGTCCAGGGGACAAACGACCCAGAGCGTCTCTGACATGATTTGCATGATTGGCTCAAGCATCACTGGCCAAACTGGCTGGTAAGTTTTCATCAATACCCGCCAAAATGATTTTTAACCCGCATTTGGCGGGTTGGCGGGTGTAATTCATATTAGGTGGACACTCTTGAGACTGATCTAGTGCCTCGTTCTTATCAGAAACTGAGAAAAATTATAATTGCAACATTATAAACAATGTTAGCGGCATGAACATTAAGTTTCATATTATTTAACAACATTTAATGTAAATGAGCCTGGTAATCCGTACTCACCATATCTGCATAGTTGTACATTTAAATGCTGACAGCTAAATACTATCATAACGTGTTTAGGCTAACGTTAGATAGCGATATTTCTCTTACAGGACATCTTAATCGTATTATTGATAATCACTAACTTGCCTTTATAGTCATGAACACATTTTTAAAATCTTGCAATATTTCAAAGCCTTTATTATTTTCTAACTCTACAGCTGTGAAATAAAATGTAATTCAACGACTCATTTTTCATTCATAAAAAAAGGCATCGAAAAAAATGACTTCACGGAAAACAACGTCTATTTTTGGCTAAAATAATATGGAATTACCCCATATAACCAATAGATGGTAGCAGAGGATTATTTATTATGCAGCTGCCTCACCCTATATTTTTCAAGACGTCTTGCTTTTCGATTTATTATATTATTACCAGTATTTAAATACCACCCTAAAGTATATAGTATAGCAAGTGCAGAAGGTCATTTAGCTCACACACAGCCTATAAGGGTGAATTATTTAAATACTAATATATAGTTCACTACAAATACATTAAATATGTATGGTATTATAATTAAATAATGCACTCAATATGAATCGATAGGAATTTGAAATATTTTATAAAATTGAATAACCACTTTTAAGTTTTATCTTGAACTGGAAAATATATTAAATAGCCTACATTTAACCAACACAAACTTGTTACTGCTGTAGTTTTGTTACTCTGAATTTAGTCAATCATTTAAGCTCTTTTTTTTTTTTTACATCAGCTTGTCATTTGTTTGGTCTGGTTATTACTGTCAATCATAGCAATGACTGCACATATTTAGCCGATTTACTCGCAATTTTTTTTAAATTGGTGTTTGTCATTCTTGAAACGGTATACATGGACGATTGGTCCTCTTAGACAAACAAAACTTTTCTTCGATTGTGAATGGATTATGTAGAGAAAACGAACAAAGTACGCTCATATTACGGCACAGTACAGTTGACCGGAAATGACTGAGCTGGCTTGTCTAAAGAAGGAAGTATTTCGTGCATATGGTCAATTCTTGGTGAGTCACAAATCCTTGTGTTGTTTGTCAAAATATGAAAGGATATTTAGCTGCTACTCTCACTTATTTTAGGTTTGTTAAAGGGGCTATATGTAAAATTTTCCCCAAAATAAACGTAACAATAGTTTTTTTATTTGACCATTTATGACTCAAACATCTCTTGATGAGCATACTGACACCTTGTCAGCTCACAGTGGGTGCACCTATAAGCCTGTATCCTATTTTTCCTATTTTCTGTCGGGTCGGATTTTTCGCGCGCTGTCTGCGGATGTGACGTCAAGCGCGTTCATGTTAAACGTTTCAGATCACTCTGCCACCACCGCTAGTCATATATTGCAAACAAACTTAGTTTCTCTAACAATATATGTATTTGACTGTTCTTACCTCTGTAAACATGATGTTGACTTCTTTGCAGCGGATGACTTGTGAAGTGTGCACGTACGAGCGGCGCGCTGCGAGAGCGAGCAGAAAGGAAGAGCAGTTCCGTTTTTTGGCCACAGGTGTCAGTCGCGAGTTTAAATTTCAGAAAGTTACATATAGCCCCTTTAACTAAATTGTGGAAGGAGCACTGGAAGCACTGTCGAAGTAATCCAATAAACTTGTAAGCAATATTAACATGTTTTTGCTAAGATAGCGCTTGCAAAGATTCTGTAGTTAACTTTATCAAACCAGTGTGATTTTTGCAATCAAAATGACTGATTTTGTGGTGGTAATTTCCAGAAATTTGTGAAAAAATTTGCGATTTTTATATTTTATAATTAGGACATCACATTTACCATAACAGTATTTTGTCAGATGCACAATAGTCGTACGACACAAATCACAAACAAAATGCATAAAGCTTTTTTATTTTGGTCTAATCAAATTTTCATCAAATTAACTTTTAAAACAACCTATGGACAATTTTTCTACTTGACCTATGTAAATATTAACAGCAGGTGTAGTGATTTATACTGTAGAACTGGGTAAATCCTGAGTTGAGGGGTCCTGAGCTGCAGAAGGCAACCACTTACTTATAGTACGGCATTTTGCATGGCATCCCCACTGCGTAACTTTTAACTACGCAATACGAAGTGGCCGTTCAAAAGGGACCTCCTCGGTTACTATCGTAACCTCAGTTCCCTGAGTAGGGAACGAGTATTGCGTAGCCGGCCGCACTATAGTAACCTGGCAAGTTGTCGCCTCAGTCGTTAAACCTGCTAAAATCACGTTTTTCGGGGACTAATATCATAGACAGTAAAATAATAATATGGGCTAAGGCCGTGCCCCCTTGGCGGGCTCTGACGTGTAATGATGTGATGCTAGCTCATTGGCGCACACGTCAGAGGCGCCCGCGCCATTGGATGTGCAGTTGCCGCAGCACAGCCAATGAGTGAGCCAGACACTCACTGCTAGCTGTGCAGCTGCAAAATGTGTTTACATTATAGGCTTCAGTAAATCGAGGAAAAGGAGTTTCCCCTTTTCCCGCAACATCTGTGTGTGTGTGTGTGTGTGTGTTTGTGATTTATGCATTGTGTCCTAAAGGACAAAGTATAAATAAATGAAAAAAATCATTAAGAACTTTACTGGCTCATACTTTTTTATTAGAGCGTTTGAAAAAGGAATGACTGCCGAAATGTATTTGTACCGTACTGAATAAATTATTTTGTGTGCTTGAATGTACCCTGTACTTGGCCCCTGAATGTAACATGTGGCCCCTTAATGGCCCCTGTTACAGAAAAATTCTAGAACCGCCACTGCCTGCTTCAAATATAGCCTACTTAAGGTGATTTTTTTTTTTTTTTTTCGGTTGAGCTTCCACGGAAACTTTTTCACCCTCACTGGACGTTATTTAGACCAAAGTAGTTCGTTTTGACACTAGAAGTCTTCAAGAAGTGTCTGCGATGGCAGTTAACATGTCAGCCTCTCATCTACCCCTGTTTTTATATAATTCGGTTCGTTTGTAGCCTTTTGCTTTTTGTGAATTTCTGTGGCGGCATGACGGAGTCTTCCGTAACAGACACACGGACAACCTCGTGTCTCACGCAGTGGCTTGTGATACCCTAATGTTGCTTCATTTAAAATAATATGACCTACTGTACGCTTCATCTGTCATTCATCAATCTAAACTGATGAGCCTACAAGGCCGAAAATGTAGGCTGTAATGCAAATGTGAGTAGCCTATAATTTTGAGTCTATAACTGAAATCTGTGATGGGACCACGGTGGCCTATCCGTGGGTGACGCACAGATTGTCCAACAGTTGTCTTTTCTTAACACAAGCTAAAGTGTGCTTGAGGATTTAACAATACGATGTTTACTATAAAATTACTATCCCTTTTTTACTGAAAGTTGGGCATCTCTTCATTAACGCATTCTAATCGTAATTCTAATAAACAATAAACAATCACACTTATTTTTATTGTGTTTTTCATTGATCTCGTTAGTGTTGTCTTTGCTCATCCCTTAATAAGACAGCTGTAGCCTACTAATAAAATTATTATGATTTTGCTGCAATTAAGGGTTATCTCCTGATTATTTTCTGAAGCTTACATTTTTATGTCTTTTATTTATTTGTTTAATTATTTATTGCTTTGTGTCAGTTCATGCCATATATGTGTTAAAGAAAAAAAAAATAGAAGAAATGAAAAAAAAAAAAGAAAATAAATATTTTTCGATAGTGGACGCCAGCAATACCCATGATCCTCAGCCTCCGTTGCTACGGAGACGGTGGCAGTCTGCTTTGTGATTGGGTGAATTCTTCTCATTGCGCTCAAACCACTGTCCAGGTAAGTTACTAGGCTAATAATTAATGATCACGTTTTGTTTAAATGTTATAATGGATCCTGTTATATACCTTTAGACTCGCATGGTTTACATGTTAAGACAACAATTAAAGCCCGAACAATGGTTTCCTCATTATCAGCGAAAAAACATGCACTTGTGAAGTTAGGCTTGCTAAACGGGTCTTGCTAACTTCAATATAAGCGAACTCTAGTTTAAGTTATGTCAGCTGAAGGGTAATTTAGGGTGCAGCATTAACCTTATGTTTTAATCGTATCCAAAATTAACAATCATCCAGCCGTAGATATGCTGAATAAAAACAAACCTTGTGACTGATGAAAGGACAATGAAAGACAAATATATGGCACACATGGTATGTGATCATCTCCAGGTAATCAATAAAGTATATAAATAATGCTGACATAGCATTTATTAAAGTATGGAAGCTATAAAACATATATGTTCTGCCTTATCCTGTGATACAAATAAGAAAAATATAAGAAAAAAAATATTAAAGACTACAAATTATTGTCTAGCAGTGTAAGACATAAAAAAAACTGTCAGTGTAACTGGGAAAAAAAAGTTTTATGGTATTACTATTACATTTGACATCTCTGATTTGACCTTCTGAAATGTTGGCTACACTCTGAATGTGTCAGTAATAACAATATAACTTGGCCTAACGTTACTACATATAACACTGCTTGCTTGTAATGTTAGTGTATTTTTTTTATTCATTTATCTTAAATATTTATTAGAATTTGGGAATCTCTTGCATTTAAACCTTATTTTAATATAACTACTCTGCACTACATAATTAACATTTTCTGTTCTCCCTCCAGATCTTGTCAAAAGAGTCACCTCACCTGTCCAAATCTAGGTACACCTGCTTTAGCGAACCCAAAGGCACTTTTAAGAGCCAACCTATATCTCTCTTGTTATCTTTTTCTATCTCTGTCTATTTCTCGCAACCTCTGTGTCCGTCTGTCTCACTAACCATATTTTCAATCTATATCATTATAGATTGTCTGTCTGTCCTTTGTCTGTTATAATGCCAGGGAGGTCTACAAAAAAAATTGTCCCTTTTGTCGGGGTATTTTATTTTCTGCACAGAAGATCTGTTCCCATTGCAAAAAGGAGCAGTCTCAGAAGCAGTGCCTCAAGAAGAAGCTTCGGCGGTTTGATGAGAAGCGAGAGGAATGTATGTTTGGTCTTAAGAAGAACCACAACATTGCATCCATCAAGGATGAATCCATTGTCATGGTATGTACAGTTCTGTACGTGGCATTAAACTGTCCGGATCATCTAGGACGTAAAACCATTTCAGCGATACCAATTATGATTAATTGAACATGCCAGTCCAAGGTCAGAAAGTTTATATATATATATATATATATATATATATATATATATATATATATATATATATATATGTATATCTTTTTTTTTGTCAATGATTTTATGACTTTTATATCAGAACAAATTTAAAACTAAAACTTTACTGTCAACTTTGATGTCAGATTTAATTTGGATTTTGCGAAAATTGTAATTTAATGTACTGATTTTATTTCAGTGGTAATACCCTTAAGTAATTACATCTTAGCCTTAACACACCACAGTCCTAAATTATCTACCACAGCAAAATTGAAACGTAAGCAAAGTAATGGCACTATATAGCTGTGTACTTTTTAAAGACATTTTAATATGTTTAACATTAGATTATCAGCTCAGAATATACCCTAATTTGATTAGAAACAGTGGAGACCAGAAATGCAAAGCATCCTTCTGGTTAAAGTTAGGTGTGACTTCTGCATTCAAGAAAAATAATATATCAAGGAGATGAGAAATGACAAATGGACTGCATTCATACTGTACTACTCAAATAACGTTACACTGTACACACATCAGCTGTATGCATGTGGAGCATTCACCTATTTGGTCATAATTACAAAGGTTCTCGCTTTATTTTGATTAAATCTACTTGCAGAAAGTTGTTTGATACTCTTATGGTGTCAGATTTATCTTTTTGCTGTTTTTCTATCTACCTTTTTCCAGATTAACCGATGAGCGTCACCATGATGGATTCTAACTTCCACTTTTACTAAATGTAAAAATGTGCACAGGGTTAAGCTGTGCATTCATTTGACAAGAAACATCAGAGACCAGAAAGGAAAAGCATCTGTTCATTATGAAGCACACTAGACTTCAATGTTCAGGAAAAAGGTAGATATAGATAATTGTTTTTTGTTTCTTCTGTTTGAAACTTTGCTGTTTGCACATACTTGGTTATACATTAAACAAAAATTCTGAATCACATTAACCTGGATGCTGTCATCAATAATATTATACTGTATATTCTCAATAGTAAATGAACTTATTTGTTTTTGCCGTTGTGTTTCTATTACTTTAAACCACAAATACACAATATTGTCATTGCAGATTGAGAAACTCCATGCCATTGGATACAAGCTAGTTCTGCGTGAAATATTAACCCCTCACTGCACACTCTCCACCTATGCCCAGGACTACCTTCAGAAGAAAGGTTCATCTTATGAATACCTTTGTGAAGGTAACATGCATGCATATATATTTTTTAAAGTCACAGTTCACAACTTGTGTTGAGTATGTAAAACATTTTGATCAATGTTTATATCTTAAAGGGATGGCTCCCCACTAAAACTTCAATTCAATAGTTAACTCCTAAGCTACTTGACAGTAGAAACTTGGGAGAGGTTTTCATTTTTCTATAACCAACACTGTTTGTTAACACAATACTGGGTCTTTTCATACAATACAATTTTTAAATATGAATTTATCTTTAGACACAGCTACACAGGACTTCCTCAAACAATTTTGTAAGATTTGGCAAACTACAACTTGTATGACGCTTTTCTACCTGTCCACTGCCACAGATTTTTTCTGCATAATATTGTGAAGTTTGAAAGTAACTGCACAGAATTTGGGGATGAGGAACTATGACTTTTTTAATTTTTGTGAGTATCTGTTGTTGATGACTGAAATTTAGTCAAACGACCCCTTAAACACTTTCTTTAATCAGAAAGAGAACAAGCTTTGGGAATGATGGGAAGAGCACAACGCATGTATGTCAAAGTCCAGCCGGCCACATTTGCAGTTTGTCATGTGCAAACCCACAAAATTGCACTGTATGTTTAAGCTGCACCTGTTTTAAGTAAGCAAAACATAACAGTTGTTTAAATTGCACAGGTTGGAACCAGGATTCCAGTGGCAATGATGAGCTGATTACGCAGCACCTCACACCCTGCGACCCACTGGAGAACACATCAACCGGGAGGAGGTGAGGACCACACAGGTGAAAGAGACCACGATAATACAAGAGGAGCAGATGAGCACTATGGAGGAGCAGGAGACCATTAAAGAGGGGCAGGTGGAGCAGAGGAACATTATGGAGGGACAAGGTAATTAGGACAGATTTAAAGAGTTACAGTTGAAATTTGTAAAGGCTTGAAGTGTTTGAACCATTAGTTTCATTAACGTTACCCGACTTCTGGTGCTTTTTTCCCCATAGAGATTTATGCAGGTAAGGGCTGCATGATATATCTTTTCAGCATCGATATGTGAAATAGTCACATTGCAGGACACATGATACCAAGTAGGGGAAAATAACTCAAACGCCTCATGGTTTGTCTTTTTTACAGCATGATACTAAGAAAAAAAATCACAAGATTCTCAAATTCTATGGATAATTGAAAAGAAAGGACCATCTGATATTACATATTTAGATTATATTTATCTGCACTAGGGCTGTTGAAAAGAATTTTGTGAGCTAAAAAAAAAAAAATCTAATGCTGAAATCATTATTCCTGTACTCTTCCTGTTTTTTTCCCTGTACACTATGGCATTGTTGTTATGCTGTTAAAGCTAGGAAAAGTAGTGTCAGAGAAGCTAGATTTTGAAAGTATCCAGCTGAACAAAAACAAACAAACAAACATTACAACAAATTCCCCCTGAAACAAAATAAACCTGATGATTACCTGTCTAACATAATTAAAGCAACTGTAGAGTCATTTAAGGTTCTTCAGCTCCCTGACATTAGTTCACTGTTGGTTTAGCAGCATACATCGGCCCCTCAAAAAGTTGTTAAAGTTGTGTTGACTCTCTTGTATTCTACCTGCATACACACCCAACAGTAGCTGCCACTGTTTATATGGTGAAACAAGCCATTGCTTATTACAGACCTTCGCTTAGACTCAATTTGTGTGATGTTGTCATCATGATGTATTTGAAATATTGTGTTTTAGCTTTATTTGGTATGTGAGTAATCTTCTTTCTCCAAACCCATTGCTGTCTTCACAGGGTCTGCCATTGATGCAGTTGATCTCAGTTGCAAAAACAAAAAGTCAAGTATGTAAATTATGTTAGGAAGGTAATTATTGGTTGTGCTCATTAGTCAAGCATAGATCTCCAAATATGGACTGGACAAACTTGACACCTTCAGCTTAATATTTGGTAGCACATCCTTTGGAAAAAATGGAACTCAAATCTGGACTCATTTCTGGCCACTTGAACCATCCAGTGCTTTGTCTTAAACCATTTTTGGTGCTTTTTTTTAGGTCATTGTCCTGTTTTAAGGCCCATGACCTCTGACAGAGACCCAGCTTTCTGAAACTGGGCCCTACATTCTTTGGTGATCTTTAGATTTCATAATGCCATGCACACAGTCAAGACCATCCAGTGTCTGAGGCAGCAAAGCAACCCCAAATTATCAGTGAACCTCCACTATGTTTGAATGTAGGGACAGTGTTCTTTTCTTCTGAAGGCCTCATTTCATTTTCAGAATGATGTGCTTTGCCAAAAAGGTGTCATGATCGGGGCTGTGGGTCTCCCCTCAGCCTCCTGAGGTCGCTGTTCACACTGCACTTTCTGATTGCATTCACCTGTCTTTGTCATTTACACTGATTCACTCACATCTGTTCACTATCATCTGGTCTTTAAATACTCTCACCTTTCTCTCCTGCTTCATGGTTGCATTGTCTTTTGTCCTATGTGTATTTTTGTATTCTAGATTCTGGTTCTTGATCTTGTTCTTTTGAGTTAAGTTGTGTTCTTGATTTTGTTTAATTTTGTGTTTGAGTTTGTTTAGTTGCGCCATGTTGGCGTTTTGTTTGTTTGTTTATTGTTTTATTATTAAATTCATTTCTTCCTGCATTTGGACCCAGACCTCCTTTCTCACTCGTGACAGAATGCAACCATCACAAATGGGTCCAGCAGGGAGGAATTTTTTCGAAGAGTCGGCTGCTCGTTTTGAGTTCCTTTACGCCTGTTTGGCACAGATGGACGCCTGTAGGGCCGAGGCTGCGCAGAGGCGCCCCTACTTTGCGGCGGGGGCGGAGACGCTCTTCCGCGGGAAAGCGGCGACGTCCGCTGCCTCGATTCCTGATGCGGTGACTGCGCTGCACGGGCCTGGCGCGGCCGTGACCGCACTCTCTGTTCCTGACGCGGAGGCGGCTGCGCTCTCTGTTCCTGACGCGAAGGCGACGGCGCTCTCTGTTCCTGACGCGAAGGCGACGGCGCTCTCTGTTCCTGACGCGGAGGCGGCTGCGCTCTCTGTTCCTGACGCGGAGGCGGCTGCGCTCTCTGTTCCTGACGCGGAGGCGGCTGCGCTCTCTGTTCCTGACGCGGAGGCGACGGCGCTCTCTGTTCCTGACGCGGAGGCGACGGCGCTCTCTGTTCCTGACGCGGAGGCGGCGGCGCTCTCTGTTCCTGACGCGTAGGCGGCTGCGCTCTCTGTTCCTGACGCGGAGGCGGCTGCGCTCTCTGTTCCTGACGCGGAGGCGACGGCGCTTTCTGTTCCTGACGCGGAGGCGGCTGCGCTCTCTGTTCCTGACGCGGAGGCGGCTGCGCTCTCTGTTCCTGACGCGGAGGCGGCTGCGCTCTCTGTTCCTGACGCGGAGGCGGCTGCGCTCTCTGTTCCTGACGCGGAGGCGACTGCGCTCTCTGTTCCGGACGCGGAGGCGACCGCGCTCTCTGTTCCTGACGCGGAGGCGACCATGCTCTCTGCTCCTGACGCGGAGGCGGCTGCGCTCTCGGTTCCTGATGCGAAGGCGACCGTGCTCTCTGTTCCGGACGCGGAGGCAACCGCGTTCTCTGTTCCTGACGCGGCGGTGACTGCACTGCACGGGCCTGGCGCGGCCGTGACCGCTCTCTCTGTCCCTGACGCAGAGGCGACTGCGCCCTCTGTTCCTGACGCAGCTGTGAACGCGCTCTCTGTTCAGGACGCGGCCATGACCGCTATCTCTACGCCTGACGCGGAGGCGACTGCGCTCTCTGTTCCGGACACAGAGGCAACCGCGCTCTCTGTTCCTGACGCGGTGGTGACTGCGCTGCACGGGCCTGGCCCGCCATCCCTCCCCCTGAGTTGCCTTCCTCCGTGCCTCCTCCCTCCAGACATTGGGAACGTCTGGGAGCCGTTCCGTAGGGAGGGGGTACTGTTATGATCGGGGCTGTGGGTCTCCCCTCAGCCTCCTGAGGTCGCTGTTCACACTGCACTTTCTGATTGCATTCACCTGTCTTTGTCATTTACACTGATTCACTCACATCTGTTCACTATCATCTGGTCTTTAAATACTCTCACCTTTCTCTCCTGCTTCATGTGTATTTTTGTATTCTAGATTCCGGTTCTTGATCTTGTTTGTAACGGCTTTCCATTAAGCCGCTGCCGTTGATAATTAAGTGAGCAAGTTTAGAACGCGTACAAACAGAGTCCATGCAAGCGGAAATAGATGCAAACTAATGTCTCTTTATTTTTGTGCTCCAATAGCGATTGTCTCAAACAACTTGCTGTGAGTATTCCTTGTTGACAAATATTTACCATTAAAGTCCATACCTTGAAGACATTGAAAAGATCATAATCCAGCACTACACGCTACTCTGCTGTGCGGTCAAAAACTGTGTGCTTCCTAATTACCAACACACACACACCTGAGTCTTACAATGGTGCTACAATTATATTGTTTCACACTGCCACCCAGTGGCCAAGTAAAGTTTTACCATTAATGGCTCCAACACACCGGCCCCTTAATTGATTATGTCATAAAGACATAACAATTACAAATTCATACAAAAAATGGAGCCTTGCATACCAACTCAAATTTTGTACCAAAGGTATAAGACAGTAAATTTAAACACCTTTTAGATTACAGCATGCCCTATTTAGTATGTTGCTTCTAATAGAAGACAGAGTTTATTAACTGGACGTTCCAAGGTGTTATATTTAGTTTGAACTTTTACTGAACGAACTAAACCTCTATTGTCTGGGTAAGTCTCCACAATTTTTCCAAGAAGCCATGAGCCACGTGGTGCAGTAGGATCAGCAATGATCACGATGTCTCCAACAGCAAGGTTTTTATGTTTCTTGTTCCATTTTCGTCGCTCTTGCAACAAGGGTAGGTATTCGCGTACCCACCTTTTCCAGAAGAGGTCCGAAATATATTGCACTTGTCTCCATCTCCTTTTGGCATACACATCAGACTGTTCAAACAAACCAGGTGGCAATGCAGGATTTCCCTTCATAAGCAGAAGGTGATTCGGTGTAAGAGCTTCCAAATCATTAGGATCATCGGACAGTTTAGAGATGGGTCGATCGTTCAAAATTGCTTCTGCTTCACACAAGACAGTTTGCAGTGCTTCATCATCCAAGGTTTGTTGTCGAATAACTGTACATAGAATTTGTTTCACCATTCGAATTATACGCTCCCATACTCCTCCATAATGAGAGCTTGAAGGTGGATTAAAATCCCAATGAATTCCCTTTTGCAATAAGGCCCTTTGAATCTTTTCGTTGTTTAATGCAACGAGTGCCTCTGTTAGCTCCCGCTCAGCGCCAATGAAATTTGTCCCATTATCCGACCTCATGTGAGAGACCTGTCCACGACGACAAACAAACCTACGCAAGGCATTGATGCATGAGTCCGTATCGAGTGAGTATGCCACTTCCAAATGGACAGCTCTACTTGCCATGCAAGTAAAGATTACTCCATAGCGTTTAACTTTACTTCGTCCCCTTTTTACTTCTATGGGGCCAAAAAAATCCACACCTACATTAGTAAAAGGTGGTAAATCAGGGGTGATCCTTTCTACTGGAAGGTCTGCCATCTTCTGTTCACCCAGCCTTCCCTTATAGCGTCTACAAATCACGCACTTGGAAATGATCTTTCTGGCAACAGAGTTGGCATTTGTAATCCAGTACTTACACCGAAGCTTGGAAAGCATCAGATTTCTGCCACCATGACCTAGTTGTTCATGAATGTCTCGAAGTATGAGATGTGACACATGTTGATCTTTTGATAACAAGATGGGATTTTTCCTTTCGCTTGGCATGGCTGACTTACAAAGTCTTCCTCCCACTAGCAGCAGACCATCACGCAACAGCGGATCCAAACTATAAACAGAACTGTTTCTTTTAACAATGCCTCCATCCATGATCACAGCAATTTCCTCTTGAAATTGTTCCTGTTGGCTGAAACAAATGATGCTAACTTCTGCCTTGTACAGATCCTCAACAGTTACATTTTGTCTGCCCAGAGATGCTTTAAATTCCTGTAATTTTGCATCTACAACAACACTGTCAATTTGCTCCAAAGACAACTGCAACTGCTGTCGTTTACGACTTAATTCTAGCAGAAGTTTCCGCAGTTTCAAAATCCAGGCCACTGCAACTTTAAGACGTTTCCAATCTGAGAAGTAATGAAGAAGTTTACTTGTAGCATTGTGTTCATTCTGCAAGATCACAACATTTACCTTTAACTCCTTTTTTACTTCAGGGTCATCATCAGTCAAAGTCGAATCACTTGGGAGGAACTGTCTGTCATTCGGCTTCCAGAGAAAACTGGGACCATCAATCCATCGCTTATTGCCCAGAAAAGATTCCACTTTCAACCCCCGGGATGCATCATCTGCAGGATTTTCTTTAGAGGGTACATATCTCCACTGTTGAGGTTGCGTTGTGTCTCTTATAGAAGACACTCTATTAGCGACAAAAGTATGAAACCGTTTGTCCTCGTTCTTAATGTAATTGAGGACAGTTGTACTATCAGTCCAAAAGACTGAATCTTCCAAAGGAAATTGCAACAACTTCTTCAACATGATGTCAACCTTGACTGCCAGGACAGCCGCTGTAAGTTCCAAACGAGGTATGGTCACAGGTTTCAACGGTGTTACTCTGGACTTACCCAGCAAGAAAGCTACATGTACCATGTTTGCACTGTTCAGCATCTTCAAATAAGAAACTGTGCCATAACCAGCTTCACAAGCATCAGCAAAGTGATGTAAACAAGCATGAGTGGGCAGTCCAAAATCCATGGGTTTAAAACATCTGTGCACCTGGAACTCTGCAACTTTGGCCAACTCAAAAATCCAAAGGTTCCATTGTCTTTGGAAAAGTGATGGTATATCGTCATCCCAGCCTAAAGTCTGTCTGCACAACTCCTGTAAAAGCATTTTAGCAGGCAGAATAAGTGGAGCAAGAAACCCCAAAGGATCATAGACAGAGCTTACCACAGACAGAATGCCTCGCCTTGTACAAGGTTGATTTTTCAAGGAAATCTTGAATTGAAAAGAGTCAGCTTCCACACTCCATTGCAGACCTAAAGCTCTTTCAACGGGCAACTTATCTCGATCTAGATCCAGCTGCTGTATATCCTTGGCTCGGTCTTCCTCAGAGACTGACTGCAACACCTTGCGACTATTGCTGATCCATTTTGCCAAACGAAAACCTCCTTTCTGACATAGAGAGGTGAGATTTTTAACCATAGAAATAGCCACTTCCTCAGAGGAGACACTCTTCAAACAATCATCAACATAGAAGTTATTGTTGATCGTTTCAATCACTTCTAATGGGAAGTTAGCTTCATTGTCCTTTGCTGTTTGTTTCAAGGCATAGCATGCGCAGCTTGGAGAAGACACCGCTCCAAAAAGATGAACTGTCATCCTGTATGTAATGGGCTCTTTAGTCAATTCTCCACCAGGCCACCACAAGAAACGAAGAAAATCTACATCCTCCACAGCCACTTTAACTTGATGGAACATCGCTTCTATGTCCGCCATGAAAGCTATTGGTTCTTGCCTGAATCTCAGCAATACACCCACCAAAGAATTGGTAAGATTAGGACCTTGCAACAGTTGACTATTAAGTGATGTTCCTCTGTATGTTGCCGCACAGTCAAACACAACTCTTAATGATCCCTTCTTGGGATGAAACACCCCGTGATGAGGAATGTACCAAACTTTGCCATCCACACGATCAAGTTGGTGATCTGGTACCTTCTCAGCATAGCCTTTGTTTATAACATCAGCAAGAAAATTTGTATACTTTGCACAAAACTCTTGGTTTCTTTCCAATTTCCTTTTTAGACCATGCAGTCGTTGCTTAGCGACACAGAGGTTATCAGGTAGTATGACATCAGTCTTGAATGGTAATCTTAGGCTGTAATGTCCATCCTGGAACGTGACTGTGTTGTCCATTAGGCTCATGAACCGAAGATCTTCCCTTGACATTTCGCTTTCTTCAGCAGTCCTTTCACTGAAATCATGATTAAACTGATTGTTAAGCAGCTCTTCCAATTTAACAACTGAAATTCTGTTAACGTTAACAACAGAATGCCCTTCTTCATTCTTATGGTCACCATTTTCCTCCACAGTCCCATTGACAACCCATCCCAATAGGGTCTTAATGGCAAATGGCCCATTACCATGACTGTTTATTATTTCATATGGTTCCATTACATTAGCAGCATTAGTTCCAATCAGTAAATCAACACCTGCTTGAATGTACGGTATCTTTACCTTGTCCAAGTATGACCACTTGGATAACTCCTCTTGAGTAATGATGTTCTGAGAGTTAACAGGCATCTTTTGCTGTGTATAGACGGCAGGAAGTGGGAAGAAATGATTGGTGCATATACCACTGATTTCCAGTCCGTTAATAACACTGCATGACACAGACTGTTCCTGACCCATGGTGCGAAGGAGAATGTTGACTTTCTTTCCACTCAGATTCAGCTCATTCTTTAAGTGCTCTGAACAAAAGGTGGCAGAACTTCCCGGGTCCAGAAAAGCATATGTCTGCATTACTTTGTTACTTTTAACTGCTTTAACTTGGACTGGTATAATGGACATCAAACTCCTTTCAGTCCCAGCCCCTGTGTGACCACAAGTTTGAACAGATACTACCTTGCGTTTCTCCTCCGGCTCCTTTACAGTTACCTCTTTGTGATATATGTGCAGGATTGTGGGGTGTGTTTTTCCACAAATGTCACAATTCAGACGATGCTCACATTCCTTACTCAAATGTCCAGTCTTTAAACAACCAAAACAAATTCCCTTGGCTTTCAGGAATTCGATCTTGTCTCGTTGGGTCCTTTTCTTCAATGCAAAACACCTTTCCAGTGGATGTTGGTTTGTACAAAACAAACAGTTTTCATTAGACGTCGACACAGAACAAAATCTTTGCTGTGATGAAGCATTGCTAGACTTCTTAGCTGGAACAGAAGCAGCAATATCAGTGGCAAAACTATTTCTCATAAAGGGTTTGCGGGTTTGACCTCTGGATATACCTGTGCCACGCTTGTCTTGGATGTCTCCAAACACAGGATCAGATGCCATCTTAACCTGTTTTTCAATGAACTCAACAACATCATAGAACCTTGCCCTGCCATGACCAGACTCCATAATCTCACAAGCCTTAGCTCTCCATTGCTCTCTCAGCTTGTAAGGTAACTTCAATACAACCATTTTCATGTTGCTAGGCATATTAAGTTCTTGCATATATGACAGTTCATCCATTGTGTTGCAACATGTACGCAAAAACAAGGCATAAGCCTGTAATCCCTGCACATCCTCAGCCTTCAAAGTGGGCCAACCCAAAGCTTTCTCCATATAAGCAGTAGATACCTTAAATTCATTACCAAAATGTTCCTTTAGTAACTTTTTGGCCAAAGCAAAGCCTTTATCTGGGGCCATATATTGGCAACTGCGGACCAGGTCTTTAGGCTGCCCCCTTGTAAACTGCTCAAGGAAATACAACTTATCTTTTTCATTGGTCGTTTTCTGCTCAATGCCATGTTCAAATGCTCTAATAAATGGAATATATTGTAATGGGTCACCATCATAGACTGGAATCTCCCTTTTTGGTAGAACACGAGGATTTGCTTGCTGTTGAACAAGGTAAGTTGTTAATTCCTCTTGTCTTTTCAGAACATCCAGCAAGGGATCACTCGGAGGAGGAAGAACGTGAGTACCATGATGAATTCCTAAGTTATCATGTGGCATTTGAGCAGGATAATGAAGAGTAGATTGTTCAGATGCATGGAATATTTGTTGATCGTTCCATCCTTTCCTATGATCCTCCATTACGACTTGAGAAACAGAGACACCAGCTGCTCCAGTTGCATCCACCGGCATTGAATTCACAGGCACATATTCATTTGCATTGGGATTTAAACATTTTGACTGAGAAGAATCAAAATTGAGGTTATCAGTTGCATTGACCACACTTTTTTCGCTCTTCTTTGATTTTGAACTGGAACTGTGTGAACATTTGCTTTGATTATCAGACCTTTGCAACACCGTGATCTTCGCTACTGAAGCTGCTATTTGAGCATCCAATTCTAATTGCTCCTTTTTCCGTCTCAATTCCTCCTCCTGAACTTCAATGGCATGTTTAGCCTTCAGTGCAGCAGCCCGTGTAAGAAGTGCGGCCTTTTCTGCCTCTGCTTGAATACATGCAGATGATACAGAAGAACTCGTGCTACTGCTGCGTGAACTGCGTTTACTTCGTCTGGAGGTAGTACGAGACACATTTGAGACACTGTCTCCAGGACCAACCTCAATCTCCAAGTTACACTCTTCAGATATTTTCTGACATTCTGGCTTGTCTGTTAACCATTTATTTACCCGGTCCAAGAAATCATTGTTTGATATCATCTTTGCTTTGAACCATATTTCATGTTTTTCAGCCTCATCAACCGGTAAGATAACCAATAGTGACTCATGAGTGTCTTTAGCCTCTGAACACAACCTCTTAAAATCTTCAAAAGCCAAACGTACCTCAGGTTCATATTCTTTGTCCTCACATATTAACCTATTAATTGATTCTTTTAGTTTCTGAGCCTTATTTAACTTTGACTTTCTTAATTTTTGCAAGGTGTCAAGTTTTTCTACCAAAGCTTTAGCTGTTAATTTAACTGGTCTTTTTTCTCTTTCAGACTCATCAACACCAGGCAAACCTTGATCTGTCACAATAACCCCATCAGAATTCATACTTTTTTCATTTTCCATTTTGCAAACAGTTGTGAACAAACAGAATTAACCCCAGATGAGCAATTTCAGTCAGAAAGTCACTGGCAACCAATGCATTGGAATTACGCTTAACCTTATTGTGTGCACACATAATTTCCTATGGCCATTGTAATACTGTTGCAACAAACGTACCTATAATCCAGTTTATCGGACCTGAAGAAACGACCGTGCAGCGTCCACGACCATGCAGCAAATCCGAAGAAATACGTTCCAAACGAGTCAAATCCAAAATTTAAATCCAAGGCGTCTTGACGAAGTGATGTCCTCAATTGCAGAAACAAGAAGCCTTTATCCAAGCAAATGACGTCCTTCTGTCCGAAACAAACGTGTTGACTTTAATCCAGCGACGAATCAAACGATGCTCCACCATAACAAAGTGGCGTTCACATGCCGTACCCACGCACGGGCCACTGGAAGCAAGTTTCCATACTCACTAGTGAAGCACAGTTTTTGACTTTGTGTAACGGCTTTCCATTAAGCCGCTGCCGTTGATAATTAAGTGAGCAAGTTTAGAACGCGTACAAACAGAGTCCATGCAAGCGGAAATAGATGCAAACTAATGTCTCTTTATTTTTGTGCTCCAATAGCGATTGTCTCAAACAACTTGCTGTGAGTATTCCTTGTTGACAAATATTTACCATTAAAGTCCATACCTTGAAGACATTGAAAAGATCATAATCCAGCACTACACGCTACTCTGCTGTGCGGTCAAAAACTGTGTGCTTCCTAATTACCAACACACACACACCTGAGTCTTACAATGGTGCTACAATTATATTGTTTCACACTGCCACCCAGTGGCCAAGTAAAGTTTTACCATTAATGGCTCCAACATTGTTCTTTTGAGTTAAGTTGTGTTCTTGATTTTGTTTAATTTTGTGTTTGAGTTTATGTTCATTTGCACCGTGTTGGCCTTTTGTTTGTTTGTTTATTGTTTTATTATTAAATTCAACGATCAATCGTTCGTTGCAATCTTTCATAATTTTTTCTCATTTGTGTACATCCAGGCATATTAGTTAGCTACAGTGCCATGAGCTGTACACTTCTTGACAGTACTGTGTACCCGAAAACAGGAACATTAAGATGTCTAGACATGGATTTGTAGCCTTGAGACTGTTCATGCTTTTCCACAATACACATAGACACAATTTTTCTAAATTTTCCACATTTTAACTGGTTGCAAGTGTGATTTCTATATTGAAAGTACATATGCATTGCTACAGGTAGTTGAAAAATTTACAAATTAAAGGAGCAACACAGTCCAATATTGGAGTTCTGTATAGAATGTCTCAGATTTGACTTTATTCTCTGCTGTTTGGAAACAATGCAAACAATTTGTAATTGCATTCTGAGAGAAGTAGTGCACTTATTATTTTCCAGAAATGCAGGAATGCCAATATTTTGTACATGACTGTATATACTCTGTATATCTCTGTGTATATGACTGTATATCTCCACTGTGTCTATATGTGTCACACCAGGCCAGCAGAGGGAGCCCTGCCCTTCACTGACTGTTGCTGCTCCCTCTGCTGCTTCGCTGGTTTTTTCCTGTTTGTCTACCATAAATACAAGCTCAGGACACACACACTCTGCGAAGTATTGTTTTGCTCCTTGCGACATTACCAAGCGGTTTCCCAAGTTCCAGGTTTCCTAGTTTCATAGTTTATTCCGGTCTTGTTTCCTAGTTTTAGTTCAGTCTTAGTTTAGCCTTGTTTCTTGTTTTGTTTCTTCGTTTGTTTTCTGTTGTCACTTTGGACTGCCCACTTGGATTTTGACCCACGCCTGTTTATTGGACTACGCTCTTGGATTGTCTTTGTTGTTGCTGTTTGCTGGTGTTTTCGACCCTGTCTGTTCGACCACGATCTTCATAATAAAGCCTTGCATATGGATCCTCACTCTCAGTCATCCTGTTTGTTACAGAATACTTCGCCATACCCCGGATCCAGCGGCTTTACCCACCAGCAGTACACCCCACCAAGAATGGATTCAGCAGGAAGTTTGTCCAACCCCGTAAGTCTGCTTTGCTCCATCTTTCAAGATGGCCGTCCCATCGAGCATTATGTGAGGGAGTTCATGGCTTATTGTTACCTGGCACCTTGCAATGAAACCATAATCAAGGAATGTTTCTGGAGTGGGTTGGACACAGATATCAGTGACAATTTACCTGATGAGGACCCTAGTTGGAGCCTCACACAGTTTATTGACTTTGTGTTGTTGCACTGTGGATCTCCGTACACTGTGGGAGTACTAGTAGGGCCTCAGCACAAGATGTCTGCTAGCTCAGAGCCTCAGCACAAGATGTATGCCAGCCTAGAGCCACAGCACAAGATGTCTGCTAGCCCTAAGCCACAGCACAAGATGGCTGACACCCCAGGGCCCGTTCACAAGATGGCCACCATTTCAGAGCCTGTTCACAAGATGGCTGCCTTTCCAGAACCTGTTCACAAGATGGCTGCCTTTCCAGAACCTGCTCACAGGATGACTATTCTTCCTGAGTCTGCGTTCAAGATGGTCACCCAATTGGACCCAGCTCACAAGAAGTCTACCAAGCCTAAGTTCTCTCGCAAGATGGCTGCCACCCCAAGGCCCGATCACAAGATGGCCGCCATCCCCAAGCCTGTTCACAAGATGGCTGCCACCCCCAAGCCCGTTCACAAGATGGCCGCCATCCCCAAGCCTGTTCACCAGATGGCTGTCCCTCCTGAGCCTGTTCATAAGATGGCCGCCTTTCCTGAGTCTGCACCCAAAATGGCCGCCCTTCCAGATCCTGTTCGCAAGATGGCCGCTCTTCCAGATCCTGCTCACAAGATGACCGCCTTTCCTGAGCCTGCTAACAAGATGGCTGCCGCCGCTCCAGGGTCTGCACTCAAGATGGCTACCGCCACGCCCAAGTCTTCTCACAAGATGGCTGTATCTCCAGAACCACTGCCCAAGATGGCTGCCACGCCAGAGCCTGCTGCAAAGATGGCCGCCATGCCAGAGCCTGCTGCAAAGATGGTCGCCACGCCAGAGCCTGCTGAAAAGATGGCTGCCACGCCACAGCCTGCTGCAAAGATGGTCACCATGCCAGAGCCTTCACCCAAGATGGCCGCTACACCCAAGCTTGCACACAAAATGGCCGCCACGTCTGAGCCTGCACGCAAGAGGGCCGCCATAACTGAGTCTGTCGTCAACACGGTGGCTTCTGCATCAGACCCTAACCCTTCCATTGCCTATCAGAGGCTAATATCAAGCTTGGAGGACCCACCACTGCGGTCAGCACAAACAGCCAAGCCTGTGATTGTTAACGCCACGTCAGCCAAACCAGCACCTGCTAACGCCATGTCAGCCAAGCCAGCACCTGCTAACGCCACGTCAGCCAAGCCAGCGCCTGCTAATGCCACGTCAGCCAAGCCAGCGCCTGCTAATGCCACGTCAGCCAAGCCAGCGCCTGCTAACGCCACGTCAGCCAAGCCAGCGCCTGCTAACGCCACGCCAACCAAGCCAGCATCTGCTAATGCCATGTCTGCTAAGCCAGTGACTGCTGGCGTCACGTCTGCCAAGTCCAGTCACGTCACAGCTGCTGTTCCTGCAAGGTCAAGTTACGTCACAGCAGCTGTTCCTTCAGAGTCACATCAAAACACCACTTCACATTCTGAATCAAGTCCAGTCAAGCCATGTCCAGTCACAGCCGCTCCAGCCAGGCCATATCCAGTCACAGCTGAACCTTCAATGTCAAGCAAGGACTCACCCGAGCATCCAGAGCCATGTCATGTCTCACCCAAGCCGTCGCTCCCAAGCCTCACGTCCACTGACCCTATGGGCATTCCACTGCCAACTGCGTTACCTGTTATGGCTATAGCCATTTTGAGTGTGTGGGCTGCACACTGCGCCCCAGAGGCCTCTTCTGCCCATGAGTCTGTCATCAAGTTTGCTCTGGAGGCCTCATCTGCCTACATGTCTGCCGCGCCTATACCTCTTTTGGAGGTGGCATTCATGGCGGAATTCCCTGCTCTGCCTGCACCGCCAAGGCTCCACGCTCTGCCTGCACCGCCAAGGCTTCATGCTCTGCCTGCACCGCCAAGGCTTCATGCTCTGCCTGCACCGCCAAGGCTTCATGCGCTACCTGCACCTCCAAGGCTCCACGCTCTGCCTGCACCGCCAATGCTCCCTGCTCTGCCAGCACCGCCAGGGTTCCCTGCTCTACCTGCTTCGCCAAGGTTCCTTGCTCTGTCTGCTCCGCCTAGACTCCTTGCTCTGCCTGCTCCGCCAAGATTCCCTGCTCTGCCTGCTCCGCCAAGATTCCCTGCTCTGTCTGCTCCACCAAGATTCCCTGCTCTGCCTGCACCGCCTAGGCTCCCTGTCATCTCTGTCTCGGCTTTTGGGGCCGTTCCAGAAGTCTCTGTCTGCCCAGTAACGGCCACGAAAGCCGTTCCTGAAGTTCTTGTCTGCCTAGTCACGGCTATGGAGGCCACGTTCTCCCATGAACTCTCTGCTTCTCTCCTTGCTCTGTCTGCCTCTATCTCTGCTCTCCACAGGTCCCAGTTCATGATGCGGCCTCCTGTTCCGCCCTGGAGGGCTCCTGCGCCTCCTGTTCCGCCTCGGATGGCTCCTAAGCCTCTTGCTCCGCCTCCAGCTCCGCCCTGGAGGGCTTCTACGCCTCCTGCTCCGCTCTGGAGGGCTCCTAAGCCTCTTGCTCCGCCCTGGAGGGCTTCTACGCCTCCTGCTCTGCCCCGGAGGGTCGCTAAGCCTCCTGCTCCGCCCTGGAGGGCTGCTCCGCCTCCTGCCCCGCCCTGGTGGGCTCCTAAGCCTCTTGCTCTGCCTCGGAGGACTGCTCCGCCTCCAGCTCTGCCCTGGAGGGCTCCTGAATCTCCTGCTCTACTCTGGAGGGCCTTTGCCCAACCTGTTCTGCCTCAGTCTCTTGCCCCCCCCCCCACCGCTCCCCTGGACTGTTTCTTCCTGTTGTTTTTTTCTTTGTTGTTGCTGTTTGCTGGTGTTTTTGACCCTGTCTGTTCGACCACGATCTTCATAATAAAGCCTTGCATATGGATCCTCACTCTCAGTCGTCCTGTTTGTTACAATATGACTCTGCTGTAATCTTTTATCCCACAGAGGAACCAAGAGATATGTCTAAGAGGAAAAGGCCACAAAAGAGTAAGTGCCTGTAAATGTAAATTTGACAGATTTATTTTTTTTACACTGGTTAAAATCCAGCTGGCTTAATGTGTAAAATTTGATCAAAATGAATTGCCAAGCAGTAGAGAAAGCAGTGTAGTGTTCTCAATTGTGAGTTGTGGATTACTTGGTTATTCAGGTAAGCATGCCACACTGAAACTGAGAGTAGTTCGGTTCCACGGTACAAGTTAAACCTGGTTCAACTTTTGATTAGTGATAAACATCCCTTTGCAGGTCACTAAGTCTTCAGAGTTGTGTGTATTTTGTTCCTACTCTAAGAAATATGTGAAACATGTTTTTATTGTTCACAGATTGCTCCTACCACACTCGCCTAGAGGCTTTCCCCATCAGGAGTGTAATAAGAGAAAGAGTGAGAAAGGTTAGACAGCTATATATCAAATGCATAGTGTAGACAGAATGCATTGTAAAATATGATTTACAAACTTGCTTGTGCGTTGACAATACATACCATGCATACTATAACTGTTAGGCAGATACTTTTTATGTTTATTCTTTTTGAATTATGATCACATGCTGTAAATACCAAAAATTACCCATTGTATATTGTATCAGTGAAACTCAATGCCTATAATCAAACATAATAGCCTTATGCTAAGAATGGAATGATTGTGTATATGTGTGTTTTTTTAAGCAATTTTTTTATCTTTATTTTCTTGATAGGGCAAAGCAGAAATATTGGTTGACTGGGAGCCTTGTCCAATATGGTATGTACTCTGTAATGATATGTGCTTCACAACTGTTAAACCGTTTATTTATTGGAAATACCCAGTAGATAAAATTATAAAAAAATCTCTTCTGTTTTTAGTGACAATGAGTAGGCCCATTCCTGGTAACCAAAGGATTCTCTTCAAATTAATGAAAAGAAATAAAATGTAGAATTTGAACTACATTTTGGTTTCTGCGTGTTTATTACATTGTTTCTGTGCTGCTTCTGAAGCCATGTCTCATCTTTCTGTAGTGGTGGAAAGGTGTGACTCACAATAAACCTGAAACATTGAGTTTAATCTCTAGTAGGATTAAATAGAAATTCACCTATTCCAAATTTTATTTTCAGATGTTATTTGGAAACATGTTTTATATTTCATGATAATACATTGCACTGAATGTTATGTTATTACAGTCAACATATAACTTTATTTCATGTTCTGTTGTCTGTGCTTTTCAAGTTAACTTAACCTCTCAGACTGCTCTTAAGACATGCAAAAAATGTTTAAAGCTGTTCCTCTCTCTACTGCTGACAGTTGTCATTTCAGGCAAATCGATGTCTTCAGATCTTCCACCCCATTCACCTCCAGACCTCATCGTATTCAGTTCACAGGGGTCCTTCCACTGTGCTCGGAGCTGAGCTCCACATTTATTCAGATCTCAACATGATGTTTTATTAACAATGTTCGGGAGGAGCACGTCAGATACTTAGCCTAATTAACACAGCTGGAACTCACTCAAGTCAATCTAGGTCAGGCATAAATACAGCTGACTTACCTCTACCCATTTGACGGTTTATCAGCATCCCTCCACCACCCCATCTCCTCACTCCGAGTTCCTTCTACACATATACATGGGGGGGGGGGGGGTACTCTAGGTTCGGGCCCTTCCCGAGCTCGGAGCCCTTCCCTGGACAGCACGCCAAACACGCTTTACATACTTCAGCTAATTATATGTAAGCGTGAACTCGTGAAATTACTATTCACCCCTTTAACAGCACCAATGTCTAGACTCTATGGAGCATATTCCGTTTCATATGCATTTCTCTTCTACTTATCAAATATTGGTGTGTCCATGTGGTCTAATTTATAATTTCCTTGCAATAATTGTTTGATCACTTTTTAAGAATCTAGTCAATAAATGAGCATTTGGTGTATTTTCACTTGTTTTTTTTTTGTTTTTGTTTTTTTGTTTTTTTATAAATAAGACCACAAATATACAAACACTTGCAAAATGTTTTCACCTTTACATTTTTTTTTATGACTAATATGGTTGAGAAAAATGTTCACAAATGAATCTACATGGGGCATATTTATGTGAGGATTTTTTTTTACATTCCTGAGGGAGCTAAACAAACATTCAGGCCATAATTACAATTGCATAAATCAAAATAATATTTTTACTACATAAATCAAAATAATTTATGCAGTGGCTACCCCAGATGAACTGATATCCTGACGATTTTTTTTTTCATCCAGATCATATTAATAATTTGTTTCGGCTGTAGGAGACTGATGATATGTTTAGTAAAGTTTTTATAACCCATTCATACTCTGGAAACCGGAAGAACTACAGATATGGTGGTTGATGTGTACGCTCCATAATGAGTTCTATCGCGCGTGTCTAGTCGGAATTGTAGTCTATAAATTCACTGGAGGCCTTACTTGGCTGTTCTACAATAACAGTTAAATATCCTAGATGATCTGACATCCTCACGATTTTTTTCATCTTGATTATATAAATGCAATTTAATGTATGTTTCAGCTGTAGGAGATTGTCGACATATATAGAAAATATACATTTTATAACCCTAATCCTAACCCTACTTTGGAAACTGAAAGAACTTCAAATATGGACGCTGATTTATACGCTTAGTAACGTGTTCAATGGCGTGCCTCTACTGGGAATTGTAGTTTTTAAATACATTGATAAATTCCCCATATTTAGAAGATGGCAGTATTAAACTGCAAGTATTGCTAGGGTTTTTAGGGGTTGGGAAAGACATTTGGTGTTATAAGATTTTAAGATAATTATTGTTAAATGGGGAAAAAATGCTTTTTGGTCATTTTTGACAGTGCCCCCAGTTGGCGCCCAATAGTGACTGTTCACATGATAGCTGGGGTCCAGAATTCTGTATAACAGTTAGTCTCACGTCTGTAGACTTTTTTATTGCTGGATTATAAACCTTCAAATATGGTCAGAGGTTGAGGTTTAAAAGTCAGTATTTAGAAAGCAGGAGCCATGTAGAATCTTCATACTGACATATGTTACTCTCCAGGCCAAGACCTTTCCAATGATATATTTGGTTTGGCTCTTCAACAAAGTTTTAATTGTTTTCATTTCATTTACACAAGCCATCCCAGGCCTGGTTTAGAGAGCACTTTCAAGGCCCAGTATATAAAATTAAGCCTTTTGTTTGTTTGTTTTCCCTTTTTATGTGGAAATAGTGGCCAACCTTCAGAGCATATACAATGACAGAATCTGTTTTATTAGCCAATGCATTTGCTTTAGTCCTACAACAATGTTTTAATGGACATGACTTTGCCCAAGCATACCTTTACAGAACCCTACAAAATGACTCAGGGTAAAATTGACATGGCCAAACTTTGAACCTTATTTTCATGATGGCATGCAAGAGCTCTTACAAGCAAGATCAGGTTGTTTGAATATAAGCAAAACACATACCCTAAAGTTATTAATTAATAATGCAGTGTGATGTCAAATGAAACAAAATTTTTCTCAAGCTATTACCTTGTATGAACCATATCAAATTTTATTTTAACAACAATGTATGGAAAAGTCATTAGCTTCATTTATATAGTGCCTTCAACAATAAATAATGTCAAATCAGCTTTACAGAATTAAATTCCCTATCTTATAAGGAAAATAGTGTGTCAATAATGCAAAAGGACAATAGTAAACACTCAATTTTCAGTTAAAGTCAGTTCCTCACTGATTCAGTGATGTCACCATCATCGGCTCAGTTCAGTTCAAATAGTATTTGTGCAATCAGTCAACAACATTGTTGGAAATGAATTGAAAACAAAAAATGCTCATCTTTGTTTGAAAATACTTTATTTGTTGCTGTTCACATCAATACCAGTGAAAATACACCACATTCTGTGTATGCATATTGGTCAAACAAGCCATAAGGCTGTATTTAACAACACTGGGCCATTGTTAATTTCACTTGAGAAGCACCAACAGAACAGAATCAAGTTATTTGTCAACTGTAATAACATACAACATAAAGATAAATCATAACATAATTTTTCTGTTACATACTGTCTTATCCATTATACAAGTACTTAATGTAAGTGTAATGTACAATGTGCTTATAACAGTACCTGCAGAATTTGTTTAAATTAAATGTAAGAGTCTTAAAGTGATTTTATAAGACCTGCACAAATAACATGAATACTACGAGTGAATGAATGAGCGGGGTAGGGTGTCTATGGTAATATTAATCTGAAATATGACTTGATTTACAGTTTAGATACATACAGGTTTTCACAAAAACATACAAATAAATAAAGTTTTGAAAAATGACTTCACATTTAAAGAAAAGGGACAGGTCGAAAATATAATTTATTAATTTATTATAATATTATCAAACATTTATTAAGTTAGTATAATTTTTTTTTTTTTTGAAATAAATGTAAATGTATGCATTTTGTTAAATGTAAAAATATTTGTAGATTTTTTATTGCTCTCAAAAACACCAGACAGGTTTATTGAAAATGCAAATTAATTTTCTATCAGCAGGGCAGTACACAAATCAGCACAGCACCTGACTTGAAAACATGCAGCGCTTTTTATTTAATCAAATCACATCTCTCTTAAAGGATTTTGAATGCACCACCTAAATATTAATGCCAGTCAATTAATTACATCTGTTAAAATCAGGCATTTTTGGCTGAGATTGGTGCACTTATATAACAGTTTGAGACTTGTTTGGACTTGTAATCCAAAGGCTGTGGGTTCGAGTCTTAGGTTCAGGAAGGGATTGTCAGTGGGGGGAGTGAATAACCAGCGCTCTCTCCATCCTCAATACCACGACTGAGGTCAGACACTTGAGCAACCTCCAACTGCTCCTCGGGTGCCACAGCAATACGGCTTCTCACTGCTCCGGGTGTGTGTTCACTACTGTGTGTGTGCACTTGGGTGAAAAGCACATATTCAGAGTATGGAACACCATACTTGGTCACACGTTTGCTTGGCAATCTACAGACAGGTTTATATTCAACAATATACAATGCATATAGATGTTGATGTGGTAAATGAATCAGCATAGTACCTACAAATACACAGATACTGGGCAAGTCAATTTCTTTCAACAGTCCTTTGTGCAGCTTCCATCTGGGGAAATACAGAAAAACCAAAAAAATTAGAATGAACAAGGTGTGTAAAGCATCAATAAATACACTAATAAATTATGAAGAGTAACAGTAATGGGGATATTTCATCAATTCAGCTAATGAAAACTGTGCTCTCTTAAAAAGCATGGCTTGAATTAACCTTGACTTTCACTACAGGCTCAAGCCGTTCCACTTCATAATTTAGCCATGTCTAGTCAACGTTTTCTTTAACCAGGCTTGAATAAGCATGTATTGTGCTTGTGCATGGAGTACATAAGCAGCTCTGAAGAGTGGGGTACATTTTAAGCCTTGTGTCATGCAGACACAACTGTTCAAACAAATGGATGCATTGATCCTCTCTTTCCTTCAGCCAAAACTTCAACCAGCTGATAGTTTAGTGACTTGACCAGCTGACTTTGCTAGAAGCTGATTGGCTGTTGAAACAGGTACCATGCCTTATATTCTACAACCAAACTGACAAGCTGAGTTGCAATGGCAGCATCAGTCAGCTTGAGTTGAGCTGAGACAGACCAGCTGACATTTTTGCAATGTTTCTAAGGCAGACTTTCCTTAATCTACCTTGATGGAACACCCCCACATACATATGAATAAATTAAATACCTAAATTATGTTTTCTTCTTCATCCTCACTGGTGTCTGGACTACTGAGGCCACTTTGATCTTTGAGAAGGGCAGAGGCCTCAGGGCCTAAAGCAGTCTTGTACTATTGGAGGACCACTTGACACCTCTGACAGTCTTCTTCTTAAGACACCCTCACTTCCCATGTCTACATCTCAAAATAAAACAAGAGATAACATTAAGGACAACATACATATTAAGAATGCTTCATGAGGCCAAAGAACTTCAATGGAGTAAAAAGAGTCACCCATTCAAATCTATAAACCAGGATGGCTGACAAGTGTATCTCTGTCATACTACCTGGCTACCTTCTGTATCAACTCTGATGGCTCACCGAGGTGACTTTATGCATTGAGGCCCAAAGCAGCAGAAAAGCATTTGTGTTGCAACCAATGTCTAATAGCTAACATCTTTCTTCTTCACTACAGTTGTGCTAAAGTAACACCTTGTGTGGCATTCAAGTTATATCAAGATTGCTTTCAGCTTTCATGTAACAGCCACAGTACAAAAATCTCTCAAGCAAATATGACACACTTTAAAGCCTTACTGACTTGTTAACATGTTGAACTGTAGTCCCCTTTTTATTATGTGCAAGCCAAATGACCATGGCAAACATATCAATAAATGTTCTACTCCATCACTTGGTCATGCAGTTGTTTCAGGATTGAAATGTTTGCTAAGAATCAAAAATAGTTATATGTATACGTGAGACAATCTATTCATGAGCATAATAGCATTGCAATGTTTTGTAACTACAAACATGTACTTTTTTTAAAAGACTGATACAAAAGAAAATGTAAAATATGCCACTAAACTAAAATTACAACACTCAATATGTCACATGCATGTCTTAGTTCAGTGTACTCTATAAAGCAGAACTGTAAAAAAAAAAAAAAAAAAATTGTTAAGCATCTAATGTCAAAAACTGACATACCACTGCCATGAACCTCCCATGGTAATCTTTGAGACAGTGCTCTCTCCAGTCAGGGAATGGTCCACCACAGCTACATCAATGTTGGTGGCAGAGTCTAGTACAAGACTATTGTATATCTCCATCTCCTGAAGAAGGAGCTTTTTGTCTTCTGTCAGTTTCCTTCCAAGGTGGTGGCGAAGCTTGCTGCTGTCTAGAAAGACAGGAGGTAGAGGTTTGTGACAGCACTCAATATTTCAATAAATATATAAAAAATATACTGCACCCAAAAAATTATTTGATCAATAATGAAAAAAAAAAAGACAATTGAAGTATTTGAAAATTTCAATTTAGATTTACAAACAGGAAACTCAAAGATCCAGTGTGTAACATTTAGGGGATAACATACATTCCTGGAAAAAAAAATTGCTGCACTTTAATTACTTAATAATGGGCAGTTTTTATCTAAATATGGTCCCCTTCCACAGAAGCCACCATGTTCCTACATTAGCCCACAACAGACCTACAAACTCTGGCTCTAGAAAGGATCACTCACTTTTTCTCGTCAGCCACAGTAGTTCTAGTACAGTTTGGAAAGGAAGAGGTGAGAGGAGTTAGTTGCAATCTACAACGTCACCGTTAGTTACCACTAATAATAATATCACTAATATTATTTTTGGTGGAGTAGGGTGCATACAGTAGCTTGAATATATCAACCAATTATATTATATATTTATACCATTCTGACGATAAAGGGTCTGCTTCCTCTGCCTCACACTAAGGTAAAGCCCTTCAATTGACTGCTGAAGTCCTCTGTGTGTGGTGCCTATCCTGGCATGAGATGTATCTGGTGTCTCTGTAGAAGTAATAGTGACAGCAAATTCACTGTTAAAACAACACAGAACCATTTCAGTGTTTGAATTTGTATTCACATTTAAAAATCCTTTTAATCCAACTTCATTGAACTTCCTGCAGGGAAACTGAGATACGCATCATAAATGTGGCAGAACATATGATGTAGTTTGCTGTAATCCATAGATAATGAGCCTATTATATTTAGTTACTCTTTAATATCAAACTGAAAATTTCAGATAGCAGTGGAAAAGGATATTTGCTGTTTCTTTTATCTGGTTATGCTTTCCGCCAGCTGCCCATTCCTTCACATCAGAAAGCCACTGTGACTCTACTTCATCTGTGCAAAGTAACTGTTTTTAGTTCAGCTGGCATTGCAGTTTCATCCCAGAGTCTCTGACAAGTCTGATAATCAGTGTTATACAAAAATCAGGACTTTGTTCAAAAACAGCCCAAGTGCACACAACAAAAGGATACATAAAACAATTAATTGGGGACTTACCTTTCAGAGGGTAGGCAAGTATATCCCCCCTATACATATTAAGGGCTTTCAGAAGGAATCCGTGGTGACACACAGCAACCGCCATCCCCTCTTTATCCAATTTAGAAGCCCTCCTTGATGTGTCCCTCGCTGCTGTCCACTGGGAGTCCCCACTTGTGCCTTTTCCTTTTTGTCTGCGACACATAACAAACACAACAATCAAATAAAAGCAATGGTGTTATACAATATATAGCATTTATCGACTTGAGTAGTTGGTAGGCAGAAGTAGTTGAAGGAAATCATTGTTGGACTCATATAGTTTTATTTAAAACTTTCTCACAGCTTTCTGAATGGTGTCAACAAATCTAGACACCACACTGTCTTCAGCCACAAAGAGCCCTACAAAGAAGCCAGGGTCATCACAGCTGAAGAAAGAAAAATGTGAAAACCATCCATTAAATATATGAAGTAACAATAAAAAGACAGGAACAAACACCTTGTGTCTCGCCGAAAGCGGTACAGATTTCTATTTCAATCTGCTAAAACAGCCAACATTTCCGGCGTGCAGGCTGGGCAGGTAAAAGGAGCACCACAGCAGAGCTGGTCTTCCACAAATGAAGCATATGAAAACTCTAAGAAGCTGTGCTGTAGTGCATCACCGTTGATTTGTCCAGTCTGGAGGATATATAGAACAAAATAGTATATGTGACAATATCTGCTTATGGAAAGAAATTTTATAATATGAAAAAACGATTACACTTACTCTTCCTCCAGTTTTAGTGTGATGCTCCAGCAGCTCTGCGAAGGCTTGTCTGGAGAATCCCAGAAAGATGACCTTGAGTTCCTGAAAGGAAGGAATATAGTGGCTGAAAACTCATTTGGAACAAAAAAAGTAAATTTAAAAGATAAATAGTTAGGTAATTCTACACAGTGTCACATGTCTCCTTATGTCTCTTGTCATTTGCCTTGTGTTTGCACTGTTGAGATTTGGTTTCTCCTTCTGTCTCCCCCTGTCAGTTTGTTATCATTTGGTTTAGTCCTTGTTAAGTCATTATCTGTTTCACCTGTGTGTCTTGATTAGTTTGCTTTATGAGTCAGTCTTTGAGTTCAGTCCTTTGTCGGTCATTTCATGTTAATGTTCCTGGATATTTTGATGTCAAGTGTGTTCAGTGTGTGTGGAAATCCCCTGTCTCTTTCTTGGAAATCAAGATTAAAAGTATTCGTTATTTGACTTTGACTTTCGCCTCGTCAATCCTGCACCGGCTGTGACAGAATGACCGACCCAAATTGCAGTGCTGAGGAACGGCTGTGGAGCTTGAGGCAGAGCGGTCGGGAGTTGGAGCGGTATGTGGAGGATTTTATTGAGCTTTATCATCGGGTGAGCTTGCCCGACCCCTCTATTGGCATTGTGTTTCTGTTGGGGTTGGACAAGGATGTTATTCGTTGTACTCTCTCTGTCCATGATGTCCCATTTTTCGAGTTGGTTAGCATAATTCTCTATTTAAACGGCTCCACCTTTAAGATGGAGCCAATAGAGTATTCCTGTCCCATCCAACATCCAACTCCCTCAGAAGCACAATGCCTCGCACCAGCTCACCCAACGCCAATAGCCTCTACATACCGGTCCAACAGTTCAGACCGCCTGCCTCGCCCAGAACATCCGGCAACCCTCCAAAGCTCCATAGCCTTCCTCCGCCCAACACCGCTGGCCACAGTTCCTGATTTCCCGGCCAGGATGGCCGATGTTCCTGATATTCCGGCCAGGATGGCCGATGTTCCTGATATTCCGGCCAAGATGGCCGATGTTCCTGTTTTCCCGGCCAAAATAGCCGATGTTCCTGAGTTCCCTGTCAAGATGGCAGATGTTCCTGTTTTCCCGGCCAAAAGGGATGAAATTAATATTATGGATATGGCTCTCCCTATGGAGTTCACGGCCCCTATCCTCTCTTCTGAATCTCCGCTGGTTCCGCCCAGCCCTCCAGTGACTGCGCCGCCAGAGCGCCCTCCAGTGACCGCTCGCCCAGAGCTAGCTCCTTCAGTGTCTCCGCTGGAGACGCCCAGCCCTCCTGAATCTCCGCGGGGTCCTCAAGAGCGCCGTCCAGAGCCCGCTCCTCAAGAGCGCCGTCCAGAGCCCGCTCCTCAAGAGCGCCGTCCAGAGCCCGCTCCTCAAGAGCGCCATCCAGAGCCCGCTCCTCAAGAGCGCCGTCCTGAGCCTTCGCTGGTTCCGTCCAGCCTTCCTGATCCTTCGCTGGTCCCGTCCAGCCGTCCAGATCCTCCGCTGGTCCAGCCCAGCCTTCCAGAGCCTCCGCTGGCCCAGCCCAGCCTTCCAGAGCCTCTGCTGGTCCTGTCCAGCCTTACAGAGCCCACTCTGTCAAACGGTCCTGCCAAACCCCTGAATTCCCCAAAGAAATATATATACGTGGCCGGGCCGAGGACTGAGGCCAAGGCCACGGGGGCCGCCCTACCACGGCCACACGAACTGCCTGTCCGGCCGTGGCCGCCTGACCCGCCATGGCCACACGAACTGCCTGTCTGGCCGTGGCCGCCTGACCCGCCATGGCCACACGAACTGCCTGTCCGGCCGTGGCCGCCTGACCCGCCATGGCCACACGAACTGCCTGTCCGGCCGTGGCCGCCTGACCCGCCATGGCTTCCTGTTCCGCCCTGGAGGCCTTCTCAACCCAGCAAGGTCCTGCCCCGTAAAGGCCTCCAGAGCGCCCGCCCCCCCTCCCTGGTGTTTCTATCACGGCGCGAGACGCGCCTACCGGGAGGGGGAGATAATGTCACATGTCTCCTTATGTCTCTTGTCATTTGCCTTGTGTTTGCACTGTTGAGATTTGGTTTCTCCTTCTGTCTCCCCCCTGTCAGTTTGTTATCATTTGGTTTAGTCCTTGTTAAGTCATTATCTGTTTCACCTGTGTGTCTTGATTAGTTTGCTTTATAAGTCAGTCCTTTGTCGGTCATTTCATGTTAATGTTCCTGGATATTTTGATGTCAAGTGTGTTCAGTGTGTGTGGAAATCCCCTGTCTCTTCCTTGGAAATCAAGATTAAAAGTATTCGTTATTTGACTTTGACTTTCGCCTCGTCAATCCTGCACCGGCTGTGACACACAGTGTGAATGGTAAGCTGAAGGTTTCAGGATTGCCTTCCGGTGGCTTTGGTATCACACATTGTTAACATTTGTCAAATTCACTAAATTCCAAACAGCTGTGTTGACTGGACTTCATGCTGGAAGGATGCAAAGGATGTTACTGCTTTGTAACAGCTAACTTTTTTTGGTTTGTGGAGGACAAAAATAAAAGATGTCTGTCTTTGTTATGGCTAATTAAAGTTCAATAATTATGAAAACCAACCTAATAACAGCAGGCTCATGGCAAAGCCAACACAATGGGCGACCAACAGCCTTATTTGCATTAAGGCGTTTTTAAGGGTTGTATGGTCGAGCTTCTTTCCAGCGATCTGAGGCTTTCTGTTGCCGAAAAGACCATGATGATGCAGAGCTTCTGCAGAAGGATAAGACGCCAAAGTATCAGAGAGCCTTCCATATTTTTTCTGTAAAGAAAATATGAATAAAAGCCCACTGATCAATATTTAGAATAAACACCATTTCATGATTCGGTATCAAACCAGCCGTGAACTTTACTAAATTGTGTTCTTAATCCATTTACAGCACTGTCAGATTTGTGTCCCTAAGCAAAACTAAATCTTCAAGAGGAATTTGGTAAATCACGGTGATAAATCTAAAATCCATTCAGATTCATCACTGTGATTCGCAAAATTCTCTTGAAGATTTAGTTGAGCTGAGGGTACAGTAAGTGGAACCTCCTCACTGGATGACAGGAGCACTCAAGAGGAGGGTGTGTGACTGTAAAAAAAGAAGAACAACAGCATGTTAGACTATCACTGCATTCATGTTTTGATTTTTTTCAACCCAAAATTAAACAATCGAGAAATAAGACATATTTCTGTTGAGTACTTGGTAATGTCTCTTCTACAACAGGGTATATGTCAAACATCATCTGACCAAACCCAGAAAACAGGTCTCATCTCTTGCACTTGTCAGAGAACGTGTTAATAGCCATATTAAATAATAGCAATATCGGTGGACTTTTAAGGTAATCAGTTAAACGAGCTAGCCATTTGTATTGTTGACATTTTATTTGATTTTTATATATAAATGTTTATGAAAAGAATAAAAATAAAAACACTTTTATTTATCAATTCACATATGTGATGGAAATTGGTTATGGTCATCTTTAGTGTCTACTTTGACGGCAACTTGAGTAAAACACCTTCATAACTAACGAGGCATGTTCAGCAGAATAGGGAAGTCATTTAAAACCTGGAGCTGAAGCTTGGCGTCACCCTTCTTGCCTCCCCCTCGGCTTGCCATGGCTTAGAAGGTCCTTTCCCCCCATGTGTATGTTCAAGTATAAAATAATTGAGGTATATAAAAAAAAAAATCTTACCCTGGCTTCAGATAGAACATGGTCTAGTTTCAGTTCAAGAGCCATGTGTTTCCCATCTCGGTAGTGGGGATCCTGTGAGTCAAGTTTATGTTTGGTCGCCATTGCAACACAAACAGATACAGACAGACAGACTGACAAAGATGGAAAAGACAGACAAGTAGATAAAGAGAGATAGAGAGGGAAGTTTGTGAGATAAAGACTGAGAGACAGATAAAGATATAGATTGGAAACATGGATAGAAATATGGTTAGTGAGACAGATGGACACAGAGGTTGCGAGAAATAGACAGAGATAGAAAAAGATAACAAGAGAGATATAGGTTGGCTCTTAAAAGTGCCTTTGGGTTCGCTAAAGCAGGTGTACCTAGATTTGGACAGGTGAGGTGACTCTTTTGACAAGATCTGGAGGGAGAACAGAAAATGTTAATTATGTAGTGCAGAGTAGTTATATTAAAATAAGGTTAAAATGCAAGAGATTCCCAAATTCTAATAAATATTTAAGATAAATGAATAAAAGAAATACACTAACATTACAAGCAAGCAGTGTTATATGTAGTAACGTTAGGCCAAGTTATATTGTTATTACTGACACATTCAGAGTGTAGCCAACATTTCAGAAGGTCAAATCAGAGATGTCAAATGTAATAGTAATACCATAACACTTTTTTTCCCAGTTACACTGACAGTTTTTTTTTATGTCTTACACTGCTAGACAATAATTTGTAGTCTATAATATTTTTTTTCTTATATTTTTCTTATTTGTATCACAGGATAAGGCAGAACATATATGTTTTATAGTTTCCATACTTTAATAAATGCTATGTCAGCATTATTTATATACTTTATTGATTACCTGGAGATGATCACATACCATGTGTGCCATATATTTGTCTTTCATTGTCCTTTCATCAGTCACAACGTTTGTTTTTATTCAGCATAGCTACGGCTGGATGATTGTTAATTTTGGATACGATTAAAACATAAGGTTAATGCTGCACCCTAAATTACCCTTCAGCTGACATAACTTAAACTAGAGTTCGCTTATATTGAAGTTAGCAAGACCCGTTTAGCAAGCCTAACTTCACAAGTGCATATTTTTTCGCTGATAATGAGGAAACCATTGTTCGGGCTTTAATTGTTGTCTTAACATGTAAACCATGCGAGTCTAAAGGTATATAACAGGATCCATTATAACATTTAAACAAAACGTGATCATTAATTATTAGCCTAGTAACTTACCTGGACAGTGGTTTGAGCGCAATGAGAAGAGTTCACCCAATCACAAAGCAGACTGCCACCGTCTCTGTAGCAACGGAGGCTGAGGATCATGGGTATTGCTGGCGTCCACTATCGAAAAATATTTCTTTTCTTTTTTTTTTCATTTCTTCTATTTTTTTTCTTTAACACATATATGGCATGAACTGACACAAAGCAATAAATAATTAAACAAATAAATAAAAGACATAAAAATGTAAGCTTCAGAAAATAATCAGGAGATAACCCTTAATTGCAGCAAAATCATAATAATTTTATTAGTAGGCTACAGCTGTCTTATTAAGGGATGAGCAAAGACAACACTAACGAGATCAATGAAAAACACAATAAAAATAAGTGTGATTGTTTATTGTTTATTAGAATTACGATTAGAATAACAGAATATGCGTTAATGAAGAGATGCCCAACTTTCAGTAAAAAAAGTAAATATTGCAGGGATAGTAATTTTATAGTAAACATCGTATTGTTAAATCCTCAAGCACACTTGAGCTCGTGTTATGTGTTAAGAAAAGACAACTGTTGGACAATCTGTGCGTCACCCACAGATAGTCCACCGTGGTCCCATCACGGATTTCAGTTACAGACTCAAAATTATAGGCTACTCACATTTGCATTACAGCCTACATTTTCGGCCTTGTAGGCCCATCAGTTTAGATTGATGAATGACAGATGAAGCGTACAGTAGATCATATTATTTTAAATGAAGCAACATTAGGGTATCACAAGCCACTGCGTGAGACCCGAGGTTGTCCGTGTGTCTGTTACGGAAGACTCTGTGATGCCGCCACAGAAATTCACAAAAAGCAAAAGGCTACAAACTAACCGAATTATATAAAAACAGGGGTAGATGAGAGGCTGACATGTTAACTGGCATCGCAGACACTTCTTGAAGACTTCTAGTGTCAAAACTAACTACTTTGGTCTAAATAACGTCCAGTGAGGCTGAAAAAGTTTCCGTGGAAGCTCAACCGAAAAAAAAAAAAAAAAAATTCACCTTAAGTAGGCTATATTTGAAGCAGGTCTAAAAGAGGCCAGACTATTTAAAGTAATAGGCAAAATACGTTTCCAAATACGACGTCATTTGATGCAGAGCCGGTGCCGGACCAGTGGATCCGTGTGTGGACCACGTAAAAAGAGTGACTCGGACGCATTTATAGTTGAACCCGGTTATCCGTGCGAGGACCACGGCTGATGCCTGTCACTGACTTACATTAGTATCTCTTCCGTGAACCCATCACGGAATTTTCGACGATTCCGTGACTCAAACACGGATTTGGAGTTAAGGGTCCGTGGTATTTACACGGAATTCCATGAGATCAGGTTGGAGTTACAGTAACTTCCTGTTTCATTGCATTAAGAGCATGTATTAACACTTAGCTAAGTGTTGCTAACATGTTTTAGCATGTTTCTAGCATGTTGCTACCCTATTTAACACTTGTTGATACTTTTTAAAATATTGATAGGCATCCAGAACAGTATTAAATGTGTCACTTCATGTTGCCAGCAGGTGGCGCTATGACTATAACTGAATATGGGTATGGGCATGTGTTCAGGCCAGGAGTCTTATCAAATATGTTAAGTTTGGGGCTGATTGGACATTGCATGTCTGAGTTACAGTAACTTCCTGTTTCATTGCAGTAAGAGCATGCTTTAGCACTTATCTAAGTGTTGCTAACATGTTATAGCATGTTTCTAGTATGTTGCTACCCTATTTAACACTTGTTGATATTTTTAAAATGTTGCTAGGCATCCACAACAGTATTAAACGTGACTTCCTGTTACCAGCAGGTGGCGCTATGAGTATAACTGAATACGGGCATGGGCATGTGTTCAGGCCAGGATTCTTATGAAACATGTTAGGTTTGGGGTAGATTGGACATCGTATGCCTGAATTAGAGTAACTTTCTGTTTCATTGTATTATTAGCATGCTTTAGCATATTAGCTAAGTGGTGCTACCATGCTTTAGTATGTTTGTAGCATGTTGAATATTAAGTTTGGGTCAGATTGGACATTATATACATGAGTTACAGCAATTTCCTTTTGTCTTTGTGTTAATAGCATGCTTTAGCTCTTAGCTAAGTGTTGTTAGCATGTTTTAGCATGTTTCTAGCATGTTGCTAGCCTATTTATTTCCTTTATTTTAGCCAGGAGATCACATTGAGACAGTACTATCTCTTCTTCCAGTGAGACCTGGTCAGAACGGCAGCACATAAAGTTTCACAAAGAAGATCACAAAACACAATACCACAAAAATTACTAAATCAGATCATAAAAAACAATTACATGTATCCTTTAAAACATTATACAGAAGATGTTTAAAAGTACTCAAAGTTGGAAGATTGTCAAGATTAAGCCGATTTTGAAGATCATTCCAAGCCTTAGGAGCATAAAAGGAGAAAGTACATTTGCCAAGATTTGACGTTACCCTTGGGACTATTAACCGAATACAGGAACCAGATCTAGTGCGTTGATTATTTGAGTGAAATCTTAACAAATTAGACAAATAAGATGGTAGTTTACCTAAAAGAGCCTTTAAAATAAATAAATACAAATGTAATTTTCTCCTTTGATATAAAGATAACCAGTCTAAGGAATTATACAAAATACAGTGATGCGTTCGTGAATCTGCACCTGTGACAAAGCGTATTGCTGCATGATAAACAGAATCTAGTTTTCTCAACAGAGTAACAGATGCATGCATATATATATGGTCACCGTAATCAAGTATAGACAAAAATGTACTCTCTACTAATTTCTTACGAGCCTTATAAGGAAAACAATTTTTTAACCGATATAAAAAACCTAATTTCGGCCTGAGCTTTTTTAGTAACTTGTCAATGTGTATATCAAAGGTTAATCTCTCATCAATCCAAATACCTAGGTATTTATAAGAGCTTACTCTTTCTATTGATACACCGTTCGAAGATATGATTGTCTGATCTGTTACCTTAGTGCGGCCACGGCTGAAAATCATATATTTAGTCTTCTTTAAATTTAAAACCAGTTTTAACTCCTGCAACGTTGACTGTAATAATTGAAAAGCGTTCTGTAGATGTTGTAAAGCTTGATTTAAAGAGTGTGCAGCTGTATATATAATTGCATCGTCTGCATACAGATGTATTTTAGCTAAATCTATTCCATGACCTAAATCATTAATGTAAATAGAAAATAACAATGGAGCTAAAACAGATCCTTGGGGAACCCCAGTGTTTACGTGGAGAAAGGAAGAATTATAATTTTCAACAGTCACACATTGAGTGCGTTCTGAAAAATAATTTTCAAACCATTTTAAAGCGGGTTGACTGAAACCTAAAAGCCTAAGTCTCTGTAACATTAACTTATGGTCTACTGAGTCAAAGGCTTTGGACAAATCAATAAATAGAGCAGCACAGGATTGTTTACTGTCTAAAGAGGATGTTATATCATTTAAAACTGATGTAGCTGCAGTGACAGTACTGTGTCCCGTTCTGAACCCTGACTGGTAATCCTGAAGAATATTATTAGCTGACAAATATTGTTTTAATTGGACGTTTATCAATGATTCAAAGACTTTGGCTAAAACCGATAATCTAGAGATAGGACGGTAATTATTTGGGTCCGTTGGATCTCCCCCTTTTAATAATGGAATAACCATTGCAGATTTCCACATTTTAGGTATTACATTAGAAGTGAGACTTAAATTTAATAAAGAGGCTATAGGTTCTGCAACGAGATCAGCTGCCAATCGTAAGAAATACGGCTCAATTTTATCAATTCCTGGTGATTTTTTTATGTCTAGAGTCTCTAGAGCTTTATGAACCTGTGCAACAGTAATAGACGTAAAATTAAATAAATCTGGAGTGCTATTTTGAACAAGCTCAATAGATGCATTTGAAGTATGGACATTTGAGTTGGAAGACTCAGAGGTTAAGCCGGCAGATATAAAGTAATTATTAAAAGTATCTGCAACAGCTTCTCTGCCCTTAACTTCAGTGTTGTTAACATTTAAAAAATTTGGGAAATTAGAAGCTAATTTAGTTACTGAAAAAGACTTAACTAATTTCCAAAAACGTACAGGATTATTTAGGTTTTCATTAACCATAGACAAATAATAATCACACTTTGCCCTTTTGATTAATTTTGTGCACTTATTCCGTAAAGCTCTATATGAGTTCCAATCCATAAAATTATTTGATTTTTTAGCCTTGGTCCATAAATTATTCCTCTGTTGTATAGAAGTAGAAACAGTATGATTGAACCAAGGATTATCCTTACCACTTATCCTAAATCGTTTAACTGGGGCATGTTTGTCACAAATAGATAAAAATGTTGATCTGAAATAGTCCCAGGCCAGATCAACATCAGGTATACATGAAACAACACCCAGATCACTGAGATAAATATCCCGTAAAAAGGCTTGTTCATTAAACTGTTTAAAAAGTCTTTTAAAAATATATCGCGATGAAGGTCTTGGAATTTTACAGTTTCTCACGCAGACAATTGCGCAGTGATCACTAATGTCGTTGCAGACTTAGATTTAAGACTTGTTTACGCTTTTCAGTATGTTGCTAGGAGTCCGTAACAGTGTTAAACATGTCACTTCCTGTTGTCAGCAGGTGGCGCTATGACTATAACTGAATATGGGCACTGACGTGTGTTCAGGACCAGACTGTTATCAAACATGTGAAGTTTGAGGCTGATCTGACATTTTATGCCTGAGTTATAGCAACTTCCTTTTTCATGGCGAAACATCAAAGTTTGTCAGGCCGCCAGGGACACGCCCTTCGACAAAAACTCTAAACCTTCGCAATTTAACATCGCAAAGGCCTTATGATGACACTCAGCAAATTTGAAAATGATCGGATAAAAACTGTAGGAGGAGTTCGTTAAAGTACGAGGCCTGAAAATGGCAAAAACTGCACAAAAATCTTACAGGAAATTCAATATAACGGACTTCCTGTTGGGTTTCAGATGTTACACCAGGAGACTTTTTTGTAGGTATTGGTGTGTTACATGTGTGTACCGAGTTTCGTACATGTACGTGAAAAGTAGCTCGAGGCGCACTCCGTTGAAATTTTATAGGTGGCGCTATCGAGCCATTTTGCCACACCCACTTCTGAAAACCATATCAGATGTAAATTTTCGCCAGGTCTGATGCGTGTGCAAAGTTTCATGAGTTTTCGAGCATGTTTAGGCCCTCAAAAAGACTTTTCATTTTGGAGAAGAAGAAGTATAATTAAAGCTGCAAGCAGCGATGACCGGGCCCTCGCCGTCTGTGCAGTCGCCATCCCGATAGCAACAGGAAAACGGTGCCCAGTTGGCACATGCATTCACAGTAACCCTTTGGACTAAACCTAACTGTCTCTCCTCCTCTCTGACTCTTTCTCTTACCACCCATCCCCCCTCCTTGCACTCAGCCACTTACCACACAAACACACACATAGAGTGCAGAGCAGAGTGAGATCAGATATGTTTTTTTTTTATTTTCTTTCATTCGTGGAGTTTTGTATAATTATGAAATGAACTGTGTTTGATCAGAATGAATAGTTATTTGTATGAAAAAAGTTTCAAAGAGTTAGGAAGCTGCACTTTAAATATATAATAAATCATTGAAAATGGAAAATGAAATTCTAAGCACGCTATCTGCCTCAAAAACACAGGAAACAAATATTTGAATGTATTTTTTATTTTTATTTATTTGCCATGGCAACAGCAGTTGATGCATCAGGGACGCCTTTACAGACTCTCATCGGCCGTGTTTTTACATTATTCTGATGTAGTTTGAAGAAAATCGAGTACAAATAAATTGTTCATTGTTCGTTCGTGTTTGTAAGTTCATTAACCATTGTTAACAAAAGAGACCCTATTTTAAATAGTTACCATGTTTTATGATCTACAACCATTTTTAAATATTATTTTAATGATCTATAAGCATCTGTGAAATAATTATAAACAAATATATTAAAAATAAATACATATTAACTTAGTTGATGTATTTGTTTCTCATTCTAATTAAGTGAACTGAGCAGTATACTGTCATACTTATAAGATTTTTTGTTCTATCAGTGAGAGTTTATATATGTATATAAATCATATAATTTTTCCTTAAAAGATTAAAAAAAGATTTAATGCTCTTTAAGCACCTATACAAAACAATTATGTACACTGACAGTACAGTACATATCAACTGATTCTATGGATTATTGTCCTTCCTATACACTGACAATTAGCTAAATAGCATTAGAGGTCAAACGATTCCTTATCTTATGAGGACCTCTAGTGTTCATACCTGGTATTAGAGCTTTAATCTGACAAATTTAAAGGAAGGAAAGGAAAGGAAAGGAGGTGAAGTGAAGCCAAGTATGGTGACCCATACTAGGAATTTGTGCTCTGCATTTAACCCATCCAAGTGCACACACACAGTAGTGAACACACACCCGGAGCAGTGGGCAGCCATTGCTGCGGCGCCCGGGGAGCAGTTGGGGGAACGGTGCCTTGCTCAAGGGACTCACCTCAGTCGTGGTATTGAGGGTGGAGAGAGTGCTGTACATTCACAATCTCCACCTACAATCCCTGCCGGACCTGGGACTCGAACCTGCAACCTTTGGGTTACAGGTCCGACTCTCTAACCATTAGGCCACGGCTGCCCCTAATAATATCCTAATATTTATATGACACTTTTAATGTTTTTGGGGCCTCTGAGCATGATAACATTTTGAAACTACACGTATTTTCTAAGAATTTCTTGTTCTTTATATGTAAAAAGTTTTGATGAGTTAGAATAATGCAATTTAAAGATATATGAAAATAACTCTTGATCTTTTTTATTGTTACTTTCATAAATCACCACATCAACACCGTTCAAGATGTCCCAAAGCCGTTCACAATTTAACATCTTCAGTATCTTGGCATCATGTTGACTAAGTTTGGTGTGAACTGTCTGATTCTGCTATGAGTGATATGAATTTATTCACAGCTATATTTAAAAACACAGGAAACAAATGTTAAAGTTTGACACGTTGCCATGGCAACAGCGTTTGATGTATCAAGGACCCCTTCACAGATTCTCATCGGCCGTGTTTTGATATTATTCTGATGAAGTTTGAAGCAAATTGAGTAAAATTAAGAGGTTGATTTAAAAGCGTTTTGCAAGCAACACACTTCCTGCTGCCAGTTGGTGGCGCTATAACTTTGACTCATAATAGTCACATCTCTGTGATCTGTATCATACGACGAACAAACTGCTAAAGTTTGGTCAAAATCAGATAAAGTGTGTCAAAATTATTAGACATTTCCTGTTTCTCATTTCTCGCCATAATTTGTCGCCCTGCCACGGCCAAACCGTTCGAGATACCAAAAATCCCCTGGCAATTTTGCATTCCCAATATCTGTAGATCATGCTGACCGAGTTTGGTGGCCATCGGTGGAAAAGTCTAGGAGGAGTATTTCAAATTCCACAGCTTGATTTTTCCAAAAATCCATATTTAAATAAAAATAGCTGACTTCCTGTTGGTCGTAGCTAATGGGTGTAAATTAGAAAGTTGTCCGGCTTGATGAGTCCAATATATGTACCGAGTTTGGTGACTGTAGGACAAAGTAACCCCCCAACTTTTGTCAAAAGGTGGCGCTATGGAGCGCCTGCTCCACGCCCATTTGTGGGCTTTTATCAGTGTTTAACTGTCATTAATACAGATGTGTGTGTTGAGTTTCATGAAATTCTAAGCATTTTAAGTGGCTCAAAAACACAAAAAAACTAAAGTTAAAGTTTGACACGTTGCCATGGCAACATGATAAAAGTTATGGATAACGCCCTTCACAGATTCTTATCGGTCGTGTTTTGACATTATTGTGATGAAGTTTGAAGTAAATTGAGTAAAATTAAGAGGCTGAGTTTAAAGCATTTCAAAAACATCACGCTTTCTGCTGCCAGTTGGTGGCGCTATAACTTTGACTCATAATAGTCACATCTCTGTGATCGGCATCAGACGACGAACAAACTGCTGAAGTTTGGTCAAAATCAGACATAGTATGTCAAAGTTATTAGGCACTTCCCGTTTCTCATTTCTCGCCATAAATTTGTCGCCCCGTCATGGTCAAACCGTTCGAAATATCAAAAATCCCCTGGCAATTTTGCATCCCCAATGTCTTGAGATCATGCTGACCGAGTTTGGTGGCCATCGGTGGAAAGGCCTAGTAGGAGTATTTCAAATTCCATTGCATGCACTTTTTAGACATCCCTGAATAGCCGACTTCCTGTTTGGTGAAGCACGGACTATGAGTGTGAAATTTGTTCGGCCCGATGAGGTCTATATATGTATGAATTTTGGTGACTGTAGGTCAACCGTTGTGCGCTCCAGAGCCCTTCAAAAGTCGCAATTGTTAACGCTGTGCCACGCCCCCCCAGGTGACCCCCCCATGTCAAAGTCGGTCCGGCCCTGATGGCCGCAGGTTCCAATGTGTGTGCAAAGTTTCAAGAGTTTTCGTGTATGTTAAGGTCCCCGAAATCCCCCAAAACATTGAAAAAAAAAAAATAAAAAAAAAATAATAATAATTAAAGCTGCAAGCAGCGATGAACGGGCCCTCGCACCCGGGCTCACCGCCGACCGGTGGCTTTAGGAAAACAGCAAATGGTGGGTAGTATGCTTTTAATACAGTAAAAATAGGAGAAATATGTCAAAGTCACTTAAATGTGCCAAATTTCCTGCTGCCAGCTGGTGGCGCTATGCATATAACTGATTATTGGCATGTAGATGTGTTCAGGCCACCACTTTCATCAAACATATGAAGTTTGGTGCAGATTGACCTTGGTATGTTTGAGTTAGTGAAAGATATGATATATCCTGCTGCCAACAGGTGGCGATATGATAATATCTGAATTTTGGCCTTTAGGTGTCTTCAGGCCAGGACTCTTACCAAACCTGTGAAGTTTGAGGCAGATCGGACATTTTATGGCTGAGTTATAACAACTTCTATGTCCATGGCGAAACATCAAACTTTGTCAGGCCGCCACAGACACGCCCTTTAACGAAAACTCAAGATCTTCGCAATTTAACATCTTTAAGGCCTCTAGATCAGAATGACCAAATATAATGTTAATATCATTAAATCTCTAAGAGGAGTTTGATACAAGTCATTTCCTGTTGCCAACAGGTGGCGCTGTGATTATAATAGAATGTTGGCCTTGAGATGTGTTCAGGCCAGGACTCTTATTGAATATGTGAAGTTTGAGGCAAATCGGACATTTTATGGCTGAGTTATAACAAGTTTTATATCCATGGCGAGACCTCGAAATTTGTCAGGCCGCCACGGACACGCCCTTTACCGAAAACTCAAGATCTTTACAATTAAACATCGCTAAGGCCTTTATATTAGACTGACCGATTTTGGAGTTGATCTGTATAAATCTCTAGGAGGAGTTTGTTGTAGAGTACAGCATGATACTTCCTGTTGCCTGCAGGTGGCGCTATGACTATAACTGAATATGGGCATGTAGATGTCTTCAGGTCAGGAGTGTTATCACACATGTGAAGTTTGGGACAGATCGGACATTTTATGCCTAAGTTATAGCAACTTCCTTTTTCATGGCGAAACATCGAAATTTGCGAGGCCGCCACGGACACGCCCTCCGATGAAAACTCTAGATCTTCACAATTTAACGTCACAAGGGGCTTTAGATTAGACTCACCAAATTTGGTGTTGATCGGAATAAATCTCTAGGAGGAGTTCGTTCAAGTATGACACCTGAAAATGGCAAAAATGACACAAATTTTGCTAAGAAAATTAATAATAACCGAATTCCTGTTGGGTTTCGGATTTTATCTCAAGAGGCTTTTTTGTAGGTATTGGTGTGTTACATGTGTGTACCGATTTTTGTGCATGTACGATAATCACAGCTGAATGCGCACACCGCGGAACGTGTAAAGGTGGCTCTATTGAGCCATTTTGCCACACCCACTTCTGCAACCCATATCAGACGTCCATTTTCGCCAGGTCTGATGTGTGTGCAAAGTTTCGTTAGTTTTCGGGTATGTTTAGGCCCTCAAAAATGCGATTCATTCCAGATAAGAAGAATAATAATAATAATTAAAGCTGCAAGCAGCGATGAACGGGCCCTCGCACCCGGGCTCACCGCCGACCGGTGGCTTTAGGAAAACAGCAAATGGTGGGTAGTATGCTTTTAATACAGTAAAAATAGGAGAAATATGTCAAAGTCACTTAAATGTGCCAAATTTCCTGCTGCCAGCTGGTGGCGCTATGCATATAACTGACTATTGGCATGTAGATGTGTTCAGGCCACCATTCTTATCAAACATATGAAGTTTGGTGCAGATTGACCTTGGTATGTTTGAGTTAGTGAAAGATATGATATATCCTGCTGCCAACAGGTGGCGTTATGATAATATCTGAATATTGGCCTTTAGGTGTCTTCAGGCCAGGACTCTTACCAAACCTGTGAAGTTTGAGGCAGATCGGACATTTTATGGCTGAGTTATAACAACTTCTATGTCCATGGCGAAACATCAAACTTTGTCAGGCCGCCACAGACACGCCCTTTAACGAAAACTCAAGATCTTCGCAATTTAACATCTTTAAGGCCTCTAGATCAGAATTACCAAATATAATGTTAATATCATTAAATCTCTAAGAGGAGTTTGATACAAGTCATTTCCTGTTGCCAACAGGTGGCGCTGTGATTATAATAGAATGTTGGCCTTGAGATGTGTTCAGGCCAGGACTCTTATCGAATATGTGAAGTTTGAGGCAAATCGGACATTTTATGGCTGAGTTATAACAAGTTTTATATCCATGGCGAGACCTCGAAATTTGTCAGGCCGCCACGGACACGCCCTTCAACGAAAACTCAAGATCTTCGCAATTTAACATCGCTAAGGCCTTTATATTAGACTGACCGATTTTGGTGTTGATCTGTATAAATCTCTAGGAGGAGTTGGTTGTAGAGTACAGCATGACACTTCCTGTTGCCTGCAGGTGGCGCTATGACTATAACTGAATATGGGCATGTAGATGTCTTCAGGTCAGGAGTGTTATCACACATGTGAAGTTTGGGACAGATCGGACATTTTATGCCTAAGTTATAGCAACTTCCTTTTTCATGGCGAAACATCGAAATTTGCGAGGCCGCCACGGACACGCCCTCCGATGAAAACTCTAGATCTTCACAATTTAATGTCACAAAGGGCTTTAGATTAGACTCACCAAATTTGGTGTTGATCGGAATAAATCTCTAGGAGGAGTTCGTTCAAGTATGACACCTGAAAATTGCAAAAATGACACAAATTTTGCTGAGAAAATTAATAATAACCGACTTCCTGTTGGGTTTCGGATTTTATCTCAAGAGGCTTTTTTGTAGGTATTGGTGAGTTACATCTGTGTACCGATTTTTGTGCATGTACGATAATCACAGCTGAATGCGCACACCGCGGAACGTGTAAAGGTGGCGCTATTGAGCCATTTTGCCACACCCACTTCTGCAACCCATATCAGACGTCCATTTTCGCCAGGTCTGATGTGTGTGCAAAGTTTCGTTAGTTTTCGGGTATGTTTAGGCCCTCAAAAATGCGATTCATTCCGGATAAGAATAATAATAATAATAATAATAATAATAATTAAAGCTGCAAGCAGCGATGAACGGGCCCTCGCACACGGGCTCACCGCCGACCGGTGGCTTTACGAACACAGCAAATGGTGGGTAGTATGCTTTTAATACAGTAAAAATAGGAGAAATATGTCAAAGTCACTTAAATGTGCCAAATTTCCTGCTGCCAGCTGGTGGCGCTATGTCTATAACTGATTATTGGCATGTAGATGTGTTCAGGCCACCACTTTCATCAAACATGTGAAGTTTGGTGCAGATTGACCTTGGTATGTTTGAGTTAGTGAAAGATATGATATATCCTGCTGCCAACAGGTGGCGCTATGATAATATCTGAATATTGGCCTTTAGGTGTCTTCAGGCCAGGACTCTTACCAAACCTGTGAAGTTTGAGGCAGATCGGACATTTTATGGCTGAGTTATAACAACTTCTATGTCCATGGCGAAACATCAAACTTTGTCAGGCCGTCACAGACACGCCCTTTAACGAAAACTCAAGATCTTCGGAATTTAACATCTTTAAGGCCTCTAGATCAGAATGACCAAATATAATGTTCATATCATTAAATCTCTAAGAGGAGTTTGATACAAGTCATTTCCTGTTGCCAACAGGTGGCGCTGTGATTATAATAGAATGTTGGCCTTCAGATGTGTTCAGGCCAGGACTCTTATCGAATATGTGAAGTTTGAGGCAAATCGGACATTTTATGGCTGAGTTATAACAAGTTTTATATCCATGGCGAGACCTCGAAATTTGTCAGGCCGCCACGGACACGCCCTTTACCGAAAACTCAAGATCTTCACAATTTAACATCACTAAGGCCTTTATATTAGACTGACCGATTTTGGTGTTGATCTATATAAATCTCTAGGAGGAGTTGGTTGTAGAGTACAGCATGACACTTCCTGTTGCCAGCAGGTGGCGCTATGACTATAACTGAATATGGATATGTAGATGTCATCAGGTCAGGAGTGTTATCACACATGTGAAGTTTGGGACAGATCGGACATTTTATGCCTAAGTTATAGCAACTTCCTTTTTCATGGCGAAACATCGAAAATTGCGAGGCCGCCACGGACACGCCCTCCGATGAAAACTCTAGATCTTCACAATTTAACGTCACAAAGGGCTTTAGATTAGACTCACCAAATTTGCTGTTGATCGGAGTAAATCTCTAGGAGGAGTTCGTTCAAGTACGACGCCTGAAAATGGCAAAAATGACACAAATTTTGCTAAGAAAATTAATAATAACCGACTTCCTGTTGGGTTTCGGATTTTGTCCCAGGAGGCTTTTTTGTAGGTATTGGTGAGTTACATGTGTGTACCGATTTTCATGCATGTACGTGAATCATAGCTGAAAGCGCACACCGCGGAACGTGTAAAGGTGGCGCTATCGAGCCGTTTTGCCACACCCATCTCTGAAACCCATATCAGACATCCATTTTCGCCAGGTTTGATGTGTGTGCAAAGTTTCATGAGTTTTCGGGTATGTTTAGGCCCTCAAAAATGCGATTCATTCCGGAGAAGAAGAATAATAATAATAATAATAAACGAAGCAGATCCAATAGGGTCCTCACACCATCGGTGCTCGGGCCCTAATAAACGGAGCAGATTCAATAGGGTCCTCACACCATCGGTGCTCGGGCCCTAATTAAAGCTGCAAGCAGCGATGGTAGGGCCCTCGCACTCGGGCTCACCGCCGATCGGTGGCGAATGGTGGGCACTATGCTATTAACACAGAAAATGTAGGAGGAATATGTCAAAGTCATTGATATGTGCCAATCTTCCTGCTGCCAGCTGGTGGCGCTATGCCTATAACTGAATATTGGCATGCAGATGTGTTCAGGCCAGTGCTTTTATCAAACATATGAAGTTTGGTGAAGCTTGAACATGGCATGCTTGAGTGTAAGTCATGACATATCCTGCTGCCAACAGGTGGCGCTATTACAAAATATTGGCTTTTAGATGTCTTCAGGCCAGGACTATTGGCAAACATGTCAAGTTTGGTGCAAATTGTACATTGCATGCTTAAGTTAGTGTAAAACAAGTAATTTGCTGTTGCCAGCTGGTGGCGCTATGACTATAACTAAATATTGGCATGTAAATGTATTCAGGCCAAGACTCTTATCAAACATATTAAGTTTGGGGCTGATTGGACATTGCATGCCTGAGTTACAGTAACTTCCTGTTTCATTGCATTAAGAGTATGCTTTAGCACTTAGCTAAATGTTGCTAACATGTTTCTAGCATGTTGCTACCCTATTTAACACTTGTTGATATTTTTAAAATGTTGCTGGGCATCCACAACAGTATTAAACATGTGACTTCCTGTTGCCAGCAGGTGGCACTATGACTATAACTGAATATGGGCATGGGCTTGTGTTCAGACCAGGACTCTTATCAAACATATTAAGCTTGGGTCAGATTGGACATTGTATGCATGAGTTACACTTATTTTTCTTTGTATTAATATCATGCTTTAGCTCTCAGCTAAGTGTTGCTAGCATGTTTTAACATGATTCTAGCATGATGCTAGCCTATTTAAAACTTGCTGACGCTTTTTATTATGTTGCTAGGAGTCCGTAACACCATTAAAAGTCACTTCCTGTTGTCAGCAGGTGGCGCTGTGACTATAACTGAATATGGGCATGTATATATCTTCAGGCCAGGACTCTTATCAAACGTGAAGTTTGGGGCTGATTGGACATTGCATGTCTGAGTTACAGTAACTTCCTGTTTTATGTCTTTAACAACATGCTTTAGCACTAAGTAAGTGTTGCTAGCATGTTTGAGTACGTTTTAAACTAGTTTAGCACTCAATGGCTTTTTTAGTGTGTTGCTAATAGTGTGTCACAGTGTTAAACATGTCACTTCCTGTTGACAGTAGGTGGCGCTATAACTATAACTGAATATTGGCATGTAGATATCTTCAGGCCAGGACTGTTATCAAACATGTGAAGTTTGGGGCTGATTGGACATTGCATGCCTGAGTTACAGTAACTTCCTGTTTCATTGCATTAAGAGTATGCTTTAGCACTTAGCTAAATGTTGCTAACATGTTATAGCATGTTTCTAGCATGTTGCTACCCTGTTTAACAGTTGTTGAATTTTTTTAAAATGTTGCTAGGCATCCACAACAGTATTAAACATGTGGCTTCCTGTTACCAGCTGGTGGCGCTATGACTATAACTGAATACGGGCATGGGCGTGTGTTTAGGCCAGGATTCTTATCAAACATGTTAAGTTTGGGGCTGATTGGACATTGTATGCCTGAGTTAGAGTAACTTCCTGTTTCATTGTATTATTAGCATGCTTTAGCATATTAGCTAAGTGTTGCTAGCATGCTTTATTATTTTTGTAGCATGTTGAATATTAAGTTTGGGTCAGATTCAACATTATATACATGAGTTACAGCAATTTCCTTTTGTATTTGTATTAATAGCATGCTTTAGCTCTTAGCTAAGTGTTGCTAGCATGTTTTAGCATGTTTGTAGCATGTTGCTAGCCTATTTAAGACTTGTTAACGCTTTTCAATATGTTTCTAGGAGTCCGTAACAGTGTTAAACATGTCATTTCCTGTTGTCAGCAGGTGGCGCTATGACTATAACTGAATATGGGCACTGACGTGTGTTCAGGACCAGACTGTCATCAAACATGTGAAGTTTGAGGCAGATCGGACATCGTATGCCTGAGTTATAGCAACTTCCTTTTTCATGGCGAAACATCAAAGTTTGTCCGACCGCCACGGACACGCCCTTCGACGAAAACTCTAAAGCTTTGCAATTTAACATCGCAAAGGCCTTATGATGACACTCAGCAAATTTGAAGATGATCGGATAAAAACTGTAGGAGGAGTTCGTTAAAGTATGAGGCCTGAAAATGGCAAAAACTGCACAAAAATCGTACAGGAAATTCAATATAACGGACTTCCTGTTGGGTTTCGGATGTTGCACCAGGAGACTTTTTTGTAGGTGCTGGTGTGCTACATATGTGTAACGAGTTTCATACATGTACGTGAAACGCAGCTCGAGGCGCACTCCGTTGAAATTTTATAGGTGGCGCTATCGAGCCATTTTGGCACACCCACTTCTGAAAACCATATCAGATGTAAATTTTCGCCAGGTCTGATGCGTGTGCAAAGTTTGGTGAGTTTTCGGGCATGTTTAGGCCCTCAAAAAGACTTTTCATTTTGGAGAAGAAGAAGAATCAGAAGAAGAATAATAATAAACGGGGCAATTCCAATAGGGTCCTCGCACTGTAGTGCTCGGGCCCTAATTAAAGCTGCGAGCAGCGATGAACGGGCCCTCGCACCCGGGCTCACCGCCGACCGGTGGCTTTAGGAAAACAGCAAACGGTGGGCAGTATGCTTTTAACACAGTAAATATACAAGAAATATGTCATAAGTCATTTAAATGTGCCAAACTTCCCGCTGACAGCTGGTGGCGCTATGCCTATAACTGATTATTGGCATGTAGATGTGTTCAGGCCAGCACTATTATCAAACATATGAAGTTTGGTGCAGATTGACCTTGGTATGTTTGAGTTAGTGAAAGATATGATATATCCTACTGCCAACAGGTGGCGCTATGATAATATCTGAATATTGGCATTTAGGTGTCTTCAGGCCAGGACTCTTACCAAACCTGTGAATTTTGAGGCAGATCGGACATTTTATGGCTGAGTTATAACAACTTTTATGTCCATGGCGAAACAACAAACTTTGTCAGGCCGCCACTTACGCCCTTTAACTCAAGATCTTAACAATTTAACATCTCTAAGGCTTCTAGATCAGACTGACCAAATATAATGTTGATATCATTAAATATCTAGGAGGAGTTTGCTATAAACCTAAACCCCTGCAACGACTTCAGATAATGCCAACTGTGAACCAATATGCTACATTTTTCCTTTATTCTGATGATGAAGATGAGAACATAATTCATGATGATAACAAAATGTTATTATTGCTTGCTTTACGCCCACCATTTCTGCTTAAATGTCATCGTTACCTATCTGTACAATTTGTATGTGGATATTGCTTTGCTGGTGACTCCTGTTATAATACATAACTTTTAAGCGCTACATAACTAAGAATCAATTAGGAAAACGGTGCCCAGTTGGCACATGCATTCACAGTAACCCTCAGCCAGTTTGGATTTAAAGTTTACAGAATTGAAAGGGTTAAACTTTAAAATCAACACACAGACACATACACACTAAATATACAATTTTACCATCCAGTTTAATTTGTTAACATTGTTAACATGAACAATAATTAAATAGCATTTATTAATGTTAATTAATATTAACCTAAAAAAGTACTCATATATTGTTTAAAGGTAAATTAGTATCTTTTAACATTAGTTTATGTACTGTGAATTAACATGAACATGAACACAGTTCATGTGGGTGTACAGCAATACACAATAAAGTGCTCAATAAACGCTTCATTCTTTCAAAATATCTTTAAAAATCAAGTTGGGTATTGTAATGGGGCGATATATAAATATAACTCATCTTAAAATGGTACAATTTTCAGATGTTTCGAACAGATAACAGCAAAGTTTGTTTTGTTGTCAAAGTTTGTCTTGAAATTGTTAGTGTTTTTTTTTATTGAATCTAAAATTTAAATTATGAAAATAAATGTCTATCAATGAAGATAAATCGCTCATGCTAAAAAGTTGTATGTTTCTTAATCTTTTGCTATGTGACTGAATAGGACAAGTTCATGGTACAGTTCAGTAAAAAATAAATAAAAAAAACAACAACTGCAATAAACAAAGAATGAAAGAGTTCGTGACCCTTTATATTTTCTCAAAGATCAGACTCTCAAAGTTCAGACATATTAATGTAGATTGCACATTGCACATTGCTGTAGTTTAATGTGCATCTTCCTCAAAGATGGTCTTAAGCAAAACAGCATGTTCCACTGGTCTCTCTCCCTTTCACCCCTCCCCCCTTCAGTCACTCTTAGTGTCAACACAGACAGTCAGCCCAGTGACAGCAGGTTACTGAGTTCTTTTTTTAATTTTCTTTAATTCATAGAAGCTTGAATAATTATGACATTACCAGCACTTGCTCATAATGATTAGATCTCTGTGTGAAAAAAGTTTTAAAGAGTTTGGATGCTGCACTTTAAAGATATAAAAAATTAGGGTTATGTTTTTTACTACATCTTTAAAAAATCACCACGTCAACACCGTTCAAGATATCCCAGATCCGCTCACAATTTAACATCTTCAGAATCTTCTCTTCATGTTAAAAAAGTTTGGTGTGAAAAGCTTTTTGTTCTTAGAAGAAGTGTGAATTTGTTTACAGCCTGATTTTTCAAAAAATCCACATTCAAATCAAAATAGCCGGCTTCCTGTTGGTCTTAGCTAATGAGTTTAATTTAGAAAGTTGTCCAGATTGATGAGATCAATATATGTACAGAGTTTGGTGACTGTAGGTAAAACTAACCCCCCAACTTTTGTCAAAAGATGGCGCTATAGAGTGCCTGCTCCACGCCCATTTATGACCTTTTGCCAGTGTCTAACTATCATTAATATTGATGTGTGTGTTGAGTTTCATGAAATTCTAAGCATGTTATCTGCCTCGAAAAGACAGGAATCTAATTTTAAAGTTTGAGACGTTGCCATGGCAACAGCATTTGATTTATCATCGACCCCTTTACATATTCTTATCGGCCGTGTTTTGACATTATTTTGATGAAGTTTAAAGAAAATCAAGTAAAATTAAGAGGCTGATTTCAAAGGATTTTGAAAATGACACGCTTCCTGCTGCCAGTTGGTGGCGCTATAACTTTGACTCATAATAGTCACATTTATGGAATCGGCATCATACAAGGAACAAACTGGTGAAGTTTCATCAGAATCAGGCAATGTGTGCAACAGTTATTAGACACTTCCTGTTTCTCATTTCTCGCCATAAATTTGTCGCCTTGCCACGGCCAAACCGTTCGAGATATCAAAAATCCCCTCGCAATTTAGCGTCCCCAATGTCTTGAGATCATGCTGGCCGAGTTTGGTGACAATCCTATGGAAATCCTGGGAGGAGTACGTTAAATTCCAGAGCATGCGCTTTTTAAACAGCCCTAAATATCCCACTTCCTGTTGCGTGGAGCCCATGACATAGAGTACAAAAGTTGTTCAGCTCGATGAGTTCTATATGTGTACCGAGTTTCATATGAGTGCGTGCAAGTATGTGTGCGCAGTACATCAAGTTTTCAAACTGTGTTCCAGGGGGCGCTGTAGAGGCCCTGAACCACGCCCGGGTCCCAGCCTCTGTGGCGTCCGGACGACGGCAGATTCCGACGTGTGTGCAAATTTTCAAGAGTTTTTGAGTATGTTAAGGCCCCCAAAAGTGCCCCAACGGTTGAAAAAAAAAACAAAAAAAAAAAAACAAATAAGAATCCTTAGAAGAACAATAGGGCCTTCGCCCTTTTGGGCTCGGGCCCTAATTAAAGCTGCAAGCAGCGATGACCGGGCCCTCGCCGTCTGTGCAGTCGCCATCCCGATAGCATCAGGAAAACGGTGCCCAGTTGGCACATGCATTCACAGTAACCCTTTGGACTAACCCTTACTGTCTCTCCTCCTCTCTGACTCTTTCTCTTACAACCCATCCCCCCTCCTTACACTCAGCCACTTACCACACAAACACACACATAGAGTGCAGAGAAGAGTGAGATCAGATATATATATTTTTTATTTTCTTTCATTCGTGGAGTTTTATATAATTATGAAATGATCTGTGTTTGATCAGAATGGATAGTTATTTGTATGAAAAAAGTTTCAAAGAGTTAGGATGCTGCTCTTTAAATATATAATAAATCATTGAAAATGTAAAAATGAAAATGAAATTCTAAGCATGATATCTGCCTCAAAAACACAGGAAACAAATATTTGAATCTATTTTTTATTTTTATTTATTTGCCTTGGCAACAGCATTTGATGCATCAGGGACCCCTTTACAGACTCTCATCGGCCGTTTTTTTTTACATTATTCTGATGAAGTTTGAAGAAAATCGAGTACAAATATATTGTTCAATGTTTGTTCGTGTTTGTTAGTTCATTAACCATTGTTAACAAAAGAGACCCTATTTTAAATAGTTACCATGTTTTATGGTCTACAATCATTTTTAAATTTTATTTTAATAATCTATAAGAATCTGTGAAATAATTAAAAACAAATACATTAAAAATAAATACATATTTACTTAGTTGATTTTTTTGGTCTTTTTGTATTTGTTTCTCATTTTAATTAAGTGAACTGAGCAGTATAGTATATGTCATACTTATAAGATTTTTTGTTCTATCAGTGAGAGTGTATATATGTATTTAAATCATATAACTTTTCCTTAAAAGATAAAAAAAATGATTTTAATGCTCTTTAAGCACCTATACAAAATAATTATGTATAAGTACATTGACAATACAGTACAAATGAACTGATTCTATGGATTATTGTCATTCTTATACACTGACAATGAGCTAAATAGCATTAGAGGTCAAACGATTCCTTATGTTATGAGGACCTCTAGTGTTCATCCCTGGTATTAGAGCTTTAATCTGACAAATTTATATAACACTTTTAATGTTTCTGGGGCCTCTGAGCATGATAACATTTTGAAACTACACGTATTTCCTAAGAATTTCTTGTTCTTTATATGTAAAAAGCTTTGATGAGTTAGAATAATGCAATTCAAAGATATATGAAAATAACTCTTCATCTTTTTTATTGTTACTTTCATAAATCACCACATCAACACCGTTCAAGATATCCCAAAGCCGTTCACAATATAGGGAACATTTTCCCAATATTCTGATGATGATGATAAGAACATGTAATTCATGATGACAACAAAATGTTATTATTGCTTGCTTTACGTCCACCACTTCTGCTTAAATGTCATCGTTACCTATCTGTTCAATTTGTGTGTGGATATTGCTTTGCAGGTGACACCTGTTATAAGACATCACTTTTAAGCGCTACATAACTAAGAATCACTTAGGAAAACGGTGCCCAGTTGGCACATGCATTCACATTAACCCTCAGCCAGTTTGGATTTAAAGTTTGAATTGAAAGGGTAAAATTTTAAAATCAACACACAGACACATACACACTAAATATACAATTTTACCATCCAGTTTCATTTGTTAACATTAACTATATTAGTTAACATGAACAATAATTAAATAGCATTTATTAATGTTAATTAATATTAACCTAAAAAGCTACTCATATATTGTTTAAAGGTAAATTAGTATATTTTAACATTAGTTTATGTACTGTGAATTAACATGAACATGAACACAGTTCATGTGGGTGTACAACAATACACAATAAAGTGCTCAATAAACCCTTCATTCTTTCAAAATATCTTTAAAAATCAAGTTGGGTATTGTAATGGGGCGATATATAAATATAACTCATCTTAAAATGGTACAATTTTCAGATGTTTTGAACAGATAACAGCAAAGTTTGTTTTGTTGTCAAAGTTTGTCTTGAAATTGTTAGTGTTTTTTTTATTCAATCTAAAATTTAAATTATGAAAATAAATGTCTATCAATGAAGATAAATCGCTCATGCTAAAAAGTTGTATTTTTCTTAATCTTTTGCTATGTGACTGAATAGGACAAGTTCATGGTATAGTTCAGTAAAAAATAAATAAACAACTGCAATATACAAAGAATGAAAGAGTTTGTGACCCTTTATATTTTCTTAAAGATCAGACTCTCAAAGTTCAGACATGTTTATCTAGATTAAACCACAGCAATGTGCAATGAGCATCTTCCTCAAAGATGGTCTTAAGCAAAACAGCATGTTCCACTGGTCTCTCTCCCTTTCACCCCTCCCCCCTTCAGTCACTCTTAGTGTCAACACAGACAGTCAGCCCAGTGACAGCAGGTTACTGAGTTCTTATTTTAATTTTCTTTAATTCATAGAAGCGTGATTAATTATGATATTACCAGCACTTGCTCATAATGATTAGATCTTTGTGTGAAAAAAGTTTTAAAGAGTTTGGATGCTGCACTTTAAAGATATAAAAAATTAGGGTTATGTTTTTTACTACATCTTTAAAAAATCACCACGTCAACACCGTTCAAGATATCCCAAATCCGCTCGCAATTTAACATCTTCAGAATCTTCTCTTCATGTTAAAAAAGTTTGGTGTGAAAAGCTTTTTGTTCTTAGAAGGAGTGTGAATTTGTTTACAGCCTGATTTTTCAAAAAATCCACATTCAAATCAAAATAGCCGGCTTCCTGTTGGTCTTAGCTAATGAGTTTAATTTAGAAAGTTGTCCAGATTGATGAGAACAATATATGTACAGAGTTTGGTGACTGTAGGAAAAACTAACCCCCCAACTTTTGTCAAAAGATGGCGCTGCTCCACGCCTGCTCCACGCCCATTTATGACCTTTTGCCAGTGTCTAACTATCATTAATATTGATGTGTGTGTTGAGTTTCATGAAATTCTAAGCATGTTATCTGCCTCGAAAAGACAGGAATCTAATTTTAAAGTTTGAGACGTTGCCATGGCAATAGCATTTGATTTATCATCGACCCCTTTACATATTCTTATCGGCCGTGTTTTGACATGATTTTGATGAAGTTTAAAGAAAATCAAGTAAAATTAAGAGGCTGATTTCAAAGCATTTTGAAAATGACACGCTTCCTGCTGCCAGTTGGTGGCGCTATAACTTTGACTCATAATAGTCACATTTATGGAATCGGCATCATACAACGAACAAACTGGTGAAGTTTCATCAGAATCAGGCAATGTGTACAACAGTTATTAGACACTTCCTGTTTCTCATTTCTCGCCATAACTTTGTCGCCTTGCCACGGCCAAACCGTTCGAGATATCAAAAATCCCCTCGCAATTTAGCGCCCCTAATGTCTTGAGATCATGCTGACCGAGTTTGGTGACAGTCCTATGGAAACCCTGGGAGGAGTACGTTAAATTCCAGAGCATGCGCTTTTTAAACACCCCTAAATATCTCACTTCCTGTTGCGTGGAGCCTATGACATAGAGTACAAAAGTTGTTCAGCTCGATGAGTTCTATATGTGTACCGAGATTCATATCAATACGTGTAAGTATGTGTGCGCAGTACATCAAGTTTTCAAACTGTGTTCCAGGGGGCGCTGTAGAGGCCCTGAACCACGCCCGGGTCCCAGCCTCTGTGGCATTCGGACGACGGCAGATTCCAACGTGTGTGCAAATTTTCAAGAGTTTTTGAGTATGTTAAGGCCCCCAAAAGTGCCCAAACGGTTGAAAAAAAATAAATAAATAAAAAAAATTAAAGCTGCAAGCAGCGATGACCGGGCCCTCGCTGACTGTGCAGTCGCCATCCCGATAGCATCAGGAAAACGGTGCCCAGTTGGCACATGCATTCACAGTAACCCTTTGGACTAACCCTAACTGTCTCTCCTCCTCTCTGACTCTTTCTCTTACCACCCATCCCCCCTCCTTACACTCAGCCACTTACCACACAAACACACACATAGAGTGCAGAGCAGAGTGAGATCAGATATGTTTTTTAATTTTCTTTCATTCGTGGTGTTTTGTATAATTACGAAATGAACTGTGTTTGATCAGAATGAATAGTTATTTGTATGAAAAAAGTTTTAAAGAGTTAGGATGCTGCACTTTAAATATATAATAAATCATTGAAAATTGAAAAAGGAAAATGAAATTCTAAGCACGCTATCTGCCTCAAAAACACAGGAAATAAATATTTGAATGTATTTTTAATTTTTATTTATTTGCCATGGCAACAGCATTTGATGCATCAGGGACGCCTTTACAGACTCTCATCGGCCGTGTTTTTACATTATTCTGATGAAGTTTGAAGAAAATCAAGTAAAAACATATTGTTCGTTGTTGGTTCATGTTTGTTAATGCATTAACTAATATTAAAAAAAGAGATCCTATTTCAAATACTTACCAACATGTTTTATGATCTACAACCATTTTAAAACAATATTTTAATGATCTATAAGCATCTGTGAAATAATGCTAAACAAATATATTAAAAATAAATACATATTAACTTACTTGATGTATTTGTTTCTTCTTCTAATTAAATGAACTGAGCAGTAAAGTGTCATACTTATAAGATTTTTTATCATATCAGTGAGAGTGTGTGTATATCATTTTTCCTTTAAAAATTAAAAAAAAAGATTTTAATGCTCTTTAAGCATTTATATAAAATAATTATGTAAAAGTACACTGACAGTACAGTACATATCAACTGATTCTATGCTTTATTGTCATTGTTATACACTGAGAATGAGCTAAATAGCATTAGAGGCAAACGATTCCTTATCTTATGAGGACCTCTAGTGTTCATTCCTGGTATCAGAGCCTTAAAATGACAAACATATATTGAATTGAATTGAATTGAATTGAATGAGCTTTATTGCCAGGTATGTTTACACATACTAGGAATTTGTTTTAGTGACAGCAGCTCCACAGTGCAACAGAGTGACAGTGACAAGACAAGACATAGATTATAAAAAAGAACAATATACAAGTACACAAGACAAAGTGCAAAGTGCAAAATAGCAAAAACACAATATACAGAGTATGCCATTACTATGTACAGGTATATTAGGTGCAAATTTGGATGTAAGTAGGTATTAATAAATACTGAATAGATTAATAAGGTGTATAATAGTGCTGCAGGTTCCACGTTTACTGACAAGTGTTCATGAGATGGATTGCCTGGGGGAAAAAACTGTTCCGGTGTCTGGTCGTCTTGGTGCTCAGTGCTCTGTAACGCCGACCAGATGGAAGCAGTTCAAAGAGCGAGTGTGCTGGATGTGAGGGGTCCAGAGTGATTTTGCCAGCCCTTTTGCGCACTCTGGATAAGTAGAGATCTTGAAGGGTAGGAAGGGTTGTACCAATGATTCGCTCAGCAGTCCGGACTATGCGACGTAGTCTTCTGAGATCAGAATTGGTAGCTGAGCTGAACCAGACGGTAATTGAAGTGCAGAGGACGGATTCAATGATGGCAGAGTAGAACTGTTTCAGCAGTTCCGCTGGCAGGTTGAGCTTCCTCAGCTGGCGGAGGAAGTACAGTCTCTGCTGGGCCTTTTTCACAATGGAGTCTATGTGAACATTCCACTTCAGGTCCTGGGAGATGGTATTGCCAAGGAACCTGAATGACTCCACTGTGTTTACAGTGCTGTTCATGATGGTGAGTGGGGGGAGAGCAGGGGGGTTTCTCCTGAAGTCAATGATCATCTCCACAGTCTTGAGCGTGTTGAGCTCCAGGTTGTTATGACTGCACCAGACAGCCAGCTCTTTAACTTCCTGTCTGTAAGCAGACTCATCACCATCTTGAATGAGGCCGATGAGTGTGGTGTCATCTGCGAACTTCAGGAGCTTGACAGAGGGGTCTTTAGAGGTACAGTCATTCGTATACAGGGAGAAGAGCAGTGGGGAGAGAACACAACCCTGAGGGGCGCCAGTGCTGATAGTCCGGGTGCTGGATGAGAATTTTCCCAGCCTCACTAGCTGCTGTCTGTTCGTCAGGAAGCTGTTAATCCACTGACAGAGAGCGAAGGGCACGGAGAGCTGAGATAGTTTGGGAAGAAGGAGGTTTGGGATGATTGTGTTAAAGGCTGAACTAAAGTCCACAAACAGGATCCTCACATAAGTCCCTGTAAAAGTGTAATATACTTCATATATTACACTTTTATAATGTTTTTGGGGCCTCTGAGCATGATAACATTTTGAAACTACTCAGATTCCCTAAGAATGTCTTGTTCTTTATATGTAAAAAAGTTTTGATGAGTTAGAATAATGCAATTTAAAGATATATGAAAATTACTCTTAATCTTTTTTACTGTTACTTTCATAAATCACCACATCAACACCATTCAAGATAGCCGTTCACAATTTGGCATCTTCAGTATCTTGGCATCATGTTGACAAAGTTTGGCGTGAGATGTCTGATTCTGCTATGAGTGATATGAATTTATTCACAGCTATATTTAAAAACACAGGAAACAAATGTTAAAGTTTGACACGTTGCCATGGCAACAGCGTTTGATGTATCAAGGACCCCTTCACAGATTCTCATCGGCCGTGTTTTGATATTATTCTGATGAAGTTTGAAGCAAATTGAGTAAAATTAAGAGGTTGATTTAAAAGCGTTTTGCAAGCAACACACTTCCTGCTGCCAGTTGGTGGCGCTATAACTTTGACTCATAATAGTCACATCTCTGTGATCGGTATCATACGACGAACAAACTGCTAAAGATTGGTCAAAATCAGATAAAGTGTGTCAAAATTATTAGACATTTCCTGTTTCTCATTTCTCGCCATAATTTGTCGCCCTGCCACGGCCAAACCGTTCGAGATACCAAAAATCCCCTGGCAATTTTACATTCCCAATATCTTGAGATCATACTGACCGAGTTTGTTGGCCATCGGTGGAAAGGTCTAGGAGGAGTATTTCAAATTCCACAGCTTGATTTTTCCAAAAATCCATATTTAAATAAAAATAGCTGACTTCCTGTTGGTCATAGCTAATGGATGTAAATTAGAAAGTTGTCCGGCTTGATGAGTCCAATATATGTACCGAGTTTGGTGACTGTAGGACAAAGTAACCCCCCAACTTTTGTCAAAAGGTGGCACTATGGAGCGCCTGCTCCACGCCCATTTATGGGCTTTCATCAGTGTTTAACTGTCATTAATACAGATGTGTGTGTTGAGTTTCATGAAATTCTAAGCATTTTAAGTGGCTCAAAAACACAAAAAACTAAAGTTAAAGTTTGACACGTTGCCATGGCAACATGATAAAAGTTATGGATAACGCCCTTCACAGATTCTTATCGGTCGTGTTTTGACATTATTGTGATGAAGTTTGAAGCAAATTGAGTAAAATTAAGAGGCTGAGTTTAAAGCGTTTCAAAAACGTCACGCTTTCTGCTGCCAGTTGGTGGCGCTATAACTTTGACTCATAATAGTCACATCTCTGTGATTGGCATCAGACGACGAACAAACTGCTGAAGTTTGGTCAAAATCAGACAAAGTATGTCAAAGTTCTTAGGCACTTCCTGTTTCTCATTTCTCGCCATAAATTTGTCGCCCCGTCACAGTCAAACCGTTCGAGATATCAAAAATCCCCTGGCAATTTTGCATCCCCAATGTCTTGAGATCATGCTGACCGAGTTTGGTGGCCATCGGTGGAAAGGCCTAGTAGGAGTATTTCAAATTCCATTGCATGCACTTTTTAGACATCCCTGAATAGCCGACTTCCTATTTGGCGAAGCACAGACTATGAGTGTGAAATTTGTTCGGCCCGATGAGGTCTATATGTGTATGAATTTTGGTGACTGTAGGTCAACAGTTGTGCGCTCCAGAGCCCTTCAAAAGTCGCAATTTTTAACGCTGTGCCACGCCCCCCCCAGGTGACCCCCCCCATGTCAAAGTCTGTCCGGCCCTGATGGCCGCAGGTTCCAATGTGTGTGCAAAGTTTCAAGAGTTTTCGTGTATGTTAAGGTCCCCGAAATCCCCCAAAACATTGAAAAAAAAAAAAAAAAAATAAAATAATAATAATAATAATTAAAGCTGCAAGCAGCGATGAACGGGCCCTCGCACACGGGCTCACCGCCGACCGGTGGCTTTAGGAACACAGCAAATGGTGGGTAGTATGCTTTTAATACAGTAAAAATAGGAGAAATATGTCAAAGTCACTTAAATGTGCCATATTTCCTGCTGCCAGCTGGTGGCGCTATGCCTATAACTGATTATTGGCATGTAGATGTGTTCAGGCCACCACTTTCATCAAACATATGAAGTTTGGTGCAGATTGACCATGGTATGTTTGAGTTAGTGAAAGATATTATATATATTGCTGCCAACAGGTGGCGCTATGATAATATCTGAATATTGGCCTTTAGGTGTCTTCAGGTCAGGACTCTTACCAAACCTGTGAAGTTTGAGGCAGATCGGACATTTTATGGCTGAGTTATAACAACTTCTATGTCCATGGCGAAACATCAAACTTTGTGACGCCGCCACGGACACGCCCTTTAACGAAAACTCAAGATCTTCACAATTTAACATCTCTAAGGCCTCTAGATCAGACTGACCAAATTTAATGTTGATATCATTAAATCTGTAGGAGGAGTTTGCTACAAGTCATTTCCTGTTGCCAACAGGTGGCGCTGTGATTACAATAGAATATTGGCCTTCAGATTTGTTCAGGCCAGGACTCTTATCGAACTTGTGAAGTTTGAGGCAAATCGGACATTTTATGGCTGAGTTATAACAAGTTTTAGATCCATGGCGAGACCTCAAAATTTGTCAGGCCGCCACGGACACGCCCTTCAATGAAAACTCAAGATCTTCACAATTTAACATCGCTAAAGCCTTTTTATTAGACTGACCGATTTTGGTGTTGATCTGATTAAATCTCTTGGAGGAGTTTGTTGCAGAGTACAGAATGACACTTCCTGTTGCCAGCAGGTGGCGCTATGAGTAAAACTGAATATGGGCATGTAGATGTCATCAGGTCAGGAGTGTTATCACACATGTGAAGTTTGGGACAGATCGGACATTGTATGCCTGAGTTATAGCAACTTCCTTTTTCATGGCGAAACATCGAAATTTGCGAGGCCGCCACGGACACGCCCTCCGATGAAAACTCTAGATCTTCACAATTTAATGTCACAAAGGGCTTTAGATTAGGCTCAGCAAATTTGGCGTTGATCCGAATAAATCTGTAGGAGGAGTTAGTTCAAGTACGATGCCTGAAAATGGCAAAAATGACACAAATTTTGTTGAGAATATTAATATTAACCGACTTCCTGTTGGGTTCCGGATTTTGCTCCAAGAGGCTTTTTTGTAGGTATTGGTGTGTTACATGTGTGTACCGATTTCCGTGCATGTACGTGAATCACAGCTGAAAGCGCACACCGCTGAACGTCTAAAGGTGGCGCTGTCGAGCCATTTTACCACACCCACTTCTGAAACCCAAATCAGACGTAAATTTTCGCCAGGTTTGATGTGTGTGCAAAGTTTTGTGAGTTTTCGGGAATGTTTAGGTCCTCTAAAATGCGATTCATTTTGGAGAATAATAATAATAATAATAATAATAATAATAATTAAAGCTGCAAGCAGCGATGAACGGGCCCTCGCACACGGGCTCACCGCTGACCGGTGGCTTTAGGAACACAGCAAACAGTGGGCAGTATGCTTTTAATACAGTAAATGTAGGAAAAATAGATCAAAGTCACTTAAATGTGCCAAACTTCCTGCTGCCAGCTGGTGGCGCTATGCCTATAACTGATTATTGGCATGTAGATGTGTTCAGGCCAGCACTTTCATCAAACATATGAAGTTTGGTGCAGATTGACCTTGGTATGTGTGAGTTAGTGCAAGATATGATATATCCTGCTGCCAATAGGTGGCACTATAATAATATCTGTATATTGGCCTTTAGATGTCTTCAGGCCAGGACTCTTACCAAACATGTGAAGTTTGAGGCAGATCGGACATTTTATGGCTGAGTTATAACAACTTTTATGTCCATGGCGAAACATCAAACTTTGTCAGGCCGCCATGGACATGCCCTTTAACGAAAACTCAAGATCTTCACAATTTAACATCTCTAAGGCCTCGAGGTCAGACTGACCAAATATAATGTTGATATCATTAAATCTCTAGGAGGAGTTTGGTACAAGTCATTTCCTGTTGTCAACAGGTGGCGCTGTGATTGTAATAGAATATAAGCCTTCAGATTGGTTTAGGCCAAGACTCTTATCGAACACGTGAAGTTTGAGGCAAATCGGACATTTTATGGCTGAGTTATAACAAGATTTATATCCATGGCGAGACCACGAAATTTGCCAGGCCGCCACGGACACGCCCTTCAACGAAAACTCAAGATCTTCGCAATTTAACATCGCTAAAGCCTTTTTATTAGACTGACCGATTTTGGTGTTGATCTGATTAAATCTCCAGGAGGAATTTGTTGCAGAGTACAGCATGACACTTCCTGGTGCCTGCAGGTGGCGCTATGAGTAAAACTGAATATGGGCATGTAGATGTCTTCAGGTCAGGAGTGTTATCACACATGTGAAGTTTGGGGCAGATCGGGCATTTTATGCCTGAGTTATAGCAACTTCCTTTTTCATGGCGAAACATCGAAATTTGCGAGGCCGCCACGGACACGCCCTCTGATGAAAACTCTAGATCTTCGCAATTTAACGTCACAAAGGGCTTTAGATTAGACTCACCAAATTTGGTGTTGATCCGAATAAATCTCTAGGAGGAGTTCGTTCAAGTATGACGCCTGAAAATGGCAAAAATGACACAAATTTTGCTAAGAAAATTAATAATAACCGACTTCCTGTTGGGTTTCGGATTTTGTCCCAGGAGGCTTTTTTGTAGGTATTGGTGTGTTACATGTGTGTACCGATTTGCGTGCATGTACGTGAATCACAGCTGAATGCGCACACCGCGGAACGTGTAAAGGTGGCGCTATTGAGCCATTTTGCCACACCCACTTCTGCAAACCATATCAGACGTCCATTTTCGCCAGGTTTGATGTGTGTGCAAAGTTTCATGAGTTTTCGGGTATGTTTAGGCCCTCAAAAATGCGATTCATTCCGGAGAAGAAGAATAATAATAATTAAAGCTGCAAGCAGCGATGAACGGGCCCTCGCACACGGGCTCACCGCCGACCGGTGGCTTTAGGAACACAGCAAATGGTGGGTAGAATGCTTTTAATACAGTAAAAATAGGAGAAATATGTCAAAGTCACTTAAATGTGCCAAATTTCCTGCTGCCAGCTGGTGGCGCTATGCCTAAAACTGATTATTGACATGTAGATGTGTTCAGGCCACCACTTTCATCAAACATATGAAGTTTGGTGCAGATTGACCTTGGTATGTTTGAGTTAGTGAAAGATATGATATATCCTGCTGCCAACAGGTGGCGCTATGATAATATCTGAATATTGGTCTTTAGATGTCTTCAGGCCAGGACTCTCACCAAACCTGTGAAGTTTGAGGCAGATCGGACATTTTATGGCTGAGTTATAACAACTTCTATGTCCATGGCGAAACATCAAACTTTGTCATGCAGCCACAGACACGCCCTTTAACGAAAACTCAAGATCTTCGCAATTTAACATCTTTAAGGCCTCTAGATCAGACTGACCAAATATAATGTTGATATCATTAAATCTCTAGGAGGAGTTTGATACAAGTCATTTCCTGTTGCCAACAGGTGGCGCTGTGATTATAATAGAATATTGGCCTTCAGATTGGTTCAGGCCAGGACTCTTATCGAACATGTGAAGTTTGAGGCAAATCGGACATTTTATGGCTGAGTTATAACAAGTGTATTATCCATGGCGAGACCTCGAAATTTACCAGGCCGCCACGGACACGCCCTTCAACGAAAACTCAAGATCTTAGCAATTTAACATCGCTAAAGCCTTTTTATTAGACTGACCGATTTTGGTGTTGATCTGATAAAATCTCTTGGAGGAGTTTGTTGCAGAGTACAGCATGACACTTCCTGTTGCCAGCAGGTGGCGCTATGAGTAAAACTGAATATGGGCATGTGGATGTCATCAGGTCAGGAGTGTTATCACACATGTGAAGTTTGGGACGGATCGGACATTGTATGCCTGAGTTATAGCAACTTCCTTTTTCATGGCGAAACATCGAAATTTGCGAGGCCGCCATGGACACGCCCTCCGATAAAAACTCTAGATCTTCACAATCTAACGTCACAAAGGGCTTTAGACTAGACTCTGCAAATTTGGTGTTGATCCGAATAAACCTCTAGGAGGAGTTCGTTCAAGTACGACGCCTGAAAATGGCAAAAATGACACAAATTTTGTTGAGAATATTAATATTAACCGACTTCCTGTTGGGTTCCGGATTTTGCTCCAAGAGGCTTTTTTGTAGGTATTGGTGTGTTACATGTGTGTACCGATTTCCGTGCATGTACGTGAATCACAGCTGAAAGCGCACACCGCGGAACGTGTAAAGGTGGCGCTGTCGAGCCATTTTGCCACACCCACTTCTGAAACCCATATCAGACGTAAATTTTCCCCAGGTCTGATGTGTGTGCGAAGTTTCATGAGTTTTCGGGTATGTCTAAGCCCTCAAAAATGCGATTCATTTTGGAGAAGAAGAATAATAATAATAATTAAAGCTGCGAGCAGCGATGAACGGGCCCTCGCACCCGGGCTCACCGCCGACCGGTGGCTTCAGGAAAACAGCAAATGGTGGGCAGTATGCTTTTAATACAGTAAATATAGAAAAAATATGTCATAAGTCATTTAAATGTGCCAAACTTGCCGCTGCCAGCTGGTGGCGCTATGCCTATAACTGATTATTGGCATGTAGATGTGTTCAGGCCAGCACTATTATCAAACATATGAAGTTTGGTGCAGATTGACCTTGGTATGTTTGAGTTAGTGAAATATATGAGATATCCTGCTGCCAACAGGTGGCGCTATGATAATATCTGAATATTGGTCTTTAGGTGTCTTCAGGCCAGGACTCTTACCAAACCTGTGAAGTTTGAGGCAGATCGGACATTTTCAGGCTAAGTTATAACCACTTCCATGTCTATGCAGAAACATCAAACTTTGTCAGGCCACCACGGACTTGCCCTTTAATGAAAACTCAAGATCTTCACAATTTAACATCTCTACGGCCTCAAGATCAGACTGACCAAATATAATGTTGATTTAATTAAATGCAATCAATGCAAGGACTTCAAATAGATGCCAACTGTGAACCAGTATGCTACAAATAAGAACATGTAATTCATGATGATAGCAAAATGTTATTATTGCTTCCTTTATATCCACCACTTCTGCTTAAATGTCATTGTTACCTATCTGTACAATTTTTGTATAATATATTTTTGTATAAAATCAATTGTTGTCATAACTAAGAATCAATAAGGAAGACGGTGCCCAGTTGGCACATGCATTCACAGTAACCATCTGCTAGTTTGGATTTTAAGTTTACAGAATTGAAAGGGTTACACTTTAAAATCAACACACAGACACATACACACAAAATATAAAATGTTGCCATCCAGTTTCATTTGTTAAAATTAACTATATCAGTTAACATGACCAATAAATAAATAGCATTTATTAATGTTAATTAATATTAAGCTAAAAAAAAGTATTCATATAAAGTTTATGTACTGTGAATTAACATGAACATGAACACAGTTCATGTGGGTGTACAGCAATACACAATAAAGTGCTCTATAAACGCTTCATTCTTTCAAAATATCTTTAAAAATCAGGTTGAGTATTTTAACGGGGTGATATATATATTTATAACTGTTCTTAAAATTATGGTTTTCAGATGTTTTGAAGAGATAACAGTAACTTTTGTTTTGTTGTCAAAGTTTGTCATAATTTTTTATTATTATTATTTTATATTCAATAAATAACACTATGTAAATATTGTCTATCAATGAAGATAAATTGATCATGCTAAAAAGTTGTATTTTTTTTAAATCTTTTGCTATGTGACTGAATAGGACAAGTTCATGGTACAGTTAAGTAAAAAATAAATAAAAAACAACAACTGCAAAATACGAACAATGAAAGACAAAGTGACCCTTTATATTTTCTCAAAATATCAGACTCTCAAAGATCAGACATATTTATGTAATTAAAATACATATGTGCATTTTTTGTTCAAAGATGGTCTGTAGGATGGCTCTATACTCTGTCACCCTCTCTGCCTCTCACCCCTCCCCCCTGCAATAATGAGCTTCTCTGTGCCTGACTGAACGCACACACATACTTAAGAGACATTCACCAGAGTGACAGCAGGTTTCTGAGTTATTTTTTTAATTTTCTTTAATTCATTGAAGCTTGTATAAAATTTATATTTCCAGCACTTGCTCAGAATGATTAGATCTCTGTGTGAAAAAAGTTTTAAAGAGTTTGGATGCTGCACTTTAAAGATATAAAAAAATAGGGTTATGTTTTTTACTATATCTTTAAAAAGTCACCACGTCAACACCATTCGAGATATCCAAAATCCGCTCGCAATTTAACATCTTCAGAATCTTCTCTTCATGTTAAAAAAGTTTGGTGTGAACAGCTGGTTGTTCTTAGGAGTAGTGTGAATTTGTTTACTACCTGATTTTTCAAAAAATCCACCTTCAAATCAAAATAGCCGGCTTTCTGTTGGTCTTAGCTAATGAGTTTGATTTAGAAAGTTGTCCAGATTGATGAGTACAATATATGTACAGAGTTTGGTGACTGTAGGAAAAACTAACCCCCCAACTTTTGTCAAAAGATGGCGCTATAGAGTGCCTGCTCCACGCCCATTTATGACCTTTTGCCAGTGTCTAACTATCATTAATATTGATGTGTGTGTTGAGTTTCATGAAATTCTATGCATGTTAACTGCCTCGAAAAGACAGGAATCTAATTTTAAAGTTTGACATGTTGCCATGGCAACAGCATTCGATTTATCATCGACCCCTTTACATATTCTTATCGGCCGTGTTTTGACATGATTTTGATGAAGTTTAAAGAAAATCGAGTAAAATTAAGAGGCTGATATCAAAGCATTTTGAAAATGACACACTTCCTGCTGCCAGTTGGTGGCGCTATAACTTTGACTCATAATAGTCACATTTATGGAATCGGCATCATACAACGAACAAACTGGTGAAGTTTCATCAGAATCAGGCAATGTGGTCAACAGTTATTAGACACTTCCTGTTTCTCATTTCTCGCCATAACTTTGTCGCCTTGCCACGGCCAAACCGTTCGAGATATCAAAAATCTCCTCGCAATTTAGCGTCCCCAATGTCTTGAGATCATGCTGACCGAGTTTGGTGACAATCCCATGGAATTCCTGGGAGGAGTACGTTAAATTCCAGAGCATGCGCTTTTTAAACAGCCCTAAATATCTCACTTCCTGTCAGGTGGAGCCTATGACATAGAGTACAAAAGTTGTTTGGCTCAGTGAGATCTATATGTGTACCGAGTTTCATATCAATATGTGCAAGTATGTGTGCGCAGTACATCAAGTTTTCAAACTGTGTTCCAGGGGGCGCTGTAGAGGCCCTGAACCACGCCCGGGTCCCAGCCTCTGTGGCGTCCTGATGGCCGCAGATTCCGACGTGTGTGCAAATTTTCAAGAGTTTTTGAGTATGTTAAGGCCCCCAAAAGTGCCCGGAAGGTGTAAAAAAAAAAAAAAAAAAAAAAAAAATAAGAACCCTTAGAAGAACAATAGGGCCTTCGCCCTTTTGGGCTCGGGCCCTAATTAAAGCTGCAAGCAGCGATGAACGGGCCCTCGCACCCGGGCTCACCGCCGACCGGTGGCTTTAGGAAAACAGCAAACGGTGGGCAGTATGCTTTTAATACAGTAAATGTAGGAAAAATAGATGAAAGTCACTTAATTGTGCCAAACTTCCTGCTGCCAGCTGGTGGCGCTATGCCTATAACTGATTATTGGCATGTAGATGTGTTCAGGCCACCACTTTCATCAAACATAAGAAGTTTGGTGCAGATTGACCTTGGTATGTTTGAGTTAGTGAAAGATATGATATATCCTGCTGCCAACAGGTGGCGCTATGATAATATCTGAATATTGGCCTTTAGGTGTCTTCAGGCCAGGACTCTTACCAAACCTGTGAAGTTTGAGGCAGATCGGACATTTTATGGCTGAGTTATAACAACTTCTATGTCCATGGCGAAACATCAAACTTTGTCACGCCGCCACAGACACGCCCTTTAACGAAAACTCAAGATCTTCGCAATTTAACATCTCTAAGGCCTCTAGATCAGACTGACCAAATATAATGTTGATATTATTAAATCTCTAAGAGGAATTTTATACAAGTCATTTCCTGTTGCCAACAGGTGGCGCTGTGATTATAATAGAATATTGGCCTTCAGATATGTTCAGGCCAGGACTCTTATCTAATATGTGAAGTTTGAGGCAAATCGGACATTTTATGGCTGAGTTATAACAAGTTTTATATCCATGGCGAGACCTCGAAATTTGTCAGGTCGCCACGGACACGCCCTTTACCGAAAACTCAAGATCTTCACAATTTAACATCGCTACGGCCTTTAGATTAGACTGACCGATTTTGGTGTTGATCAGAATAAATCTCTAGGAGGAGTTGGTTGTAGAGTACAGCATGACACTTCCTGTTGCCTGCAGGTGGCGCTATGACTGTAACTGAATATGGGCATGTAGATGTCTTCAGGTCAGGAGTGTTATCACACATGTGAAGTTTGGGACAGATAGGACATTGTATGCCTGAGTTATAGCAACTTCCTTTTTCATGGCGAAACATCGAAATTTGCGAGGCCGCCACGGACACGCCCTCCGATGAAAACTCTAGATCTTCACAATTTAACGTCACAAAGGGCTTTAGACTAGACTCTGCAAATTTGGTGTTGATCCGAATAAATCTGTAGGAGGAGTTCGTTCAAGTACGACACCTGAAAAAGGCAAAAATGACACAAATTTTGTTGAGAATATTAATATTAACCGACTTCCTGTTGGGTTCCGAATTTTTCTCCAAGAGGCTTTTTTGTAGGTATTGGTGTGTTACATGTGTGTACCGATTTCCGTGCATGTACATGAATCACAGCTGAAAGCGCACACCGCGGAACGTGTAAAGGTGGCGCTGTCGAGCCATTTTGCCACACCCACTTCTGAAACCCATATCAGACGTAAATTTTCGCCAGGTCTGATGTGTGTGCGAAGTTTCATGAGTTTTCGGGTATGTCTAAGCCCTCAAAAATGCGATTCATTTTGGAGAATAATAATAATAATAATAATAATAATAATTAAAGCTGCAAGCAGCGATGAACGGGCCCTCGCACACGGGCTCACCGCCGACCGGTGGCTTTAGCAACACAGCAAATGGTGGGTAGTATGCTTTTAATACAGTAAAAATAGGAGAAATATGTCAAAGTCACTTAAATGTGCCAAATTACCTGCTGCCAGCTGGTGGCGCTATGCATATAACTGATTATTGGCATGTAGATGTGTTCAGGCCACCACTTTCATCAAACATATGAAGTTTGGTGCAGATTGATCTTGGTATGTTTGAGTTAGTGAAAGATATGATATATCCTGCTGCCAACAGGTGGCACTATGATAATATCTGAATATTGGCCTTTAGGTGTCTTCAGGCCAGGACTCTTACCAAACCTGTGAAGTTTGAGGCAGATCGGACATTTTATGGCTGAGTTATAACAACTTCTATGTCTATGGCGAAACATCAAAATTTGTCACGCCGCCACAGACACGCCCTTTGACGAAAACTCAAGATCTTCACAATTTAACATCTCTAAGGCCTCTAGATCAGAATGACCAAATATAATGTTGATATCATTAAATCTGTAGGAGGAGTTTGATACAAGTCATTTCCTGTTGCCAACAGGTGGCGCTGTGATTATAATAGAATATTGGCCTTCAGATGTGTTCAGGCCAGGACTCTTATCGAATATGTGAAGTTTGAGGCAAATCTGACATTTTATGGCTGAGTTATAACAAGTTTTATATCAATGGCGAGACCTCGAAATTTGTCAGGCCGCCACGGACACGCCCTTTACCGAAAACTCAAGATCTTCACAATTTAACATCGCTAAGGCCTTTATATTAGACTGACCGATTTTGGTGTTGATCTGAATAAATCTCTAGGAGGAGTTGGTTGTAGAGTACAGCATGACACTTCCTGTTGCCTGCAGGTGGCGCTATGACTATAACTGAATATGGGCATCTAGATGTCTTCAGGTCAGGAGTGTTATCACACATGTGAAGTTTGGGACAGATAGGACATTGTATGCCTGAGTTATAGCAACTTCCTTTTTCATGGCGAAACATCGAAATTTGCGAGGCCGCCACGGACACGCCCTCCGATGAAAACTCTAGATCTTCACAATTTAACGTCACAAAGGGCTTTAGATTAGACTCACCAAATTTGCTGTTGATCGGAATAAATCTCTAGGAGGAGTTCGTTCAAGTATAACACCTGAAAATGGCAAAAATGACAAAAATTTTGTTGAGAATATTAATATTAACCGACTTCCTGTTGGGTTACGGATTTTGCTCCAAGAGGCTTTTTTGTAGGTATTGGTGTGTTACATGTGTGTACCGATTTCCGTGCATGTACGTGAATCACAGCTGAAAGCGCACACCGCTGAAAATCTAAAGGTGGCGCTGTCGAGCCATTTTGCCACACCCACTTCTGAAACCCATATCAGACGTAAATTTTCGCCAGGTTTGATGTGTGTGCAAAGTTTTGTGAGTTTTCGGGCATGTTTAGGTCCTCTAAAATGCGATTCATTTTGGAGAAGAATAATAATAATAATAATAATAATAATAATAATAATAATAATAAACGGAGCAGATTCAATAGGGTCCTCACACCATCGGTGCTCGGGCCCTAATAATAATAAACGAAGCAGATCCAATAGGGTCCTCACACCATCGGTGCTCGGGCCCTAATTAAAGCTGCAAGCAGCGATGAACGGGCCCTCGCACACGGGCTCACCGCCGACCGGTGGCTTTAGGAACACAGCAAACGGTGGGGTGTATGCTTTTAATACAGTAATTGTAGGAAAAATAGATCAAAGTCACTTAAATGTGCCAATCTTCCTGCTGCCAGCTGGTGGCGCTATGCCTATAACTGATTATTGGCATGTAGATGTGTTCAGGCCACCACTTTCATCAAACATATGAAGTTTGGTGCAGATTGACCTTGGTATGTTTGAGTTAGTGAAAGATATGATATATCTTGCTGCCAACAGGTGGCGCTATGATAATATCTGAATATTGGCCTTTAGGTGTCTTCAGGCCAGGACTCTTACCAAACCTGTGAAGTTTGAGGCAGATCGGACATTTTATGGGTGAGTTATAACAACTTCTATGTCCATGGCGAAACATCAAACTTTGTCACGCCGCCACAGACACGCCCTTTAACGAAAACTCAAGATCTTCGCAATTTAACATCTCTAAGGCCTCTAGATCAGACTGACCAAATATAATGTTGATATCATTAAATCTCTAGGAGGAGTTTGATACAAGTCATTTCCTTTTGCCAACAGGTGGCGCTGTGATTATAATAGAATATTGGCCTTCATATTGGTTCAGGCCAGGACTCTTATCGAACATGTGAAGTTTGAGGCAAATCGGACATTTTATGGCTGAGTTATAACAAGTTTTAGATCTATGGCGAGACCTCAAAATTTGTCAGGCCGCCACGAACACGCCCTTCAATGAAAACTCAAGATCTTCGTAATTTAACATCGCTAAAGCCTTTTTATTAGACTGACCGATTTTGGTGTTGATCTGATTAAATCTCTTGGAGGAGTTTCTTGCAGAGTGCAGCATGACACTTCCTGTTGCCAGCAGGTGGCGCTATGAGTAAAATTGAATATGGACATGTAGATGTCATCAGGTCAGGAGTGTTATCACACATGTGAAGTTTGGGACAGATCGGACATTGTATGCCTGAGTTATAGCAACTTCCTTTTTCATGGCGAAACATCGAAATTTGCTAGGCCGCCACGGACACGCCCTCCGATGAAAACTCTAGATCTTCACAATTTAACGTCACAAAGGGCTTTAGACTAGACTCTGCAAATTTGGCGTTGATCCGAATAAATCTGTAGGAGGAGTTCGTTCAAGTACGACACCTGAAAAAGGCAAAAATGACACAAATTTTGTTGAGAATATTAATATTAACCGACTTCCTGTTGGGTTCCGGATTTTGCTCCAAGAGGCTTTTTTGTAGGTATTGGTGTGTTACATGTGTGTACCGATTTCCGTGCTTGTACGTGAATCACAGCTGAAAGCGCACACCGCTGAACGTCTAAAGGTGGCGCTGTCGAGCCATTTTGCCACACCCACTTCTGAAACCCATATCAGACGTAAATTTTCGCCAGGTTTGATGTGTGTGCAAAGTTTTGTGAGTTTTCGGGAATGTTTAGGTCCTCTAAAATGCGATTCACTTTGGAGAAGAATAATAATAATTAAAGCTGCAAGCAGCGATGACCGGGCCCTCGCCGTCTGTGCAGTCGCCATCCCGATAGCATCAGGAAAACGGTGCCCAGTTGGCACATGCATTCACAGTAACCCTTTGGACTAACCCTAACTGTCTCTCCTCCTCTCTGACTCTTTCTCTTACCACCCATCCCCCCTCCTTACACTCAGCCACTTACCACACAAACACACATATAGAGTGCAGAGCAGAGTGAGATCAGATATGTTTTTTAATTTTCTTTCATTCGTGGAGTTTTGTAAAATTATGAAATGAACTGTGTTTGATCAGAATGAATAGTTATTTGTATGAAAAAAGATTCAAAGAGTTAGGATGCTGCACTTTAAATATATAATAAATCATTGAAAATTGAAAATGGAAAATGAAATTCTAAGCACACTATCTGCCTTAAAAACACAGGAAACAAATATTTGAATGTATTTTTTATTTTTATTTATTTGCCATGGCAACAGCATTTGATGCATCAGGGACGCCTTTACAGACTCTCGTCGGCCGTGTTTTTACATTATTCTGATGAAGTTTGAAGAAAATCTAGTACAAATATATTGTTCGTTGTTCGTTCGTGTTTGTTAGTTCATTAACCATTGTTAACAAAAGAGACCCTATTTTAAATAGTTACCATGTTTTATGATCTACAACCATTTTTAAATATTATTTTAATGATCTATAAGCATCTGTGAAATAATTATAAACAAATATATTAAAAATAAATACATATTAACTTAGTTGATGTATTTGTTTCTCATTCTAATTAAGTGAACTGAGCAGTATAGTGTCATACCTATAAGATTTTTTATTCTATCAGTGAGAGTGTATATATGTATATAAATCATATAATTTTTCCTTAAAAGATTAAAAAAAGATTTTAATGCTCTTTAAGCACCTATAAAAAATAATTATGTAAAAGTACATTGACAGTACAGTATATATCAACTGATTCTATGGATTATTTTCATTCTTATACACTGAGAATGAGCTAAATAGCATTAGAGGTCAAACGATTCCTTATCTTATGAGGACCTCTAGTGTTCATCCCTGGTACTAGAGCTTTAATCTGACAAATTTATGTGACACTTTTAATGTTTTTGGGGCCTCTGAGCATGATAACATTTTGAAACTACACGTATTTCCTAAGAATTTCTTGTTCTTTATATGTAAAAAGTTTTGATGAGTTAGAATAATGCAATTTAAAGATATATGGAAATAACTCTTCATCTTTTTTACTGTTACTTTCATAAATCACCACATCAACACCATTCAAGATATCCCAAAGCCGTTCACAATTTAACATCTTCAGTATCTTGGCATCACGTTGACAAAGTTTGGTGTGCACTGTCTGATTCTGCTATGAGTGATATGAATTTATTCACAGCTATATTTTTCCAAAAATCCACATTCAAATCAAAATAGCTGATTTCCTGTTGGTCGTAGCTAATGGGTGTAAATTAGAAAGTTGTCTGGCTTGATGAGACCAATATACCGACCAAGTTTGATGTCTGTAGCTACAACTAACCCTCCAACTTTTGTCAAAAGGTGGCGCTATAGAGTGTCTCCAACAAATCACCACATCAACACCGTTCAAGATATCCCAAAGCCGTTCACAATATAGGGAACATTTTCCCTATATTCTGAGGATGATGATAACAAAATGTTATTATTGCTTGCTTTACGTCCACCACTTCTGCTTAAATGTCATCGTTACCTATCTGTACAATTTGTGTGTGGATATTGCTTTGCAGGTGACTCCTGTTATAAGACATCACTTTTAAGTGCTACATAACTAAGAAAGAATCAATTAGGAAAACGGTGCCCAGTTGGCACATGCATTCACAGTAACCCTCAGTCAGTTGGATTTAAAGTTTACTAAATTGAAAGGGTTAAACTTTAAAATCAACACACAGACACATACACACAATATATAAAATTACCAACCAGTTTCATTTGTTAACATTAACTATATTAGTTAACATGAACAATAATTAAATAGTATTTATTAATGTTAATTAATATTAAGCTAAAACAAGTATTCATATATTGTTTAATGGTAAAATAGTATATTTTAACATTAGTTTATGAACTGTGAATTAACATGAACATGAACACAGTTCATGTGGGTGTACAGCAATACACAAAGTGCTCTATAAACGCTTCTTTCTTTCAAAATATCTTTAAAAATCAAGTTGAGTATTGTAATGGGGCGATATATATATAACTGATCTTAAAATGGTAAAATTTTCAGATGTTTTGAACAGATAACAGCAAAGTTTGTTTTGTTGACAAAGTTTGTCTTGAAACTGTTAATTAAAATGTTATATTCAATAAATAACACTATGAAAATAAATGTCTATCAATGAAGATAAACCGCTCATGCTAAAAAGTTGTATTTTTCTTAATCTTTTGCTATGTGACTGAATAGGACATGTTCATGGTACAGTTCAGTAAAAAATAAATAAAAAAACAACAACTGCAAAATACAAACAATGAAAGACTTAGTGACCCTTTATATTTTCTCAAAATATCAGACTCTCAAAGATCAAACATATTTATGTAATATCAATGTGCATTTTTTCCTCAAAGATGGTCTTTAGCAAGACAGCATGTTCTACTCTCTCTCCCTCTCTCCCTTTCACCCCTCCCCCTTCAGTCTCTCTTCAGTCACTCAATGGTAGTCACTCAATGGTGACTGAACACAGACACTCAAGGCAGAGTGACAGCAGGCTTCTGATTTCTTTTTTTAATTTTCTTTAATTCGTAGAAGCTTGAATTAAATTGATATTTACAGCACTTGCTCAGAATGATAAGATCTCTGTGTGAAAAAAGTTTTAAATAGTTAAGATGCTGCACTTTAAAGATATAGAAAATGACGGTTATACATCTTTAAAAAATCACCACGTCAACACCGTTCAAGATATCCCAAAACCGCTCGCAATTTAACATCTTCAGAATCTTCTCTCCATGTTAAAAAAGTTTGGTGTGAACAGCTTGTTCTTCTTAGGAGGAGTATAAATTTGTTTACAGCCTGATTTTTCCAAAAATACACATTCAAATCAAAATAGCCGGCTTCCTGTTGGTGGTAGCTAATTAGTTTAATTTAGAAAGTTGTCCAGATTGATGAAAACAATATATGTACAGAGTTTGGTGACTGTAGGAAAAACTAACCCCCCAACTTTTGTCAAAAGATGGCGCTATAGAGTGCCTGCTCCACGCCCATTTATGATCTTTTGCCAGTGTCTAACTATCATTAATATTGATGTGTGTGTTGAGTTTCATGAAATTCTAAGCATGTTAACTGCCTCGAAAAGACAGGAATCTAATTTTAAAGTTTGAGACGTTGCCATGGCAACAGCATTTGATTTATCATCGACCCCTTTACACATTCTTATCGGCCGTGTTTTGACATGATTTTAATGAAGTTTAAAGAAAATCAAGTAAAATTAAGAGGCTGATTTCAAAGCATTTTGAAAATGACACGCTTCCTGCTGCCAGTTGGTGGCGCTATAACTTTGACTCATAATAGTCACCTTTATGGAATCGGCATCATACAACGAACAATCTGGTGAAGTTTCATCAGAATCAGGCAATGTGTGCAACAGTTATTAGACACTTCCTGTTTCTCATTTCTCGCCATAACTTTGTCGCCTTGCCATGGCCAAACCGTTCGAGATATCAAAAATCCCCTCGCAATTTAGCGTCCCCAATGTCTTGAGATCATGCTGACCGAGTTTGGTGACAATCCAATGGAATTCCTGGGAGGAGTACGTTAAATTCCAGAGCATGCGCTTTTTATACAGCCCTAAATATCTCACTTCCTGTTGCATTGAGAAAATGACATAGAGTACAAAAGTTGTTCAGCTCAATGAGTTCTATATGTGTACCGAGTTTCATATGTGTACGTTCAAGTATGTGTGCTATATGGCCCTCAAAATTCCAGGGGGCGCTGTAGAGTCCCCTTGCCACGCCCCGGTACCAGCCTCTGTGGCGTCCTGATGGCCGCAGATTCCGACATGTGTGCAAATTTTCAAGAGTTTTTGAGTATGTTAAGACCCCCTTAAGTGCCCGGAAGGTTAACAAAAAAAAAAAAAAAAAAAAAAAAAATAAGAATCCTTAGAAGAACAATAGGGCCTTCGCCCTTTTGGGCTCGGGCCCTAATAATAATAATAATAATAATAATAATAATAAACGGAGCAGATTCAATAGGGTCCTCACACCATCGGTGCTCGGGCCCTAATAATAATAATAATAATAATAATAATAATAAACGAAGCAGATCCAATAGGGTCCTCACACCATCGGTGCTCAGGCCCTAATTAAAGCTGCAAGCAGCGATGGTAGGGCCCTCGCACTCGGGCTCACCGCCGATCGGTGGCGAATGGTGGGCACTATGCTATTAACACAGAAAATGTAGGAGGAATATGTCAAAGTCATTGATATGTGCCAATCTTCCTTCTGCCAGCTGGTGGCGCTATGCCTATAACTGAATATTGGCATGCAGATGTGTTCAGGCCAGTGCTTTTATCAAACATATGAAGTTTGGTGAAGCTTGAACATGGCATGCTTGAGTGTAAGTCATGACATATCCTGCTGCCAACAGGTGGCGCTATTACAAAATATTGGCTTTTAGATGTCTTCAGGCCAGGACTATTGGCAAACATGTCAAGTTTGGTGCAAATTGTACATTGCATGCTTAAGTTAGTGTAAAACAAGTAATTTGCTGTTGCCAGCTGGTGGCGCTATGACTATAACTAAATATTGGCATGTAAATGTATTCAGGCCAAGACTCTTATCAAACATATTAAGTTTGGGGCTGATTGGACATTGCATGCCTGAGTTACAGTAACTTCCTGTTTCATTGCATTAAGAGTATGCTTTAGCACTTAGCTAAATGTTGCTAACATGTTTCTAGCATGTTGCTACCCTATTTAACACTTGTTGATATTTTTAAAATGTTGCTGGGCATCCACAACAGTATTAAACATGTGACTTCCTGTTGCCAGCAGGTGGCACTATCACTATAACTGAATATGGGCATGGGCTTGTGTTCAGACCAGGACTCTTATCAAACATATTAAGCTTGGGTCAGATTGGACATTGTATGCATGAGTTACACTTATTTTTCTTTGTATTAATATCATGCTTTAGCTCTCAGCTAAGTGTTGCTAGCATGTTTTAACATGATTCTAGCATGATGCTAGCCTATTTAAAACTTGCTGACGCTTTTTATTATGTTGCTAGGAGTCCGTAACACCATTAAACGTCACTTCCTGTTGTCAGCAGGTGGCGCTGTGACTATAACTGAATATGGGCATGTATATATCTTCAGGCCAGGACTCTTATCAAACGTGAAGTTTGGGGCTGATTGGACATTGCATGTCTGAGTTGCAGTAACTTCCTGTTTTATGTCTTTAACAACATGCTTTAGCACTAAGTAAGTGTTGCTAGCATGTTTGAGTACGTTTTAAACTAGTTTAGCACTCAATGGCTTTTTTAGTGTGTTGCTAATAGTGTGTCACAGTGTTAAACATGTCACTTCCTGTTGACAGTAGGTGGCGCTATAACTATAACTGAATATTGGCATGTAGATATCTTCAGGCCAGGACTGTTATCAAACATGTGAAGTTTGGGGCTGATTGGACATTGCATGCCTGAGTTACAGTAACTTCCTGTTTCATTGCATTAAGAGTATGCTTTAGCACTTAGCTAAATGTTGCTAACATGTTATAGCATGTTTCTAGCATGTTGCTGCCCTGTTTAACAGTTGTTGAATTTTTTTAAAATGTTGCTAGGCATCCACAACAGTATTAAACATGTGGCTTCCTATTACCAGCTGGTGGCGCTATGACTATAACTGAATACGGGCATGGGCGTGTGTTTAGGCCAGGATTCTTATCAAACATGTTAAGTTTGGGGCTGATTGGACATTGTATGCCTGAGTTAGAGTAACTTCCTGTTTCATTGTATTATTAGCATGCTTTAGCATATTAGCTAAGTGTTGCTAGCATGCTTTATTATTTTTGTAGCATGTTGAATATTAAGTTTGGGTCAGATTCAACATTATATACATGAGAAACAGCAATTTCCTTTTGTATTTGTATTAATAGCATGCTTTAGCTTTAGCTAAGTGTTGCTAGCATATTTTAGCATGTTTGTAGCATGTTGCTAGCCTATTTAAGACTTGTTAACGCTTTTCAATATGTTTCTAGGAGTCCGTAACAGTGTTAAACATGTCATTTCCTGTTGTCAGCAGGTGGCGCTATGACTATAACTGAATATGGGCACTGACGTGTGTTCAGGACCGGACTGTCATCAAACATGTGAAGTTTGAGGCAGATCGGACATCGTATGCCTGAGTTATAGCAACTTCCTTTTTCATGGGGAAACATCAAAGTTTGTCCGGCCGCCACGGACACGCCCTTCGACGAAAACTCTAAAGCTTCGCAATTTAACATCGCAAAGGCCTTATGATGACACTCAGCAAATTTGAAGATGATCGGATAAAAACTGTAGGAGGAGTTCGTTAAAGTACGAGGCCTGAAAATGGCAAAAACTGCACAAAAATCGTACAGGAAATTCAATATAACGGACTTCCTGTTGGGTTTCGGATGTTGCACCAGGAGACTTTTTTGTAGGTGCTGGTGTGTTACATATGTGTACCGAGTTTCGTACATGTACGTGAAACGCAGCTCGAGGCGCACTCCGTTGAAATTTTATAGGTGGCACTATCGAGCCATTTTGGCGCACCCACTTCTGAAAACCATATCAGATGTAAATTTTCACCATTTCTGATGCGTGTGCAAAGTTTGGTGAGTTTTCGGGCATGTTTAGGCCCTCAAAAAGACTTTTCATTTTGGAGAAGAAGAAGAATCAGAAGAAGAATAATAATAAACGGAGCAATTCCAATAGGGTCCTCGCACTGTAGTGCTCGGGCCCTAATTAAAGCTGCAAGCAGCGATGACCGGGCCCTCGCCGACTGTGCAGTCGCCATCCCGATAGCATCAGGAAAACGGTGCCCAGTTGGCACATGCATTCACAGTAACCCTTTGGACTAACCCTAACTGTCTCTCCTCCTCTCTGACTCTTTCTCCTACCACCCATCCTCCCTCCTTACACTCAGCCACTTACCACACAAACAAACACATAGAGTGCAGAGCAGAGTGAGATCAGATATGTTTTTTTTAATTTTCTTTCATTCGTGGAGTTTTGTATAATTATGAAATGAAATGTGTTTGATCAGAATGAATAGTTATTTGTATGAAAAAAGTTTCAAAGAGTTAGGATGCTGCACTTTAAATATATAATAAATCATTGAAAATTGAAAATGGAAAATGAAATTCTAAGCACGCTATCTGCCTCAAAAACACAGGAAAAAAATATTTGAATGTATTTTTTATTTTTATTTTTTGCCATGGCAACAGCATTTGATGCATCAGGGACGCCTTTACAGACTCTCATCAGCTGTGTTTTTACATTATTCTGATGAAGTTTCAAGAAAATCGAGTAAAAATATATTGTTTATTGTTTGTTCATGTTTTTTAATGCATTAACTAATGTTAACAAAATAGATCCTATTTTAAATAGTTACCAACATGTTTTATGATCTACAACCATTTTTAAATATTATTTTAATGATCTATAAGCATCTGTGAAATAATTATAAACAAATATATTAAAAATAAATACATATTAACTTAGTTGGTGTATTTGTTTCTCATTCTAATTAAGTGAACTGAGCAGTATAGTGTCATAATTATAAGATTTTTTATGCTGTCAGTGAGAGTTTATATATGTATATAAATCATATAATTTTAATTATTAAAAAAAGATAAAAAAAAAGATTAAAAAAATATTTTAATGCTCTTTAAGCATTTATACAAAATAATTATGTAAAAGTACACTGACAGTACAGTACACATCAACTGATTCTATTCATTATTGTCATTCTTATTCACTGAGAATGAGCTAAATAGCGTTAGAGGTCAAACGATTCCTTATCTTATGAGGACCTCTACTGTTCATCCCTGGTATTAGAGCCTTAATCTGAAAAACATATATGAAACTTTTAATGTTTTTGGGGCCTCTGAGCAGTGGCGATTCTAGACTTTTTTAACAGGGGTGGCCTTAGTGGAGCACTGATTAATTCAAGGGTGGCATCATAAAATCATGCATCAAACACCATACTCATAAATTGAAGGACAAAGACCGTACTCTTACATCAAATTTCTTTTTATTTGAATAAAATCAAATATAAATAAACAAACTTATCATACTGCAGTGCAATGAAGTCAGATTTCCTTCCATTTACATTATTAGTAATTATTACTTACATTATTATTAGAAAGAAATGGCACAATGAACAACAAAGAACGTATTATTTACAATTAATTACACAAAATTAAAGCTCAATCAAAGGCCACATCTGTCCTGTGAGCTAAACTATTAGTATTTATAAAGTTTAAACTATATAGACTACTCTTTCATGTCATTACTGCATTGGTGATGTGCAAGTCGAATTCAGTGCCTGTCACTTTAAGGCCCTGCTGACGGCCGTGAGGTTTGCTTGATTCTCACGGTTTAAGCTTAACTGTTGTGCATTGTGCATAAGGATATGTGGATGAAATGAATTATGTTTGTTTCCATGTCATTTGTTAAACTAAATACTCTAAAGCCTAACAACTCGAAGAAAATCTGTCTTGGATTACAGGAGCTACTGTAAGTGTCTTGTAATGATAATTTCTATGATTTTGGCGAGCACAAAGAACTATCTCCAGATGTAAATTGGTTTCCTATTGCTCAAATTCAATTAAACCCACCAGTAGGCTAGACCTTAATTTCACAGCCTAGGTATGTTAGCAACACAGGGCTTGAAAACATTGACTGTATATATAACGTTAGAACAAACAAAAACGAAACCGTGCGTGGAATTTATCTGGGAATATAGCCTAAACCTAACTTACTGAAGGTAGGGGCCGGCGAGCTAACGTTACCTTGCTGGCGTGTTTTATTTGGTTCCTTGGTTAAAATATAATGTAGGCTACGTTTTTTTGCATAAAATTGCGTCTGCTAATCTGCTAATGATAAATCGTTAAATCCTTTTTTACAAAAGTAACGTTAGCCTACAGTTAACAGTTAATGACCTAGCAAATGTCGACTGAGTAGGCAGAAAAGCAGAAAAAAGGCAGGTACAGTAGATAAATTAGCCTAGCATACATGACGTGATTCAACAGACTTAATACTGGGCTGTGTGTGCGATTAGATATCAAGACAGATGTGACAGGTAAATAGATATCTTTGCGTGCTAGCACAAGTAGTAGTGCTGTAAACTCACATGCTAAAAAACAGTAAGCCATGTATTGTTGGTTAGCTTACATCAAACATTTGCTACTTACATTTCTGAGTTCTGGTGTCTGACTGTCCAAGCCCCCGCGCTGATTTAAGGCAGCAAGTGCGTCAACAACGGTTCCGCCTTTGAGCACGTTAATGGCCAATCGTAGAGTAGGATTTTGGGGTGGCACCTGGGGTGGCCAATCAATTCTCAGGGGTGGCGTGGGCCACCCCAAGCCACCCCTCTGGCTCCGCCCCTGCCTCTGAGCATGATAACATTTTGAAACTACACATATTTTCTAAGAATTTCTTGTTCTTTATATGTAAAAAGTTTTGATGAGTTAGAATAATGCAATTTAAAGATATATGGAAATAACTCTTCATCTTTTTTACTGTTACTTTCATAAATCACCACATCAACACCGTTCAAGATATCCCAAAGCTGTTCACAATTTAGCATCTTCAGTATCTTGGCATCATGTTGACAAAGTTTGGTGTGAACTGTCTGATTCTGCTATGAGTGATATGAATTTATTCACAGCTATATTTTTCCAAAAATCCACATTCAAATTAAAATAGCCTACTTCCTGTTGGTCGCAGCTAATGGGTGTAAATTAGAAAGTTGTCCAGCTTGATGAGACCAATATACCAACCGAGTTTGATGTCTGTAGCTACAACTAACCCTCCAACTTTTGTCAAAAGGTGGCGCTATAGAATGCCTCCTCCACGCCCATTTATGAGCTTTTGCCAGTGTTTAACTATCATTAATACTGATGTGTGTGTTGAGTTTCATGAAATTCTAAACATGTTATTTGCCTCAAAAACACAGGAAACAAATGTTAAAGTTTGACACGTTGCCATGGCAACAGCGTTTGATGTATCAAGGACCCCTTCACAGATTCTCATCGGCCGTGTTTTGATATTATTCTGATGAAGTTTGAAGCAAATTGAGTAAAATTAAGAGGTTGATTTAAAAGCGTTTTGCAAGCAACACACTTCCTGCTGCCAGTTGGTGGCGCTATAACTTTGACTCATAATAGTCACATCTCTGTGATCGGTATCATACGACGAACAAACTGCTAAAGTTTGGTCAAAATCAGATAAAGTGTGTCAAAATTATTAGACATTTCCTGTTTCTCATTTCTCGCCATAATTTGTCGCCCTGCCACGGCCAAACCGTTCGAGATACCAAAAATCCCCTGGCAATTTTGCATTCCCAATATCTTGAGATCATGCTGACCGAGTTTGGTGGCCATCGGTGGAAAGGTCTAGGAGGAGTATTTCAAATTCCACAGCTTGATTTTTCCAAAAATCCATATTTAAATAAAAATAGCTGACTTCCTGTTGGTCGTAGCTAATGGGTGTAAATTAGAAAGTTGTCCGGCTTGATGAGTCCAATATATGTACCGAGTTTGGTGACTGTAGGACAAAGTAACCCCCCAACTTTTGTCAAAAGGTGGCGCTATGGAGCGCCTGCTCCACGCCCATTTATGGGCTTTTATCAGTGTTTAACTGTCATTAATACAGATGTGTGTGTTGAGTTTCATGAAATTCTAAGCATTTTAAGTGGCTCAAAAACACAAAAAACTAAAGTTAAAGTTTGACACGTTGCCATGGCAACATGATAAAAGTTATGGATAACGCCCTTCACAGATTCTTATCGGTCGTGTTTTGACATTATTGTGATGAAGTTTGAAGCAAATTGAGTAAAATTAAGAGGCTGAGTTTAAAGCGTTTCAAAAACGTCACGCTTTCTGCTGCCAGTTGGTGGCGCTATAACTTTGACTCTTAGTCACATCTCTGTGATCGGCATCAGACGACGAACAAACTGCTGAAGTTTGGTCAAAATCAGACAAAGTATGTCAAAGTTATTAGGCACTTCCTGTTTCTCATTTCTCGCCATAAATTTGTCGCCCCGTCACGGTCAAACCGTTCGAGATATCAAAAATCCCCTGGCAATTTTGCATCCCCAATGTCTTGAGATCATGCTGACCGAGTTTGGTGGCCATCGGTGGAAAGGCCTAGTAGGAGTATTTCAAATTCCATTGCATGCACTTTTTAGACATCCCTGAATAGCCGACTTCCTGTTTGGCGAAGCACGGACTATGAGTGTGAAATTTGTTCAGCCCGATGAGTTCTATATGTGTATGAATTTTGGTGACTGTAGGTCAACCGTTGTGCGCTCCAGAGCCCTTCAAAAGTCGCAATTTTTAACGCTGTGCCACGCCCCCCCCAGGTGACCCCCCCATGTCAAAGTCTGTCCGGCCCTGATGGCCGTAGGTTCCAATGTGTGTGCAAAGTTTCAAGAGTTTTCGTGTATGTTAAGGTCCCCGAAATCCCCCAAAACATTGAAAAAAAAAAAAATAAAATAATAATAATAATAATAATCCTTAGAAAAACAATAGGGCCTTCGCCCTTTTGGGCTCGGGCCCTAATTAAAGCTGCAAGCAGCGATGAACGGGCCCTCGCACCCGGGCTCACCGCCGACCGGTGGCTTTAGGAAAACAGCAAACGGTGGGCAGTATGCTTTTAATACAGTAAATATATGAGAAATATGTCATAAGTCATTTAAATGTGCCAAACTTCCCATTGGCAGCTGGTGGCGCTATGCCTATAAATGGCATGTAGATGTGTTCAGGCCAGCACTATTATCAAACATATGAAGTTTGGTGCAGATTGACCTTGGTATGTTTGAGTTAGTGAAAGATATGATATATCCTGGTGTCAACAGGTGGCGCTATGATAATATCTGAATATTGGCCTTTAGGTGTCTTCAGGCCAGGACTCTTACCAAACCTCTGAAGTTTGAGGCAGATCAGACATTTTATGGCTGAGTTATTACACCTATGTCCATGGCAAAACATCAAACTTTGTCAGGCCGCCACGGACACGCCCTTTACTGAAACTCAAGATCTTCACAATTTAACATCTCTAAGGCCTCTAGATCAGACTGACCAAATATAATGTTGATTTCATTAAATGTCTAGGAGGAGTTTGCTATAAACCTAATCCCCTGCAAGGACTTCAGATAATGCCAACTGTGAACCAAATGTGAACATTTTCCCTATATTCTGATGATGATGATAAGAACATGTAATTCATGATGATAACAAAATGTTATTATTGCTTGCATTACATTCACCACTTCTGCTTAAATCGTTACCTATCTGTACAATTTGTATGTGGATATTGCTTTGCTGGTGACTCCTGTTATAAGACATCACTCTTAAGCGCTACATAACTAAGAATCAATAAGGAAAACGGTGCACAGTTGGCAAATGCATTCACAGTAACCCTCTGCTAGTTTGGATTTTAAGTTTACTGAATTGAAAGGGTTACACTTTAAAATCAACACAGAGACACATACACACAATATATAAAATGTTGCCATCCAGTTTCATTTGTTAACATTAACTATATTAGTTAACATGAACAATAATTAAATAGCATTTATTAATGTTAATTAATATTAAGCTAAAAAAAAAGTATTCATATATTGTTTAAAGGTAAATTAGTTTATGTACTGTGAATTAACATGAACATGAACACAGTTCATGTGGGTGTACAGCAATACACAAAGTGCTCTATAAACGCTTAATTCTTTCAAAATATCTTTAAAAATCAAGTTGAGTGTTTTAATGGGGCGATATATATATAACTGATCTTAAAATGATGGTTTTCGGATGTTTTGAACAGATAACAGCAAAGTTTGTTTTGTTGTCAAAGTTTGTCTTGAAATTTTTAATTATTATAATTTTATATTCAATAAATAACACTATGAAAATATTGTCTACAATGAAGATTATTCACTCATGCTTAAAAGTTGTATTTTTCTTAATCTTTTGCTATGTGACTGAATAGGACAAGTTCATGGTACAGTTCAGTAAAAATAAATAAAAAACAACAACTGCAAAATACAAACAATGAAAGATTTAATGACCCTTTATATTTTCTCAAAATATCAGACATATTTATGTCGATTACTCTACAGCAATGTGCATCTTCCTCAAAGATGGTCTTAAGCAAAACAGCATGTTCCACTGGTCTCTCTCCCTTACACCCCTCCCCCCTTCAGTCACTCTTCAGTGACTCAATGGTGACTGAACACAGACAGGCACAGGCAGAGTGACAGCAGGTTTCTAATTTCTTTTTTTAATTTTCTTTAATTCATAGAAGCTTGTATAAAATTGATATTTACACCACTTGCTCAGAATGATAAGATCTCTGTGTGAAAAAAGTTGTAAAGAGTTTGGATGCTGCACTTTAAAGATATAAAAAAATTACGGTTATGTTTTTTACTACATCTTTAAAAAATCACCACGTCAACACCGTTCAAGATATCCCAAATTCGCTCGCAATTTAACATCTTCAGAATCTTCTCTTCATGTTAAAAAAGTTTGGTGTGAATACCTTATTTTTCTTAGAAGGAGTGTGAATTTGTTTACAGCCTGATTTTTCCAAAAATCCACATTCAAATCAAAATAGCCGGCTTCCTGTTGGTCTTAGCTAATGAGTTTGATTTAGAAAGTTGTCCAGATTGATGAGAAAAATATATGTACAGAGTTTGGTGACTGTAGGAAAAACTAACCCCCCAACTTTTGTCAAAAGATGGCGCTATATAGTGCCTGCTCCACGCCCATTTATGACCTTTTGCCAGTGTCTAACTATCATTAATATTGACGTGTGTGTTGAGTTTCATGAAATTCTAAGCATGTTATCTGCCTCGAAAATACAGGAATCAAATTTTAAAGTTTGACACGTTGCCATGGCAACAGCATTTGATTTATCATCGACCCCTTTACATATTCTCATCGGCCGTGTTTTGACATTATTTTGATGAAGTTTGAAGAAAATCAAGTAAAATTAAGAGGCTGATTTCAAAGGATTTTGAAAATGACACGCTTCCTGCTGCCAGTTGGTGGCGCTATAACTTTGACTCATAATAGTCACATTTATGGAATCGGCATCTTACAACGAACAAACTGGTGAAGTTTCATAAGAATCAAGCAATGTGTGCAACAGTAATTAGACACTTCCTGTTTCTCATTTCTCGCCATAACTTTGTCGCCTTGCCACGGCCAAACCGTTCGAGATATCAAAAATCCCCTCGCAATTTAGCGTCCCCATTGTCTTGAGATCATGCTGACCGAGTTTGGTGACAATCCTATGGAAACCCTGGGAGGAGTACGTTAAATTCCAGAGCATGCGCTTTTTAAACAGCCCTAAATATCTCACTTCCTGTTGCGTTCAGCCCATGACATAGAGTACAAAAGTTGTTTGGCTCAGTGAGATCTATATGTGTACCGAGTTTCATATCAATACGTGCAAGTATGTGTGCGCAGTACATCAAGTTTTCAAACTGTGTTCCAGGGGGCGCTGTAGAGGCCCTGAACAACGCCCGGGTCCCAGCCTCTGTGGCGTCCTGATGGCCGCAGATTCCGACGTGTGTGCAAATTTTCAAGAGTTTTTGAGTATGTTAAGGCCCCCAAAAGTGCCCAGAAGGTTTAAAAAAAAAAAAAAAAATAAGAACCCTTAGAAGAACAATAGGGCCTTCGCCCTTTTGGGCTCGGGCCCTAATTAAAGCTGCAAGCAGCGATGACACGGGCCCTCGCCGTCTGTGCAGTCGCCATCCCGATAGCATCAGGAAAACGGTGCCCAGTTGGCACATGCATTCACAGTAACCCTTTGGACTAACCCTAACTGTCTCTCCTCCTCTCTGACTCTTTCTCTTACCACCCATCCCCCCTCCTTACACTCAGCCACTTACCACACAAACACACATATAGAGTGCAGAGCAGAGTGAGATCAGATATGTTTTTTAATTTTCTTTCATTCGTGGAGTTTTGTAAAATTATGAAATGAACTGTGTTTGATCAGAATGAATAGTTATTTGTATGAAAAAAGATTCAAAGAGTTAGGATGCTGCACTTTAAATATATAATAAATCATTGAAAATTGAAAATGGAAAATGAAATTCTAAGCACGCTATCTGCCTTAAAAACACAGGAAACAAATATTTGAATGTATTTTTTATTTTTATTTATTTGCCATGGCAACAGCATTTGATGCATCAGGGACGCCTTTACAGACTCTCGTCGGCCGTGTTTTTACATTATTCTGATGAAGTTTGAAGAAAATCGAGTACAAATATATTGTTCGTTGTTCGTTCGTGTTTGTTAGTTCATTAACCATTGTTAACAAAAGAGACCCTATTTTAAATAGTTACCATGTTTTATGATCTACAACAATTTTTAAATATTATTTTAATGATCTATAAGCATCTGTGAAATAATTATAAACAAATATATTAAAAATAAATACATATTAACTTAGTTGATGTATTTGTTTCTCATTCTAATTAAGTGAACTGAGCAGTATAGTGTCATACCTATAAGATTTTTTATTCTATCAGTGAGAGTGTATATATGTATATAAATCATATAATTTTTCCTTAAAAGATTAAAAAAAGATTTTAATGCTCTTTAAGCACCTATAAAAAATAATTATGTAAAAGTACATTGACAGTACAGTATATATCAACTGATTCTATGGATTATTTTCATTCTTATACACTGAGAATGAGCTAAATAGCATTAGAGGTCAAACGATTCCTTATCTTATGAGGACCTCTAGTACTAGAGCTTTAATCTGACAAATTTATGTGACACTTTTAATGTTTTTGGGGCCTCTGAGCATGATAACATTTTGAAACTACACGTATTTCCTAAGAATTTCTTGTTCTTTATATGTAAAAAGTTTTGATGAGTTAGAATAATGCAATTTAAAGATATATGGAAATAACTCTAAATCTTTTTTACTGTTACTTTCATAAATCACCACATCAACACCATTCAAGATATCCCAAAGCCGTTCACAATTTAACATCTTCAGTATCTTGGCATCATGTTGACAAAGTTTGGTGTGCACTGTCTGATTCTGCTATGAGTGATATGAATTTATTCACAGCTATATTTGTCCAAAAATCCACATTCAAATCAAAATAGCTGACTTCCTGTTGGTCGTAGCTAATGGGTGTAAATTAGAAAGTTGTCCGGCTTGATGAGACCAATATACCGACCAAGTTTGATGTCTGTAGCTACAACTAACCCTCCAACTTTTGTCAAAAGGTGGCGCTATAGAGTGTCTCCAACAAATCACCACATCAACACCGTTCAAGATATCCCAAAGCCGTTCACAATATAGGGAACATTTTCCCTATATTCTGAGGATGATGATAACAAAATGTTATTATTGCTTGCTTTACGTTCACCACTTCTGCTTAAATGTCATCGTTACCAATCTGTTCCATTTGTGTGTGGACATTGCTTTGCAGGTGACTCCTGTTATAAGACATCACTTTTAAGCGCTACATAACTAAGAAAGAATTAATTAGGAAAACGGTGCCCAGTTGGCACATGCATTCACAGTAACCCTCAGCCAGTTTGGATTTAAAGTTTACAGAATTGAAAGGGTTAGACTTTAAAATCAACACACAGACACATACACACAATATATACAATTTTGCCATCCAGTTTCATTTGTTAACATTCTTGTTGAACAAAAATTAAACAGCATTTATTAATGTTAATTAATATTATGCTAAAAAAAAGTATTCATATATTGTTTAAAGGTAAATTAGTATCTTTTAACATTACATTGTGTACAGCAATACACAATAAAGTGCTCTATAAAGGCTTAATTCTTTCAAAATATCTTTAAAAATCAAGTTGAGTATTTTAATGGGGCGATATGTATATAACTGATCTTAAAATTATGGTTTTCAGATGTTTTGAACAGATAACAGCAAAGTTTGTTTTGTTGTCAAAGTTTGTCTTGAAATTTTTAATTATTATAATTTTATATTCAATAAATAACACTATGAAAATATTGTCTACAATGAAGATAAATCACTCATGCTTAAAAGTTGTATTTTTCTTAATCTTTTGCTATGTGACTGAATAGGACAAGTTCATGGTATAGTTCAGTAAAAAATAAATAAAAAACAACAACTGCAAAATACAAACAATGAAAGACTTAATGACCCTTTATATTTTCTCAAAATATCAGACTCTCAAAGATCAGACTTATGTAATGAAAGTACATATGTGAATTTCTTCCTCAAAGATGGTCTGTAGCATTGCTCACAGCTCTCTCACACTCTCTGCCTCTCACCCCTCCCCCTGCAATAATGAGCTTCTCTCAGCATGACTGAACGCACACACACAGTAGAGACATTCACCAGAGTGACAGCAGGTTTCTGATTTCGTTTTTTAATTTTCATTAATTCATTGAAGCTTGTATAAAATTTATATTAACAGCACGTGCTCAGAATGATTAGATCTCTGTGTGAAAAAAGTTGTAAAGAGTTTGGATGCTGCACTTTAAAGATATAAAAAAATGACGGTTATGTTTTTTACTACATCTTTAAAAAATCATCACGTCAACACCGTTCAAGATATCCAAAATCCGCTCGCAATTTAACATCTTCAGAATCTTCTCTTCATGTTAAAAAAGTTTGGTGTGAATAGCTGGTTTTTCTTAGAAAGAGTGTGAATTTGTTTACAGCCTGATTTTTCCAAAAAAACACATTCAAATGGAAATAGCTGGCTTCCTGTTGGTCTTAGCTAATGAGTTTAATTTAGAAAGTTGTCCAGATTGATGAGAACAATATATGTACAGAGTTTTGTGACTGTAGGAAAAACTAACCCCCCAACTTTTGTCAAAAGATGGCGCTATAGAGTGCCTGCTCCACGCCCATTTATGACCTTTTGCCAGTGTCTAACTATCATTAATATTGATGTGTGTGTTGAGTTTCATGAAATTCTTAGCATGTTATCTGCCTCGAAAAGACAGGAATCTAATTTTAAAGTTTGAGACGTTGCCATGGCAACAGCATTTGATTTATCATCGACCCCTTTACATATTCTCATCGGCCGTGTTTTGACATGATTTTGATGAAGTTTAAAGAAAATCGAGTAAAATTAAGAGGCTGATTTCAAAGCATTTTGAAAATGACACGCTTCCTGCTGCCAGTTGGTGGCACTATAACTTTGACTCATAATAGTCACATTTATGGAATCGGCATCATACAACGAACAATCTGGTGAAGTTTCATCAGAATCAGGCAATGTGTGCAACAGTTATTAGACACTTCCTGTTTCTCATTTCTCGCCATAACTTTTTCGCCTTGCCACGGCCAAACCGTTCGAGATATCAAAAATCCCCTCGCAATTTAGCATCCCCAATGTCTTGAGATCATGCTGACCGAGTTTGGTGACAATCGTATGGAAATCCTGGGAGGAGTACGTTAAATTCCAGAGCATGCGCTTTTTACACAGCCCTAAATATCTCACTTCCTGTTGCGTTGAGAAAATGACATAGAGTACAAAAGTTGTTCACCTCAATGAGTTCTATATGTGGACAGAGTTTCATATGTGTACGTTCAAGTATGTGTGCTATATGGCCCTCAAAATTCCAGGGGGCGCTGTAGAGTCCCCTTGCCACGCCCCGGTACCAGCCTCTGTGACGTCCTGATGGCCGCAGATTCCAACATGTGTGCAAATTTTCAAGAGTTTTTGAGTATGTTAAGACCCCCTTAAGTGCCCGGAAGGTTAACAAAAAAAAAAAAAAAAAAAATAAGAATCCTTAGAAGAACAATAGGGCCTTCGCCCTTTTGGGCTCGGGCCCTAATAATCCTTAGAAAAACAATAGGGCCTTCGCCCATTCTGGGCTCGGGCCCTAATTAAAGCTGCAAGCAGCGATGACCGGGTCCTCGCCATATGCGCAGTCACCATCCCGATAGCATCAGGAAAACGGTGCCCAGTTGGCACATGCATTCACAGTAACCCTCGCCAGTTTGGATTTAAAGTTTACTGAATTGAAAGGGTTACATTTTAAAATCAACACACAGACACATACACACAATATATAAAATGTTGCCATCCAGTTTCATTAACATGAACTATAATTAAATAGCATTTATTAATGTTAATTAATATTAAGCTAAAAAAAAGTATTCATATATTGTTTAAAGGTAAATTAGTATCTTTTAACATTAGTTTATGTACTGTGAATTAACATGAACATGAACACAGTTCATGTGGGTGTACAGCAATACACAATAAAGTGCTCAGTAAACGCTTCATTCTTTCAAAATATCTTTAAAAATCAAGTTGAGTGTTGTAATGGGGCGATATATATATATATATATATATATATATATATATATATATATATATATATATATATATATATAACTCATCTTAAAATGGTACAATTTTCAGATGTTTTGAACAGATAACAGCAAAGTTTGTTTTGTTGTCAAAGTTTGTCTTGAAATAGTTTTATTTATTGAATATAAAATTTAAATTAACAATGAAAATAAATGTCTATCAATGAAGATAAATTGCTCATGCTAAAAAGTTGTATTTTTCTTAATCTTTTGCTATGTGACTGAATAGGACAAGTTCATGGTACAGTTCAGTAAAAAAACTGCAACAACTGCAAAATACAAACAATGAAAGACTTAGTGACCCTTTATATTTTCTCAAAATATCCGACTCTCAAAGATCAGACATATTTATGCCAATTACTCTATATATGTGTATTTCTTCCTAAAAGATGGTCTATTGCAAAACAGTTTCACTCCCTCTCCCTCTCTCCCTTTCACCCCTCCCCCCTGCACTCTCTCACTCTTACTGTCATTCTGTGGTGACTGAACACACACACATAATGACATTCAGCCTGCTGAGTGACAGCAGGTTTCTGATTTCATTTTTTAATTTTCTTTCATTCATAGAAGCTTGTATAAAATTTATATTAACAGTACTTGCTCAGAATGATAAGATCTCTGTGTGAAAAAAGTTTTAAAGAGTTTGGATGCTGCACTTTAAAGATGTAAAAAAAAACTACGCTCATCTTTTTTACTATATCTTTAAAAAATCAATAATTAAAGCTGCAAGCAGCGATGAACGGGCCCTCGCACACGGGCTCACCGCCGACCGGTGGCTTTAGGAACACAGCAAACGGTGGGCAGTATGCTTTTAATACAGTAAATGTAGGAAAAATAGATCAAAGTCACTTAAATGTGCCAAACTTCCTGCTGCCAGCTGGTGGCGCTATGCCTATAACTGATTATTGGCATGTAGATGTGTTCAGGCCAGCACTTTGATCAAACATATGAAGTTTGGTGCAGATTGACCTTGGTATGTGTGAGTTAGTGCAAGATATGATATATCCTGCTGCCAATAGGTGGCGCTATAATAATATCTGTATATTGGCCTTTAGATGTCTTCAGGCCAGGACTTTTACCAAACATGTGAAGTTTGAGGCAGATCGGACATTTTATGGCTGAGTTATAACAACTTTTATGTCCATGGCGAAACATCAAACTTTGTCAGGCCGCCATGGACACGCCCTTTAACGAAAACTCAAGATCTTCACAATTGAACATCTCTAAGGCCTCGAGATCAGACTGACCAAATATAATGTTGATATCATTAAATCTTTAGGAGGAGTTTGGTACAAGTCATTTCCTATTGCCAACAGGTGGCGCTGTGATTATAATAGAATATAGGCCTTCAGATTGGTTCAGGCCAGGACTCTTATCGAACATGTGAAGTTTGAGGCAAATCGGACATTTTATGGCTGAGTTATAACAAGTTTTATATCCATGGCGAGACCACGAAATTTGCCAGGTCGCCACGGACACACCCTTCAACGAAAACTCAAGATCTTCGCAATTTAACATCATTAAGGCCTTTATATTAGACTGACCGATTTTGGTGTTGATCTGATTAAATCTTTTGGAGGAGTTTGTTGCAGAGTACAGCATGACACTTCCTGGTGCCAGCAGGTGGCACTATGAGTAAAACTGAATATGGACATGTAGATGTCATCAGGTCAGGAGTGTTATCACACATGTGAAGTTTGGGGCAGATCGGGCATTTTATGCCTGAGTTATAGCAACTTCCTTTTTCATGGCGAAGCATCGAAATTTGCCAGGCCGCCACGGACACGCCCTCCGATGAAAACTCTAGATCTTCGCAATTTAACGTCACAAAGGGCTTTAGATTAGACTCACCAAATTTGCCGTTGATCCGAATAAATCTCTAGGAGGAGTTCGTTCAAGTATGACGCCTGAAAATGGCAAAAATTACACAAATTTTGCTAAGAAAATTAAAAATAAGCGACTTCCTGTTGGGTGTCAAATTTTGCTCCAAGAGGCTTTTTTGTAGGTATTGGTGAGCTAGATGTGTGTACCGATTTTCGTGCATGTACGTGAATCACAACTGAAAGCGCACACCGCGGAACGTGTAAAGGTGGCGCTATCGAGCCATTTTGCCACACCCACTTCTGCAACCCATATCAGACGTAAATATTCGCCAGGTCTGATGTGTGTGCGAAGTTTCATGAGTTTTCGGGTATGTCTAAGCCCTCAAAAATGCGATTCATTTTGGAGAATAATAATAATTAAAGCTGCAAGCAGCGATGAACGGGCCCTCGCACCCGGGCTCACCGCCGACCAGTGGCTTTAGGAAAACAGCAAACGGTGGGCAGTATGCTTTTAATACAGTAAATATAGGAGAAATGTCATAAGTCACTTAAATGTGCCAAATTTCCAGCTGCCAGCTGGTGGCGCTATGCCTATCACTGATTATTGGCATGTAGATGTGTTCAGGCCAGCACTATTATCAAACATATGAAGTTTGGTGCAGATTGATTTTGGTATGTTTGAGTTAGTGAAAGATATGATATATATTGCTGCCAACAGGTGGCGCTATGATAATATCTGAATATTGGCCTTTAGGGGTCTTCAGGCCAGGACTCTTACCAAACCTGTGAAGTTTGAGGCAGATCGGACATTTTATGGCTGAGTTATGACAACTTCTATATCCATGGCGAAACATCAAAATTTGTCAGGCCGCCACAGACACGCCCTTTAACCGAAACTCAAGATCTTCACAATTTAACATCTCTAAGACCTCTAGATCAGACTGACCAAATTTACTGTTGATATCATTTAATCTGTAGGAGGAGTTTGCTACAAGTCATTTCCTGTTACCAACAGGTGGCGCTGTGATTATAACAGAATATTGGCTTTCAGATGTTTTCAGGCCAGGACTTTAATCGAACATGTGAAGTTTGAGGCAAATCGGACATTTTATGGCTGAGTTATAACAAGTTTTATATCCATGGCGAGACCTCAAAATTTGTCAATCCGCCACGGACACGCCCTTCAACGAAAACTCAAGATCTTCACAATTTAACATCACTAATGCCTTTATATTAGACTGACCAATTTTGGTGTTGATGTGTATAAATCTCTAGGAGGAGTTGGTTGTAGAGTACAGCATGTCACTTCCTGTTACCTGCAGGTGGCGCTATGACTATAACTGAATATGGGCATGTAGATGTCATCAGGTCAGGAGTGTTATCACACATGTGAAGTTTGGGGCAGATCGGACATTTTATGCCTGAGTTATAGCAACATCCTTTTTCATGGCGAAACATCGAAATTTGCCAGGCCGCCACGGACACGCCCTCCGATGAAAACTCTAGATCTTCGCAATTTAACGTCACAAAGGGCTTTAGATTAGATTCACCAAATTTGGCGTTGATCCGTATAAATCTCTAGGAGGAGTTCGTTCAAGTATGACGCCTGAAAATGGCAAAAATGACACAAATTTTGCTGAGAAAATTAATAATAACCGACTTCCTGTTGGGTTTCGGATTTTATCCCAAGAGGCTTTTTTGTAGGTATTGGTAAGTTACATGAGTGTACCGATTTTCGTGCATGTACGTGAATCACAGCTGAATGCGCACACCGCGGAACGTGTAAAGGTGGCGCTATCGAGCCATTTTGCCACACCCATCTCTGAAACCCATATCAGACGTACATTTTCGCCAGGTTTGATGTGTGTGCAAAGTTTCATGAGTTTTCGGGTATGTTTAGGGCCTCAAAAATGCGATTCATTCCGGAGAAGAAGAATAATAATAAGAAACGGAGCAGATCCAATAGGGTCCTCACACCATCGGTGCTCGGGCCCTAATAATAATAATTAAAGCTGCAAGCAGCGATGGTAGGGCCCTCGCACTCGGGCTCACCGCCGATCGGTGGCGAATGGTGGGCACTATGCTATTAACTCAGAAAATGTAGGAGGAATATATCAAAGTCATTGATATGTGCCAATCTTCCTTCTGCCAGCTGGTGGCGCTATGCCTATAACTGAATATTGGCATGCAGATGTGTTCAGGCCAGTGCTTTTATCAAACATATGAAGTTTGGTGAAGCTTGAACATGGCATGCTTGAGTGTAAGTCATGACATATCCTGCTGCCAACAGGTGGCGCTATTACAAAATATTGGCTTTTAGATGTCTTCAAGCCAGGCCTATTGGCAAACATGTCAAGTTTGGTGCAAATTGTACATTGCATGCTTAAGTTAGTGTAAAACAAGTAATTTGCTGTTGCCAGCTGGTGGCACTATGACTATAACTAAATATTGGCATGTAAATGTATTCAGGCCAAGACTCTTATCAAACATATTAAGTTTGGGGCTGATTGGACATTGCATGCCTGAGTTACAGTAACTTCCTGTTTCATTGCATTAAGAGTATGCTTTAGCACTTAGCTAAATGTTGCTAACATGTTTCTAGCATGTTGCTACCCTATTTAACACTTGTTGATATTTTTAAAATGTTGCTTGGCATCCACAACAGTATTAAACATGTGACTTCCTGTTGCCAGCAGGTGGCACTATCACTATAACTGAATATGGGCATGGGCTTGTGTTCAGACCAGGACTCTTATCAAACATATTAAGCTTGGGTCAGATTGGACATTGTATGCATGAGTTACACTTATTTTTCTTTGTATTAATATCATGCTTTAGCTCTCAGCTAAGTGTTGCTAGCATGTTTTAACATGATTCTAACATGATGCTAGCCTATTTAAAACTTGCTAAAGCTTTTTATTATGTTGCTAGGAGTCCGTAACACCATTAAACATCACTTCCTGTTGTCAGCAGGTGGCGCTGTGACTATAACTGAATATGGGCATGTATATATCTTCAGGCCAGGAGTCTTATCAAACGTGAAGTTTGGGGCTGATTGGACATTGCATGTCTGAGTTGCAGTAACTTCCTGTTTTATGTCTTTAACAACATGCTTTAGCACTAAGTAAGTGTTGCTAGCATGTTTGAGTACGTTTTAAACTAGTTTAGCACTCAATGGCTTTTTTAGTGTGTTGCTAATAGTGTGTCACAGTGTTAAACATGTCACTTCCTGTTGACAGTAGGTGGCGCTATAACTATAACTGAATATTGGCATGTAGATATCTTCAGGCCAGGACTGTTATCAAACATGTGAAGTTTGGGGCTGATTGGACATTGCATGCCTGAGTTACAGTAACTTCCTGTTTCATTGCATTAAGACTATGCTTTAGCACTTAGCTAAATGTTGCTAACATGTTATAGCATGTTTCTAGCATGTTGCTACCCTGTTTAACAGTTGTTGAATTTTTTTAAAATGTTGCTAGGCATCCACAACAGTATTAAACATGTGGCTTCCTGTTACCAGCTGGTGGCGCTATGACTATAACTGAATACGGGCATGGGCGTGTGTTTAGGCCAGGATTCTTATCAAACATGTTAAGTTTGGGGCTGATTGGACATTGTATGCCTGAGTTAGAGTAACTTCCTGTTTCATTGTATTATTAGCATGCTTTAACATATTAGCTAAGTGTTGCTAGCATGCTTTATTATTTTTGTAGCATGTTGAATATTAAGTTTGGGTCAGATTCAACATTATATACATGAGTTACAGCAATTTCCTTTTGTATTTGTATTAATAGCATGCTTTAGCTCTTAGCTAAGTGTTGCTAGCATGTTTTAGCATGTTTGTAGCATGTTGCTAGCCTATTTAAGACTTGTTAACGCTTTTCAATATGTTTCTAGGAGTCCGTAACAGTGTTAAACATGTCATTTCCTGTTGTCAGCAGGTGGCGCTATGACTATAACTGAATATGGGCACTGACGTGTGTTCAGGACCGGACTGTCATCAAACATGTGAAGTTTGAGGCAGATCGGACATCGTATGCCTGAGTTATAGCAACTTCCTTTTTCATGGCGGAACATCAAAGTTTGTCCGGCTGCCATGGATACGCCCTTCGACGAAAACTCTAAAGCTTCGCAATTTAACATCGCAAAGGCCTTATGATGACACTCAGCAAATTTGAAGATGATCGGATAAAAACTGTAGGAGGAGTTCGTTAAAGTATGAGGCCTGAAAATGGCAAAAACTGCACAAAAATCGTACAGGAAATTCAATATAACGGACTTCCTGTTGGGTTTCGGATGTTGCACCAGGAGACTTTTTTGTAGGTATTGGTGTGTTACATATGTGTACCGAGTTTCGTACATGTACGTGAAACGTAGCTCGAGGGGCGCTCCGTTGAAATATTATAGGTGGCGCTATCGAGCCATTTTGCCACACCCACTTTTGAAAACCATATCAGATGTAAATGTTCGCCAGGTCTGATGCGTGTGCAAAGTTTCGTGAGTTTTCGGGCATGTTTAGGCCCTCAAAAAGACTTTTCATTTTGGAGAAGAAGAAGAAGAAGAAGAAGAAGAATAAACGGAGCAATTCCAATAGGGTCCTCGCACTGTAGTGCTCGGGCCCTAATAATAATTAAAGCTGCAAGCAGCGATGGTAGGGCCCTCGCACTCGGGCTCACCGCCGATCGGTGGCGAATGGTGGGCACTATGCTATTAACACAGTAAATGTAGGAGGAATATGTCAAAGTCATTGATATGTGCCAATCTTCTTGCTGCCAGCTGGTGGCGCTATGCCTATAACTGAATATTGGCATGCAGATGTGTTCAGGCTGGCGCTTTTATCAAACATATGAAGTTTGGTGAAGATTGAACATGGCATGCTTGAGTGTAAGTCATGACATATCCTGCTACCAACAGGTGGCGCTATTACGAAATATTGGCTTTTAGATGTCTTCAGGCCAGGACTATTGGCAATCATGTCAAGTTTGGTGCAAATTGTACATTGCATTCTTAAGTTAGTGTAAAACAAGTAATTTGCTGTTGCCAGCTGGTGGCGCTATGACTATAACTAAATATTGGCATGTAAATGTATTCAGGCCAGGACTCTTATCAAACATATTAAGTTTGGGGCTGATTGGACATTGCATGCCTGAGTTACAGTAACTTCCTGTTTCATTTGCATTAAGAGTATGCTTTAGCACTTAGCTAAATGTTGCTAACATGTTTCTAGCATGTTGCTACCCTATTTAACACTTGTTGATATTTTTAAAATGTTGCTGGGCATCCACATCGGTATTAAACATGTGACTTTCTGTTACCAGCAGGTGGCACTATGACTATAACTGAATATACGCATGGGCTTGTGTTCAGACCAGGACTCTTATCAAACATATTAAGCTTGGGTCAGATTGGACATTGTATGCATGAGTTACACTTATTTTTCTTTGTATTAATATCATGCTTTAGCTCTTAGCTAAGTGTTGCTAGCATGTTTTAACATGATTCTAGCATGATGCTAGCCTATTTAAAACTTGCTAACGCTTTTTAATATGTTGCTAGGAGTCCGTAATACCATTAAATGTCACTTCCTGTTGTCAGCAGGTGGCGCTGTGATTATAACTGAATATGGGCATGTATATATCTTCAGGCCAGGAGTCTTATCAAACGTGAAGTTTGGGGCTGATTGGACATTGCATGCCTGAGTTACAGTAACTTCCTGTTTTATGTCTTTAACAACATTCTTTAGCACTAAGTAAGTGCTGCTAGCATGTTTGGGTACGTTTTAAACTAGTTTAGCACTCAATGGCTTTTTTAGTGTGTTGCCAATAGTGTGTCACAGTGTTAAACATGTCACTTCCTGTTGACAGTAGGTGGCGCTATGACTATAACTGAATATTGGCATGTAGATATCTTCAGGTCAGGACTGTTATCAAACATGTGAAGTTTGGGGCTGATTGGACATTGCATGCCTGAGTTAGAGTAACTTCCTGTTTCATTGCATTAAGAGTATGCTTTAGCACTTAGCTAAATGTTGCTAACATGTTATAGCATGTTTCTAGCCTGTTGCTACCCTGTTTAACAGTTGTTGAATTTTTTTAAAATGTTGCTAGGCATCCACAACAGTATTAAACATGTGGCTTCCTGTTACCAGCTGGTGGCGCTATGACTATAACTGAATACGGGCATTGGCGTGTGTTTAGGCCAGGATTCTAATCAAACATGTTAAGTTTGGAGCTGATTGGACATTGTATGCCTGAGTTAGAGTAACTTCCTGTTTCATTGTATTATTAGCATGCTTTAACATATTAGCTAAGTGTTGTTAGCATGCTTTATTATTTTTGTAGCATGTTGAATATTAAGTTTGGGTCAGATTCAACATTATATACATGAGTTACAGCAATTTCCTTTTGTATTTGTATTAATAGCATGCTTTAGCTCTTAGCTAAGTGTTGCTAGCATGTTTTAGCATGTTTGTAGCATGTTGCTAGCCTATTTAAGACTTGTTAACGCTTTTCAATATGTTTCTAGGAGTCCGTAACAGTGTTAAACATGTCATTTCCTGTTGTCAGCAGGTGGCGCTATGACTATAACTGAATATGGGCACTGATGTGTGTTCAGGACCGGAGTGTCATCAAACATGTGAAGTTTGAGGCAGATCGGACATCGTATGCCTGAGTTATAGCAACTTCCTTTTTCATGGCGAAACATCAAAGTTTGTCCGGCCGCCACGGACACGCCCTTCGACGAAAACTCTAAAGCTTCGCAATTTAACATCGCAAAGGCCTTATGATGACACTCAGCAAATTTGAAGATGATCGGATAAAAACTGTAGGAGGAGTTCGTTAAAGTATGAGGCCTGAAAATGGCAAAAATTGCACAAAAATCATACAGGAAATTCAATATAACGGACTTCCTGTTGGGTTTCGGATGTTGCACCAGGAGACTTTTTTGTAGGTATTGGTGTGTTACATATGTGTACCGAGTTTCGTACATGTACATGAAACGTAGCTCGAGGGGCACTCCGTTGAAATTTTATAGGTGGCGCTATCGAGCCATTTTGCCACACCCACTTTTGAAAACCATATCAGATGTAAATTTTCGCCAGGTCTGATGCGTGTGCAAAGTTTCGTGAGTTTTCGGGCATGTTTAGGCCCTCAAAAAGACTTTTCACTTTGGAGAAGAAGAAGAAGAAGAAGAAGAATTAAAGCTGCAAGCAGCGTTGACCGGGCCCTCGCCGTCTGACAGTCGCCATCCCGATAGCATCAGGAAAACGGTGCCCAGTTGGCACATGCATTCACAATAACCCTTTGGACTAACCCTAACTGTCTCTCCTCCTGTCTGACTCTTTCTCTTACCACCCATCCCACCTCCTTACACTCAGCCACTTACCACACAAACACACACATAGAGTGCAGAGCAGAGTGAGATCAGATTTGTTTTTTAATTTTCTTTCATTCGTGGAGTTTTGTATAATTATGAAATGAACTGTGTTTAATCAGAATGAATAGTTATTTGTATGAAAAAAGTTTCAAAGAGTTAGGATGCTGCACTTTAAATATATAATAAATCTAGGGATGCACCGAATCCAGGATTCGGATTCGGATTCGGCCGAATCCTGGGCTTTTTGACGGGGTTCGGTTTCGGCCGAACCTTAGATTTATTTTCCACCGAAACCGAACCCTAGACTTGCACTACGACGTCACACGGCCGTTGATTACGTGAAGGTGTTTAGGCTACATAGGACCCGTTCGAATGTAGTAGGCTGTAAGAATCTGAAAATGGAACTCGTAAGCAAAAAAAAAGTTTTGTTTGGCAGTACTTTCCACCAAAAGAAGGCGATTCAAGTCGAGCTTTATGTTCAATTTGCAATGCCAATTTGTCTCGTGGTGGCAAGGACCCTAAGCAGTACACAACATATCGCCGATGTTAAAACATTTGCGTCTAAGGGGCCGTTCACATGTCGCGCCTAAAAACGCGTGGAAAACGCTAGGCGCGCCTCTTTCTTCCTTGTCAACAAAGCGCTCGGGCGCTTGCGCTCCGGAAGCGTCTGCCGTTTCTAAGCAACCATCAGCTGCGCTCTAGCTCCAAGCTGCGGAGCGCTTGCTGCATTCTGAAAAGTTGAGATGTTTTTATCTCGATGCGGCGCGGACGCGCCTGGAAAAACGAGCGCGTCGCACCGCGTGCGCGGCGCTTCCATTATGTGCGCGCAAGCCGCGCATCTACATTTAAAATAACGAATTTGTGCGCGCAAAAGACGCTACATGTGAACGGCCCCTAAAACATCCAAAAGAATACGAGTTTTGCATGAAGGAATCTACAGACAGCAGCCAAAATGCAGCAACTTCAGGTACGGCAGCTGGACAGTCACAGCTAAAAACGTGTAATTAAGGATGCGAGTAGGATTCGGTATTCGGTTTCGGATTCGGCCGAATCTTAAACAGTGTATTCGGTATTCGGCCGAACCCCAAAAATCTGGATTCGGTGCATCCCTAAATAAATCATTGAAAATTGAAAATGGAAAATAAAATTCTAGGCACGCTATCTGCCTCAAAAACACAGGAAACAAATATTTGAATGTATTTTGTATTTTTATTTATTTGCCATGGCAACAGCATTTGATGCATCAGGGACGCCTTTACAGACTCTCATCGGCCGTGTTTTTACATCATTCTGATGAAGTTTGAAGAAAATCGAGTACAAATATATTGTTCGTTGTTCGTTCGTGTGTTAGTTCATTAACCAATGTTAACAAAAGAGACCCTATTTTAAATAGTTACCATGTTTTATGATCTACATCCATTTTTTAATATTATTTTAATGATCTATAAGCATCTGTGAAATAATTATAAACAAATATATTAAAAATAAATACATATTTACTTAGTTGATGTATTTGTTTCTCATTCTAATTAAGTGAACTGAGCAGTATAGTGTCATACTTATAAGATTTTTTATTCTATCAGTGAGATTGTATATATGTATATAAATCATATAATTTTTCCTTAAAAGATTAAAAAAAGATTTTAATGCTCTTTAAGCACCTATACAAAATAATTATGTAAAAGTACACTGACAGTACAGTCTATATCAACTGATTCTATTGATTATTTTCATTCTTATACACTGAGAATGAGCTAAATAGCATTAGAGGTCAAACGATTCCTTATCTTATGAGGACCTCTAGTGTTCATCCCTGGTATTAGAGCTTTAATCTGACAAATTTATGTGACACTTTTAATGTTTTTGGGGCCTCTGAGCATGATAACATTTTGAAACTACACGTATTTCCTAAGAATTTCTTGTTCTTTATATGTAAAAAGTTTTGATGAGTTAGAATAATGCAATTTAAAGATATATGAAAATAACTCGTCATCTTTTTTATTGTTACTTTCATAAATCACCACATCAACACCATTCAAGATGTCCCAAAGCCGTTCACAATTTAACATCTTCAGTATCTTGGCATCATGTTGACAAAGTTTGCTGTGAACTGTCTGATTCTGCTATGAGTGATATGAATTTATTCACAGCTATATTTAAAAACACAGGAAACAAATGTTAAAGTTTGACATGTTGCCATGGCAACAGCATTTGATGTATCAAGGACCCCTTCACAGATTCTCATCGGCCGTGTTTTGATATTATTCTGATGAAGTTTGAAGCAAATTGAGTAAAATTAAGAGGTTGATTTAAAAGCGTTTTGCAAGCAACACACTTCCTGCTGCCAGTTGGTGGCGCTATAACTTTGACTCATAATAGTCACATCTCTGTGATCGGTATCATACGACGAACAAACTGCTTAAGTTTGGTCAAAATCAGATAAAGTGTGTCAAAATTATTAGACATTTCCTGTTTCTCATTTCTCGCCATAATTCGTCGCCCTGCCACGGCCAAACCGTTCGAGATACCAAAAATCCCCTGGCAATTTTGCATTCCCAATATCTTGAGATCATGCTGACCGAGTTTGGTGGCCATCGGTGGAAAGGTCTGGGAGGAGTATTTCAAATTCCACAGCTTGATTTTTCAAAAAATCCATATTTAAATAAAAATAGCTGACTTCCTGTTGGTCGTAGCTAATGGGTGTAAATTAGAAAGTTGTCCGGCTTGATGAGTCCAATATATGTACCGAGTTTGGTGACTGTAGGACAAAGTAATCCCCCAACTTTTGTCAAAAGGTGGCGCTATGGAGCGCCTGCTCCACGCCCATTTATGGGCTTTTATCAGTGTTTAACTGTCATTAATACAGATGTGTGTGTTGAGTTTCATGAAATTCTAAGCATTTTAAGTGGCTCAAAAACACAAAAAACTAAAGTTAAAGTTTGACACGTTGCCATGGCAACATGATAAAAGTTATGGATAACGCCCTTCACAGATTCTTATCGGTCGTGTTTTGACATTATTGTGATGAAGTTTGAAGCAAATTGAGTAAAATTAAGAGGCTGAGTTTAAAGCGTTTCTAAAACGTCACGCTTTCTGCTGCCAGTTGGTGGCGCTATAACTTTGACTCATAATAGTCACATCTCTGTGATCGGCATCAGACGGTGAACAAATTGCTGAAGTTTGGTCAAAATCAGACAAAGTATGTCAAAGTTATTAGGCACTTCCTGTTTCTCATTTCTCGCCATAAATTTGTCGCCCCGTCACGGTCAAACCGTTCGAGATATCAAAAATCCCCTGGCAATTTTGCGTCCCCAATGTCTTGAGATCATGCTGACCGAGTTTGGTGGCCATCGGTGGAAAGGCCTAGTAGGAGTATTTCAAATTCCATTGCATGCACTTTTTAGACATCCCTGAATAGCCGACTTCCTGTTTGGCGAAGCACGGACTATGAGTGTGAAATTTGTTCGGCCCGATGAGGTCTATATGTGTATGAATTTTGGTGACTGTAGGTCAACCGTTGTGCGCTCCAGAGCCCTTCAAAAGTCGCAATTTTTAACGCTGTGCCATGCCCCCCCCAGGTGACCCCCCCATGTCAAAGTCTGTCCGGCCCTGATGGCCGCAGGTTCCAATGTGTGTGCAAAGTTTCAAGAGTTTTCGTGTATGTTAAGGCCCCCGAAATCCCCCAAAACATTGAAAAAAAAAAAAATAATAATAATAATAATAATAATAATAATAATTAAAGCTGCAAGCAGCGATGAACGGGCCCTCGCACACGGGCTCACCGCCGACCGGTGGCTTTAGGAACACAGCAAACGGTGGGCAGTATGCTTTTAATACAGTAAATGTAGGAAAAATACATCAAAGTCACTTAAATGTGCCAAACTTCCTGCTGCCAGCTGGTGGCGCTATGCCTATAACTGATTATTGACATGTAGATGTGTTCAGGCCAGCACTTTGATCAAACATATGAAGTTTGGTGCAGATTGACCTTGGTATGTGTGAGTTAGTGCAAGATATGATATATCCTGCTGCCAATAGGTGGCGCTATAATAATATCTGTATATTGGCCTTTAGATGTCTTCAGGCCAGGACTTTTACCAAACATGTGAAGTTTGAGGCAGATCGGACATTTTATGGCTGAGTTATAACAACTTTTATGTCCATGGCGAAACATCAAACTTTGTCAGGCCGCCATGGACACGCCCTTTAACGAAAACTCAAGATCTTCACAATTTAACATCTCTAAGGCCTCGAGATCAGACTGACCAAATATAATGTTGATATCATTAAATCTCTAGGAGGAGTTTGGTACAAGTCATTTCCTATTGCCAACAGGTGGCGCTGTGATTATAATAGAATATAGGCCTTCAGATTGGTTCAGGCCAGGACTCTTATCGAACATGTAAAGTTTGAGGCAAATCGAACATTTTATGGCTGAGTTATAACAAGTTTTATATCCATGGCGAGACCACGAAATTTGCCAGGCCGCCACGGACACACCCTTCAACGAAAACTCAAGATCTTCGCAATTTAACATCGCTAAAGCCTTTTTATTAGACTGACCGATTTTGGTGTTGATCTGATTAAATCTTTTGGAGGAGTTTGTTGCAGAGTACAGCATGACACTTCCTGTTGCCAGCAGGTGGCGCTATGAGTATAACTGAATATGGACATATAGATGTCATCAGGTCAGGAGTGTTATCACACATGTGAAGTTTGGGGCAGATCGGGCATTTTATGCCTGAGTTATAGCAACTTCCTTTTTCATGGCGAAACATTGAAATTTGCCAGGCCGCCACGGACACGCCCTCCGATGAAAACTCTAGATCTTCGCAATTTAACGTCACAAAGGGCTTTAGATTAGACTCACCAAATTTGCCGTTGATCCGAATAAATCTCTAGGAGGAGTTCGTTCAAGTATGACGCCTGAAAATGGCAAAAATTACACAAATTTTGCTAAGAAAATGCAAAGTCGCCATCCCGATAGCATCAGGAAAACGGTGCCCAGTTGGCACATGCATTCACAGTAACCCTTTGGACTAACCCTTACTGTCTCTCCTCCTCTCTGACTCTTTCTCTTACAACCCATCCCCCCTCCTTACACTCAGCCACTTACCACACAAACACACACAGAGAAGAGTGAGATCAAATATGTTTTTTTTTTTTTCTTTCATTCGTGGAGTTTTATATAATTATGAAATGATCTGTGTTTGATCAGAATGGATAGTTATTTGTATGAAAAAAGTTTCAAAGAGTTAGGATGCTGCACTTTAAATATATAATAAATCATTGAAAATGTAAAAATGAAAATGAAATTCTAAGCATGATATCTGCCTCAAAAACACAGGAAACAAATATTTGAATCTATTTTTTATTTTTATTTATTTGCCATGGCAACAGCATTTGATGCATCAGGGACGCCTTTACAGACTCTCATCGGTTGTTTTTTTTCCATTATTCTGATGAAGTTTGAAGAAAATCGAGTACAAATATATTGTTCGATGTTTGTTCGTGTTTGTTAGTTCATTAACCATTGTTAACAAAAGAGACCCTATTTTAAATAGTTACCATGTTTTATGGTCTACAATCATTTTTAAATTTTATTTTAATAATCTATAAGAATCTGTGAAATAATTATAAACAAATACATTAAAAATAAATACATATTTACTTAGTTGATTTTTTTGGTCTTTTTGTATTTGTTTCTCATTCTAATTAAGTGAACTGAGCAGTATAGTGTCATACTTATAAGATTTTTTGTTCTATCAGTGAGAGTGTATATATGTATTTAAATCATATAACTTTTCCTTAAAAGATAAAAAAAAGATTTTAATGCTCTTTAAGCACCTATACAAAATTATTATGTATAAGTACACTGACAATACAGTACAAATCAACTGATTCTATGGATTATTGTCATTCTTATACACTGACAATGAGCTAAATAGCATTAGAGGTCAAACGATTCCTTATCTTATGAGGATCTCTAGTGTTCATCCCTGGTATTAGAGCTTTAATCTGACAAATTTATAAACACTTTTAATGTTTTTGGGGCCTCTGAGCATGATAACATTTTGAAACTACACTTATTTCCTAAGAATTTCTTGTTCTTTATATGTAAAAAGTTTTGATGAGTTAGAATAATGCAATTCAAAGATATATGAAAAAACTCTTCATCTTTTTTATTGTTACTTTCATAAATCACCACATCAACACCGTTCAAGATATCCCAAAGCCGTTCACAATATAGGGAACATTTTCCCAATATTCTGAGGATGACGATAAGAACAAGTAATTCATGATGATAACAAAATGTTATTATTGCTTGCTTTACGTCCACCACTTCTGCTTAAATGTCATCGTTACCTATCTGTTCAATTTGTGTGTGGATATTGCTTTGCAGGTGACACCTGTTATAAGACATCACTTTTAAGCGCTACATAACTAAGAATCAATTAGGAAAACGGTGCCCAGTTGGCACATGCATTCACATTAACCCTCAGCCAGTTTGGATTTAAAGTTTGAATTGAAAGGGTAAAATTTTAAAATCAACACACAGACACATACACACTAAATATACAATTTTACCATCCAGTTTCATTTGTTAACATTAACTATATTAGTTAACATGAACAATAATTAAATAGCATTTATTAATGTTAATTAATATTAACCTAAAAAAGTACTCATATATTGTTTAAAGGTAAATTAGTATCTTTTAACATAGTGTATGTACTGTGAATTAACATGAACATGAACACAGTTCATGTGGGTGTACAGCAATACACAATAAAGTGCTCAATAAACCCTTCATTCTTTAAAAATATCTTTAAAAATCAAGTTGGGTATTGTAATGGGGCGATATATAAATATAACTCATCTTAAAATGGTACAATTTTCAGATGTTTTGAACAGATAACAGCAAAGTTTGTTTTGTTGTCAAAGTTTGTCTTGAAATTGTTAGTGTTTTTTTTATTCAATCTAAAATTTAAATTATGAAAATAAATGTCTATCAATGAAGATAAATCGCTCATGCTAAAAAGTTGTATTTTTCTTAATCTTTTGCTATGTGACTGAATAGGACAAGTTCATGGTATAGTTCAGTAAAAAATAAATAAACAACTGCAATATACAAAGAATGAAAGAGTTTGTGACCCTTTATATTTTCTTAAAGATCAGACTCTCAAAGTTCAGACATATTTATCTAGATTAAACTACAGCAATGTGTAATGTGCAATGAGCATCTTCCTCAAAGATGGTCTGAAGCAAAACAGCATGTTCCACTGGTCTCTCTCCCTTTCACCCCTCCCCCCTTCAGTCACTCTTAGTGTCAACACAGACAGTCAGCCCAGTGACAGCAGGTTACTGAGTTCTTATTTTAATTTTCTTTAATTCATAGAAGCGTGATTAGTTATGATATTACCAGCACTTGCTCATGATGATTAGATCTTTGTGTGAAAAAAGTTTTAAAGAGTTTGGATGCTGCACTTTAAAGATATAAAAAATTAGGGTTATGTTTTTTACTACATCTTTAAAAAATCACCACGTCAACACCGTTCAAGATATCCCAAATCCGCTCGCAATTTAACATCTTCAGAATCTTCTCTTCATGTTTAAAAAGTTTGGTGTGAAAAGCTTTTTTTTCTTAGAAGGAGTGTGAATTTGTTTACAGCCTGATTTTTCAAAAAATCCACATTCAAATCAAAATAGCCGGCTTCCTGTTGGTCTTAGCTAATGAGTTTAATTTAGAAAGTTGTCCAGATTGATGAGAACAATATAAGTACAGAGTTTGGTGACTGTAGGAAAAACTAACCCCCCAACTTTTGTCAAAAGATGGCGCTATAGAGTGCCTGCTCCACGCCCATTTATGACCTTTTGCCAGTGTCTAACTATCATTAATATTGATGTGTGTGTTGAGTTTCATGAAATTCTAAGCATGTTATCTGCCTCGAAAAGACAGGAATGTAATTTTAAAGTTTGACACGTTGCCATGGCAACAGCATTTGATTTATCATCGACCCCTTTACATATTCTTATCGGCCGTGTTTTGACATGATTTTGATGAAGTTTAAAGAAAATCGAGTAAAATTAAGAGGCTGATTTCAAAGCATTTTGAAAATGACACGTTTCCTGCTGCCAGTTGGTGGCGCTATAACTTTGACTCATAATAGTCACATTTATGGAATCGGCATCATACAACGAACAAACTGGTGAAGTTTCATCAGAATCAGGCAATGTGTGCAACAGTTATTAGACACTTCCTGTTTCTCATTTCTCGCCATAACTTTGTCGCCTTGCCACGGCCAAACCGTTCGAGATATCAAAAATCTCCTCGCAATTTAGCGTCCCCAATGTCTTGAGATCATGCTGACCGAGTTTGGTGACAATCCCATGGAATTCCTGGGAGGAGTACGTTAAATTCCAGAGCATGCGCTTTTTAAACAGCCCTAAATATCTCACTTCCTGTTGCGTGGAGCCCATGACATAGAGTACAAAAGTTGTTCAGCTCGATGAGTTCTATATGTGTACCGAGTTTCATATCAATACGCGCAAGTATGTGTGCGCAGTACATCAAGTTTTCAAACTGTGTTCCAGGGGGCGCTGTAGAGGCCCTGAACCACGCCCGGGTCCCAGCCTCTGTGGCGTCCGGACGACGGCAGATTCCGACGTGTGTGCAAATTTTCAAGAGTTTTTGAGTATGTTAAGGCCCCCAAAAGTGCCCCAACGGTTGAAAAAAAATAAAAATAAAAAAAAAAAAAAAAAAAAAAACAAATAAGAATCCTTAGAAGAACAATAGGGCCTTCGCCCTTTTGGGCTCGGGCCCTAATAATAATCCTTAGAAAAACAATAGGGCCTTCGCCCTTTTGGGCTCGGGCCCTAATAAGAATCCTTAGAAGAACAATAGGGCCTTCGCCCTTTTGGGCTCGGGCCCTAATAATTAAAGCTGCAAGCAGCGTTGACCGGCAGAGTATGTGAGCGGAGTGGAGCGGCAACAATTTCCCCTCCGCGCTCAGTGCATTTAATAATCGCTCCTCTCCAGCTCCACTCCGGGTTCACAATTTGCCGCTCCCGCTCCACTCCTCGCTCACTGATATCAGAAACACCGCTCCGCCTTCGCTCCGCGTCAAAACATTCAGAAATAGCCTTATGTTTTAAATATAACGATCCTGTTCATAACACATATTAAAACAACAGGAGAGTTTGGAATAGTGTGCAAACTTTGTACCTACCACATACCAAGCTAATAACATTGTCAGCATTAAAAGAGTACAACTACTGCTTTATGCAGTGCAAAGTTTGTAATGAAAATAACTACATTTTCGTCAGTTATTTTACATATGGATCGCTGCATTTCTTACAGATTTCTGATAATTCGAAATCGGATACCATTACATTTGTTTTAATGCATTATTCTTGTCACAGCGATTGCGTGTGAATAAGTGCTGCACATGTTTAAATGAGGCTTTCACCTGAATATATTCAGTATCTAGAAGGAACAAACTAAATCCTTGTGAACTATAATTTACCGCTCATGTCCATTCACATTATTTCTGATTTGAGTGATCCATCTCTATCAAGCTAAATATGTTTAACATGTGAATGCCTGCTTATTATGCAGTTATATTACGGACCGTTGGCATGAATTGTACTTATGATGGAGCGATGGTGGAGCGCACTTGGAGCGAGTGAAAACCACGACGCTCCGACTTTTCAAAAATCCGCTCCTCCCTCCATTCAAAATCACACCGCTCCACTCCGCGCTCCGCTCGCACTCCGCTCCGCTCACATACTCTGTTGACCGGGCCCTCGCCGTCTGGCAGTCGCCATCCCGATAGCATCAGGAAAACGGTGCCCAGTTGGCACATGCATTCACAGTAACCCTTTGGACTAACCCTAACTGTCTCTCCTCCTGTCTGACTCTTTCTCTTGCCACCCATCCCCCCTCCTTACACTCAGCCACTTACCACACAAACACACACATAGAGTGCAGAGCAGAGTGAGATCAGATATGTTTTTTAATTTTCTTTCATTCGTGGAGTTTTGTATAATTATGAAATGAACTGTTTTTAATCAGAATGAATAGTTATTTGTATGAAAAAAGTTTCAAAGGGTTAGGATGCTGCACTTTAAATATATAATAAATCATTGAAAATTGAAAATGGAAAATGAAATTCTAGGCACGCTATCTGCCTCAAAAACACAGGAAACAAATATTTGAATGTATTTTGTATTTTTATTTATTTGCCATGTCAACAGCATTTGATGCATCAGAGACGCCTTTACAGACTCTCATCGGCCGTGTTTTTACATTATTCTGATGAAGTTTGAAGAAAATCAAGTACAAATATATTGTTCGTTGTTCGTTCGTGTGTTAGTTCATTAACCATTGTTAACAAAAGAGACCCTATTTTAAATAGTTACCATGTTTTATGATCTACAACCATTTTTAAATATTATTTTAATGATCTATAAGCATCTGTGAAATAATTATAAACAAATATATTAAAAATAAATACATATTAACTTAGTTGATGTATTTGTTTCTCATTCTAATTAAGTGAACTGAGCAGTATAGTGTCATACTTATAAGATTTTTTATTATATCAGTGAGATTGTATATATGTACATAAATCATATAATTTTTCCTTAAAAGATTAAAAAAAGATTTTAATGCTCTTTAAGCACCTATACAAAATAAATATGTAAAAGTACACTGACAGTACAGTATATATCAACTGATTCTATGGATTATTTTCATTCTTCTACACTGAGAATGAGCTAAATAGCATTATTGTTTAAACGATTCCTTATCTTATGAGGACCTCTAGTGTTCATCCCTGGTACTAGAGCTTTAATCTGACAAATTTATAAGACACTTTTAATGTTTTTGGGGCCTCTGAGCATGATAACATTTTGAAACTACACTATTTCCTAAGAATTTCTTGTTCTTTATATGTAAAAAGTTTTGATGAGTTAGAATAATGCAATTTAAAGATATATGGAAATAACTATCCATCTTTTTTACTGTTACTTTCATAAATCACCACATCAACACCGTTCAAGATATCCCAAAGCCGTTCAGATTTTAACATCTTCAGTATCTTGGCACCATGTTGACAAAGTTTAGTGTGCACTGTCTGATTCTGCTATGAGTGATATTAATTTATTCAGCTATATTTTTACAAAAATCCACATTCAAATCAAAATAGCTGACTTCCTGTTGGTCGTAGCTAATGGGTGTAAATTTTTTGCAAAAAAATCTGGTGATCAAAAATTATTAGGCTGTAGTTAAGAACTGTTAGTTTTATGGACAGTTATTATATTTTGTATATGCAGACAAGTGCTTTATGATGGGCCTGAGTTGAATTTAGAAAAAAAAAATATTTCTTAAACATGTTTGAAGTTCTTAATAGATTTCACTGTTGCACATTTAGTCTTTTTTTTTTACAGTAATGTGCATTTTGCAGTTTGTTTACATGGTGTACATTGGATGCACATATTTATGACTTCTTGTTACAGTATTCATTTAAAATAAAAGTTGTTTAAAATAAACAACTGTGTGCACCCTATTATTAATGTAGATGTGTATTTCAGTAATAAACTTAAGTAGGGGAGTTTTAAGTTACCAGCATTTATATCAAAATAGTGATCCCATGTCTGCAAAACTAACATTTTAAATGAAATATTGATAGCTAATCGATATCGAATCGAATTGAATCGAATCGAAACCATAAAAATAACAATCGAATCGAATTGCCAAATTGGTCACAATACCCAGCCCTAATTCACATCCTAATGAATAAACAACCAAGAGTTTAAATATTCCCTTCTATCTCCTCCTCTCTGACTCTCTCTTTCCACCCATCCCCCCTCCCCACTGTCACCCTAACACTCAAAGAACACACACCCACTTACCACGCACACACATAAGTGCAGAGCAGAGAGGGATCAGATTTGTTTTTTAATTTTCATTAATTCATAGATCTTTGTATAATTATGAAATGAACGGTGTCTGATCAGAATGACTAGTAGTCTGTATGAAAAAAGTTTCAAAGACTTTGGATGCTGCACTTTAAAGATATAATAAAATTACGGCTATCTTTTTTTACTCCGATTTCAATCAATCACCACATCAACACCGTTCAAGATATCCTAAATCTGCTCACAATTTAGAATCTTCAGAATGTTGGCATCATGTCAAAAAAGTTTGGTGTGAATTGGTTGGTTTTCCTGAGAGAAGTATATAAAATTCCACAGCCTGATTTTTCCAAATATCCACATTCAAATCAAAATAGCCGACTTCCTGTCGATCGTAGCTAATGGGTGTAAATTAGAAATGTTTCTGGCTTGATGAGATCAATATATATACCGGGTTTGGTGACTGTAGGACAAATTAAACCCCCAACTTTTGTCAAAAGGTGGCGCTATGGAGCGCCTGCTCCTCGCCCATTTATGGGCTTTTATCAGTGTCTAAATATTATTAATACAGATGTGTGTGTGAAGTTTCATGAAATTCTGAGTATTTTAAGCGGCTCCAAAACACAAAAATCTAAAGTTAAAGTTTGACACGTTGCCATGGCAACATGATAAAAGTTATCGATAATGCAGTTCACATATTCTCATTGGCCGTGTTTCAACATTATTGAGATGAAGTTTGAAGCAAATTGAGTAAAATTAAGAGGTTGATTTAAAAGCATTTAGAAAACGTTACGCTTTGTGCTGCCAGTTGGTGGCGCTATAACTTTGACTCCTAATAGTCCCATCTCTGTGATTGGCATCATAAGATGAACAAACTGCTGAAGTTTGGTCAAAATCAGACAAAGTGTGTTAAAGTTATTAGAAACTTCCTGTTTCTCATTTCTCGCCATAACTTTGTCGCCCCGCCACGGCCAAACCGTTCGAGATATCAAAAATCCCCTGGCAATTTTGCGTCCCCAATGTCTTGAGATCATGCTGACCGAGTTTGGTGGCCATCGGTGGAAAGGTCTAGGAGGAGTATTTCAAATTCCATTGCATGCGCTTTTTAGACATCCCTGAATAGCTGACTTCCTGTTTGGTGAAGCACGGACTGTGAGCACGGAAGTTGTTCGGCCCGATGAGGTCTATATGTGTATGAATTTTGGTGACTGTAGATCAATTGGTGTGCGCTCCAGAGTCCCTCAAAAGTCGCAATTTTTAACGCTGTGCCACGCCCCCCCCAGGTGACCCCCCCATGTCAAAGTCTGTCCGGCCCTGATGGCCGCAGGTTCCAATGTGTGTGCAAATTTTCAAGAGTTTTCGTGTATGTTAAGGGCCCCAAAATCCCCCAAAACATTGAAAAAAAAATAATAATAATAATAATCCTTAGAAAAACAATAGGGCCTTCGCCCTTTTGGGCTCGGGCCCTAATAAACGGAGCAATTCCAATAGGGTCCTCGCACTGTAGTGCTCGGGCCCTAATTAAAGCTGCAAGCAGCGATGGTAGGGCCCTCGCACCCGGGCTCACCGCCGATCGGTGGCGAATGGTGGGCACTATGCTATTAACACAGTAAATGTAGGAGGAATATGTCAAAGTCATTGATATGTGCCAATCTTCCTGCTGCCAGCTGGTGGCGCTATGCCTATAACTGAATATTGGCATGCAGATGTGTTCAGGCCAGTGCTTTTATGAAACATATGAAGTTTGGTGAAGCTTGAACATGGCATGCTTGAGTGTAAGTCATGACATATCCTGCTGCCAACAGGTGGCGCTATTACAAAATATTGGCTTTTAGATGTCTTCAGGCCAGGACTATTGGCAAACATGTCAAGTTTGGTGCAAATTGTACATTGCATGCTTAAGTTAGTGTAAAACAAGTAATTTGCTGTTGCCAGCTGGTGGCGCTATGACTATAACTAAATACTGGCATGTAAATGTATTCAGGCCAGGACTCTTATCAAACATATTAAGTTTGGGGCTGATTGGACATTGCATGCCTGAGTTACAGTAACTTCCTGTTTCATTGCATTAAGAGTATGCTTTAGCACTTAGCTAAATGTTGCTAACATGTTTCTAGCATGTTGCTACCCTATTTAACACTTGTTGATATTTTTAAAATGTTGCTTGGCATCCACAACAGTATTAAACATGTGACTTCCTGTTGCCAGCAGGTGGCACTATGACTATAACTGAATATGGGCATGGGCTTGTGTTCAGACCAGGACTCTTATCAAACATATTAAGCTTGGGTCAGATTGGACATTGTATGCATGAGTTACACTTATTTTTCTTTGTATTAATATCATGCTTTAGCTCTTAGCTAAGTGTTGCTAGCATGTTTTAACATGATTCTAGCATGATGCTAGCCTATTTAAAACTTGCTAAAGCTTTTTAATATGTTGCTAGGAGTCCGTAACACCATTAAACATCACTTCCTGTTGTCAGCAGGTGGCGCTGTGACTATAACTGAATATGGGCATGTATATATCTTCAGGCCAGGAGTCTTATCAAACATGTGAAGTTTGGGGCTGATTGGACATTGCATGCCTGAGTTACAGTAACTTCCTGTTTTATGTCTTTAACAACATGCTTTAGCAGTAAGTGTTGCTAGCATGTTTGAGTACGTTTTAAACTAGTTTAGCACTCAATGGCTTTTTTAGTGTGTTGCTAATAGTGTGTCACAGTGTTAAACATGTCACTTCCTGTTGACAGTAGGTGGCGCTATAACTATAACTGAATATTGGCATGTAGACATCTTCAGGTCACGACTGTTATCAAACATGTGAAGTTTGGGGCTGATTGGACATTGCATGCCTGAGTTACAGTAACTTCCTGTTTCATTGCATTAAGAGCATTCTTTAGCACTTAGCTAAATGTTGCTAACATGTTATAGCATGTTTCTAGCATGTTTCTACTCTTTTTAACAGTTGTTGAATTTTTTTTAAAATGTTGCTAGTCATCCAAAACAGTATTAAACATATGGCTTCCTGTTACCAGCTGGTGGCGCTATGACTATAACTGAATCCAGGCATGGGCGTGTGTTTAGGCCAGGATTCTTATCAAACATGTTAAGTTTGGGGCTGATTGGACATGGTATGCCTGAGTTAGAGTAACTTCCTGTTTTATTGTATTATTAGCATGCTTTAGCATATTAGCTAAGTGTTGCTAGCATGCTTTATTATTTTTGTAACATGTTGAATATTAAGTTTGGGTCAGATTCAACAGTATATACATGAGTTACAGCAATTTCCTTTTGTATTTGTATTAATAGCATGCTTTAGCTCTTAGCTAAGTGTTGCTAGCATGTTTTAGCATGTTTGTAGCATGTTGCTAGCCTATTTACGACTTGTTAACGCTTTTCAATATGTTGCTAAGAGTCCGTAACAGTGTTAAACATGTCATTTCCTGTTGTCAGCAGGTGGCGCTATGACTATAACTGAATTTGGGCACTGACATGTGTTCAGGACCGGACTGTCATCAAACATGTGAAGTTTGAGGCAGATCGGACATCGTATGCCTGAGTTATAGCAACTTCCTTTTTCATGGCGAAACATCAAATTTTGTCAGGTCGCCACGGACACGCCCATCGACGAAAACTCTAAAGCTTCGCAATTTAACATCGCAAAGGCCTTATGATGACACTCAGCAAATTTGAAGATGATCGGATAAAAACTGTAGGAGGAGTTCGTTAAAGTACGAGGCCTGAAAATGGCAAAAACTGCACAAAAATCGTACAGGAAATTCAATATAACGGACTTCCTGTTGGGTTTCGGATGTTGCACCAGGAGACTTTTTTGTAGGTATTGGTGTGTTACATATGTTTACCGAGTTTCGTACATGTACGTGAAACGTAGCTCGAGGCGCACTCCGTTGAAATTTTATAGGTGGCGCTATCGAGCCATTTTGCCACACCCACTTTTGAAAACCATATCAGATGTAAATTTTCGCCAGGTCTGATGCGTGTGCAAAATTTCGTGAGTTTTCGGGCATGTTTAGGCCCTCAAAAAGACTTTTCATTTTGGAGAAGAAGAAGAAGAAGAATAATTAAAGCTGCAAGCAGCGATGAACGGGCCCTCGCACACGGGCTCACCGCCGACCGGTGGCTTTAGGAACACAGCAAACGGTGGGCAGTATGCTTTTAATACAGTAAATGTAGGAAAAATAGATCAAAGTCACTTAAATGTGCCAAATTACCTGCTGCCAGCTGGTGGCGCTATGCATATAACTGATTATTGGCATGTAGATGTGTTCAGGCCACCACTTTCATCAATCATATGAAGTTTGGTGCAGATTGACCTTGGTATGTTTGAGTTAGTGAAAGATATGATATATCCTGCTGCCAACAGGTGGCACTATGATAATATCTGAATATTGGCCTTTAGGTGTCTTCAGGCCAGGACTCTTACCAAACCTGTGAAGTTTGAGGCAGATCGGACATTTTATGGCTGAGTTATAACAACTTATATGTCTATGGCGAAACATCAAACTTTATCATGCCGCCACAGACACGCCCTTTAACGAAAACTGAAGATCTTCACAATTTAACATCTCTAAGGCCTCTAGATAAGAATGGCCAAATATAATGTTGACTTCATTAAATATCTAGGAGGAGTTTGATACAAGTCATTTCCTGTTGTCAACAGGTGGCGCTGTGATTATAATAGAATATTGGCCTTCAGATGTGTTCAGGCCAGGACTCTTATCGAATATGTGAAGTTTGAGGCAAATCGGACATTTTATGGCTGAGTTATAACAAGTTTTATATCCATGGCGAGACCTCGAAATTTGTCAGGCCGCCATGGACACGCCCTTTACCGAAAACTCAAGATCTTCACAATTTAACATCGCTACGGCCTTTATATTAGACTGACCGATTTTGGTGTTGATCTGAATAAATCTCTAGGAGGAGTTGGTTGTAGAGTACAGCATTACACTTCCTGTTGCCTGCAGGTGGCGCTATGACTATAACTGAATATGGGCATCTAGATATCTTCGGGTCAGGAGTGTTATCACACATGTGAAGTTTGGGACAGATAGGACATTGTATGCCTGAGTTATAGCAACTTCCTTTTTCATGGCGAAACATCGAAATTTGCGAGGCCGCCACGGACACGCCCTCCGATGAAAACTCTAGATCTTCACAATTTAAGGTCACAAAGGGCTTTAGACTAGACTCTGCAAATTTGGCGTTGATCCGAATAAATCTGTAGGAGGAGTTCGTTCAAGTACGACACCTGAAAAAGGCAAAAATGACACAAATTTTGCTTAGAATATTAATATTAACCGACTTCCTGTTGGGTTTCGGATTTTGTTCCAAGAGGCTTTTTTGTAGGTATTGGTGAGTTACATGTGTGTACCGATTTCGGTGCATGTACGTGAATCACAGCTGAAAGCGCACACCGCTGAACGTCTAAAGGTGGCGCTGTCGAGCCATTTTGCCACACCCACTTCTGAAACCCAAATCAGACGTAAATTTTCGCCAGGTTTGATGTGTGTGCAAAGTTTTGTGAGTTTTCGGGAATGTTTAGGTCCTCTAAAATGCGATTCACTTTGGAGAAGAATAATAATAATAATTAAAGCTGCAAGCAGCGATGAACGGGCCCTCGCACACGGGCTCACCGCCGACCGGTGGCTTTAGGAACACAGCAAATGGTGGGTAGTATGCTTTTAATACAGTAAAAATATGAGAAATATGTCAAAGTCACTTAAATGTGCCAAATTTCCTGCTGCCAGCTGGTGGCGCTATGCCTATAACTGATTATTGGCATGTAGATGTGTTCAGGCCACCACTTTCATCAAACATATGAAGTTTGGTGCAGATTGACCTTGGTATGTTTGAGTTAGTGAAATATATGATATATCCTGCTGCCAACAGGTGGCGCTATGATAATATCTGAATATTGGCCTTTAGGTGTCTTCAGGCCAGGACTCTTACCAAACCTGTGAAGTTTGAGGCAGATCGGACATTTTATGGCTGAGTTATAACAACTTCTATGTCCATGGCGAAACATCAAACTTTGTCACGCCGCCACGGACACGCCCTTTAACGAAAACTCAAGATCTTCGCAATTTAACATCTCTAAGGCCTCTAGATCAGACTGACCAAATATAATGTTGATATCATTAAATCTCTAGGAGGAGTTTGATACAAGTCATTTCCTGTTGCCAACAGGTGGCGCTGTGATTATAATAGAATATTGGCCTTCAGATGTGTTCAGGCCAGGACTCTTATCGAATATGTGAAGTTTGAGACAAATCGGACATTTTATGGCTGAGTTATAACAAGTTTTATATCCATGGCGAGACCTCGAAATTTGTCAGGCCGCCACGGACACGCCCTTTACCGAAAACTCAAGATCTTCACAATTTAACATCACTAAGGCCTTTATATTAGACTGACCGATTTTGGTGTTGATCTGTATAAATCTCTAGGAGGAGTTGGTTGTAGAGTACAGCATGACACTTCCTGTTGCCAGCAGGTGGCGCTATGACTATAACTGAATATGGATATGTAGATGTCATCAGGTCAGGAGTGTTATCACACATGGGAAGTTTGGGACAGATCGGACATTTTATGCCTAAGTTATAGCAACTTCCTTTTTCATGGCGAAACATCGAAAATTGCGAGGCCGCCACGGACACGCCCTCCGATGAAAACTCTAGATCTTCACAATTTAACGTCACAAAGGGCTTTAGAGTAGACTCACCAAATTTGCTGTTGATCGGAGTAAATCTCTAGGAGGAGTTCGTTCAAGTACGACGCCTGAAAATGGCAAAAATGACACAAATTTTGCTAAGAAAATTAATAATAACCGACTTCCTGTTGGGTTTCGGATTTTGTCCCAGGAGGCTTTTTTGTAGGTATTGGTGAGTTACATGTGTGTACCGATTTTCATGCATGTACGTGAATCATAGCTGAAAGCGCACACCGCGGAACGTGTAAAGGTGGCGCTATCGAGCCGTTTTGCCACACCCATCTCTGAAACCCATATCAGACATCCATTTTCGCCAGGTTTGATGTGTGTGCAAAGTTTCATGAGTTTTCGGGTATGTTTAGGCCCTCAAAAATGCGATTCATTCCGGAGAAGAATAATAATAATAATAATAATAAACGAAGCAGATCCAATAGGGTCCTCACACCATCGGTGCTCGGGCCCTAATAATTAAAGCTGCAAGCAGCGATGAACGGGCCCTCGCACACGGGCTCACCGCCGACCGGTGGCTTTAGGAACACAGCAAATGGTGGGTAGTATGCTTTTAATACAGTAAAAATAGGAGAAATATGTCAAAGTCACTTAAATGTGCCAAATTTCCTGCTGCCAGCTGGTGGCGCTATGCCTATAACTGATTATTGGCATGTAGATGTGTTCAGGCCACCACTTTCATCAAACATATGAAGTTTGGTGCAGATTGACCTTGGTATGTTTGAGTTAGTGAAAGACATGATATATCTTGCTGCCAACAGGTGGCGCTATGATAATATCTGAATATTGGCCTTTAGGTGTCTTCAGGCCAGGACTCTTACCAAACCTGTGAAGTTTGAGGCAGATCGGACATTTTATGGCTGAGTTATAACAACTTCTATGTCCATGGCGAAACATCAAACTTTGTCACGCCGCCACAGACACGCCCTTTAACGAAAACTCAAGATCTTCGCAATTTAACATCTCTAAGGCCTCTAGATCAGACTGACCAAATATAATGTTGATATCATTAAATCTCTAGGAGGAGTTTGATACAAGTCATTTCCTGTTGCCAACAGGTGGCGCTGTGATTATAATAGAATATTGGCCTTCAGATGTGTTCAGGCCAGGACTCTTATCTAATATGTGAAGTTTGAGGCAAATCGGACATTTTATGGCTGAGTTATAACAAGTTTTATATCCATGGCGAGACCTCGAAATTTGTCAGGCCGCCACGGACACGCCCTTTACCGAAAACTCAAGATCTTCACAATTTTACATCGCTACGGCCTTTATATTAGACTGACCGATTTTGGTGTTGATCTGAATAAATCTCTAGGAGGAGTTGGTTGTAGAGTACAGCATGACACTTCCTGTTGCCTGCAGGTGGCGCTATGACTATAACTGAATATGGGCATGTAGATGTCTTCAGGTCAGGAGTGTTATCACACATGTGAAGTTTGGGACAGATAGGACATTGTATGCCTGAGTTATAGCAACTTCCTTTTTCATGGCGAAACATCGAAATTTGCGAGGCCGCCACGGACACGCCCTCCGATGAAAACTCTAGATCTTCACAATTTAACGTCACAAAGGGCTTTAGACTAGACTCTGCAAATTTGGTGTTGATCCGAATAAATCTGTAGGAGGAGTTCGTTCAAGTACGACACCTGAAAAAGGCAAAAATGACACAAATTTTGTTGAGAATATTAATATTAACCGACTTCCTGTTGGGTTCCGGATTTTGCTCCAAGAGGCTTTTTTGTAGGTATTGGTGTGTTACATGTGTGTACCGATTTCCGTGCATGTACGTGAATCACAGCTGAAAGCGCACACCGCGGAACGTGTAAAGGTGGCGCTGTCGAGCCATTTTGCCACACCCACTTCTGAAACCCATATCAGACGTAAATTTTCGCCAGGTCTGATGTGTGTGCAAAGTTTCATGAGTTTTCGGGTATGTCTAAGCCCTCAAAAATGCGATTCATTTTGGAGAATAATAATAATAATAATAATAATAATAATAATAATTAAAGCTGCAAGCAGCGATGAACGGGCCCTCGCACACGGGCTCACCGCCGACCGGTGGCTTTAGGAACACAGCAAACGGTGGGCAGTATGCTTTTAATACAGTAAATGTAGGAAAAATAGATCAAAGTCACTTAAATGTGCCAAACTTCCTGCTGCCAGCTGGTGGCGCTATGCCTATAACTGATTATTGGCATGTAGATGTGTTCAGGCCAGCACTTTGATCAAACATATGAAGTTTGGTGCAGATTGACCTTGGTATGTGTGAGTTAGTGCAAGATATGATATATCCTGCTGCCAATAGGTGGCGCTATAATAATATCTGTATATTGGCCTTTAGATGTCTTCAGGCCAGGACTTTTACCAAACATGTGAAGTTTGAGGCAGATCGGACATTTTATGGCTGAGTTATAACAACTTTTATGTCCATGGCGAAACATCAAACTTTGTCAGGCCGCCATGGACACGCCCTTTAACGAAAACTCAAGATCTTCACAATTTAACATCTCTAAGGCCTCGAGATCAGACTGACCAAATATAATGTTGATATCATTAAATCTCTAGGAGGAGTTTGGTACAAGTCATTTCCTATTGCCAACAGGTGGCGCTGTGATTATAATAGAATATAGGCCTTCAGATTGGTTCAGGCCAGGACTCTTATCGAACATGTGAAGTTTGAGGCAAATCGGACATTTTATGGCTGAGTTATAACAAGTTTTATATCCATGGCGAGACCACGAAATTTGCCAGGTCGCCACGGACACACCCTTCAACGAAAACTCAAGATCTTCGCAATTTAACATCATTAAGGCCTTTATATTAGACTGACAGATTTTGGTGTTGATCTGATTAAATCTTTTGGAGGAGTTTGTTGCAGAGTACAGCATGACACTTCCTGGTGCCAGCAGGTGGCGCTATGAGTAAAACTGAATATGGGCATGTAGATGTCATCAGGTCAGGAGTGTTATCACACATGTGAAGTTTGGGGCAGATCGGGCATTTTATGCCTGAGTTATAGCAACTTCCTTTTTCATGGCGAAGCATCGAAATTTGCCAGGCCGCCACGGACACGCCCTCCAATGAAAACTCTAGATCTTCGCAATTTAACGTCACAAAGGGCTTTAGATTAGACTCACCAAATTTGCCGTTGATCCGAATAAATCTCTAGGAGGAGTTCGTTCAAGTATGACGCCTGAAAATGGCAAAAATTACACAAATTTTGCTAAGAAAATTAAAAATAACCGACTTCCTGTTGGGTGTCAAATTTTGCTCCAAGAGGCTTTTTTGTAGGTATTGGTGAGCTAGATGTGTGTACCGATTTTCGTGCATGTACGTGAATCACAACTGAAAGCGCACACCGCGGAACGTGTAAAGGTGGCGCTATCGAGCCATTTTGCCACACCCACTTCTGCAACCCATATCAGACGTAAATTTTCGCCAGGTCTGATGTGTGTGCGAAGTTTCATGAGTTTTCGGGTATGTCTAAGCCCTCAAAAATGCGATTCATTTTGGAGAAGAATAATAATAATAATAATAATAATAAACGAAGCAGATCCAATAGGGTCCTCACACCATCGGTGCTCGGGCCCTAATAATAATAATAAACGAAGCAGATCCAATAGGGTCCTCACACCATCGGTGCTCGGGCCCTAATTAAAGCTGCAAGCAGCGATGAACGGGCCCTCGCACACGGGCTCACCGCCGACCGGTGGCTTTAGGAACACAGCAAACGGTGGGCAGTATGCTTTTAATACAGTAAATGTAGGAAAAATAGATCAAAGTCACTTAAATGTGCCAAACTTCCTGCTGCCAGCTGGTGGCGCTATGCCTATAACTGATTATTGGCATGTAGATGTGTTCAGGCCAGCACTTTGATCAAACATATGAAGTTTGGTGCAGATTGACCTTGGTATGTGTGAGTTAGTGCAAGATATGATATATCCTGCTGCCAATAGGTGGCGCTATAATAATATCTGTATATTGGCCTTTAGATGTCTTCAGGCCAGGACTTGTGAAGTTTGGACCAAATGGACCAAACATGTGAAGTTTGAGGCAGATCGGACATTTTATGCCTGAGTTATAACAACTTTTATGTCCATGGCGAAACATCAAACTTTGTCAGGCCGCCATGGACACGCCCTTTAACGAAAACTCAAGATCTTCACAATTTAACATCTCTAAGGCCTCGAGATCAGACTGACCAAATATAATGTTGATATCATTAAATCTCTAGGAGGAGTTTGGTACAAGTCATTTCCTATTGCCAACAGGTGGCGCTGTGATTATAATAGAATATAGGCCTTCAGATTGGTTCAGGCCAGGACTCTTATCGAACATGTGAAGTTTGAGGCAAATCGGACATTTTATGGCTGAGTTATAACAAGTTTTATATCCATGGCAAGACCACGAAATTTGCCAGGTCGCCACGGACACACCCTTCAACGAAAACTCAAGATCTTCGCAATTTAACATCATTAAGGCCTTTATATTAGACTGACCGATTTTGGTGTTGATCTGATTAAATCTTTTGGAGGAGTTTGTTGCAGAGTACAGCATGACACTTCCTGGTGCCAGCAGGTGGCGCTATGAGTAAAACTGAATATGGGCATGTAGATGTCATCAGGTCAGGAGTGTTATCACACATGTGAAGTTTGGGGCAGATCGGGCATTTTATGCCTGAGTTATAGCAACTTCCTTTTTCATGGCGAAGCATCGAAATTTGCCAGGCCGCCACGGACACGCCCTCCGATGAAAACTCTAGATCTTCGCAATTTAACGTCACAAAGGGCTTTAGATTAGACTCACCAAATTTGCCGTTGATCCGAATAAATCTCTAGGAGGAGTTCGTTCAAGTATGACGCCTGAAAATGGCAAAAATTACACAAATTTTGCTAAGAAAATTAAAAATAACCGACTTCCTGTTGGGTGTAAAATTTTGCTCCAAGAGGCTTTTTTGTAGGTATTGGTGAGCTAGATGTGTGTACCGATTTTCGTGCATGTACGTGAATCACAACTGAAAGCGCACACCGCGGAACGTGTAAAGGTGGCGCTATCGAGCCATTTTGCCACACCCACTTCTGCAACCCATATCAGACGTAAATTTTCGCCAGGTCTGATGTGTGTGCGAAGTTTCATGAGTTTTCGGGTATGTCTAAGCCCTCAAAAATGCGATTCATTTTGGAGAAGAATAATAATAATAATAATAATAATAATTAAAGCTGCAAGCAGCGATGAACGGGCCCTCGCACACGGGCTCACCGCCGACCGGTGGCTTTAGGAACACAGCAAATGGTGGGTAGTATGCTTTTAATACAGTAAAAATAGGAGAAATATGTCAAAGTCACTTAAATGTGCCAAATTTCCTGCTGCCAGCTGGTGGCGCTATGCCTATAACTGATTATTGGCATGTAGATGTGTTCAGGCCACCACTTTCATCAAACATATGAAGTTTGGTGCAGATTGACCTTGGTATGTTTGAGTTAGTGAAAGATGTGATATATCTTGCTGCCAACAGGTGGCGCTATGATAATATCTGAATATTTGCCTTTAGGTGTCTTCAGGCCAGGACTCTTACCAAACTTGTGAAGTTTGAGGCAGATCGGACATTTTATGGCTGAGTTATAACAACTTCTATGTCCATGGCGAAACATCAAACTTTGTCACGCCGCCACAGACACGCCCTTTAACGAAAACTCAAGATCTTCGCAATTTAACATCTCTAAGGCCTCTAGATCAGACTGACCAAATATAATGTTGATATCATTAAATCTCTAGGAGGAGTTTGATACAAGTAATTTCCTGTTGCCAACAGGTGGCGCTGTGATTATAATAGAATATTGGCCTTCAGATGTGTTCAGGCCAGGACTCTTATCGAATATGTGAAGTTTGAGGCAAATCGGACATTTTATGGCTGAGTTATAACAAGTTTTATATCCATGGCGAGACCTCGAAATTTGTCAGGCTGCCACGGACACGCCCTTTACCGAAAACTCAAGATCTTCACAATTTAACATCGCTAAGGCCTTTATATTAGACTGGCCTATTTTGGTATTGATCTGTATAAATCTCTAGGAGGAGTTGGTTGAAGAGTACAGCATGACACTTCCTGTTGCCTGCAGGTGGCGCTATGACTATAACTGAATATGGGCATGTAGATGTCTTCAGGTCAGGAGTGTTATCACACATGTGAAGTTTGGGACAGATCGGACATTTTATGGCTAAGTTATAGCAACTTCCTTTTTCATGGCGAAACATCGAAATTTGCGAGGCCGCCACGGACACGCCCTCTGATGAAAACTCTAGATCTTCACAATTTAACGTCACAAAGGGCTTTAGATTAGACTCACCAAATTTGCTGTTGATCGGAATAAATCTCTAGGAGGAGTTCGTTCAAGTACGACGCCTGAAAATGGCAAAAATGACACAAATTTTGTTGAGAATATTAATATTAACCGACTTCCTGTTGGGTTCCGGATTTTGCTCCAAGAGGCTTTTTTGTAGGTATTGGTGTGTTACATGTGTGTACCGATTTCCGTACATGTACGTGAATCACAGCTGAAAGCGCACACCGCTGAACATCTAAAGGTGGCGCTGTCGAGCCATTTTGCCACACCCACTTCTGAAACCCATATCAGACATAAATTTTCGCCAGGTTTGATGTGTGTGCAAAGTTTTGTGAGTTTTCGGGCATGTTTAGGTCCTCTAAAATGCGATTCATTTTGGAGAAGAATAATAATAATAATAATAATAATTAAAGCTGCAAGCAGCGATGAACGGGCCCTCGCACACGGGCTCACCGCCGACCGGTGGCTTTAGGAACACAGCAAACGGTGGGCAGTATGCTTTTAATACATTAAATGTAGGAAAAATAGATCAAAGTCACTTAAATATGCCAAACTTCCTGCTGCCAGCTGGTGGCGCTATGCCTATAACTGATTATTGGCATGTAGATGTGTTCAGGCCAGCACTTTCATCAAACATATGAAGTTTGGTGCAGATTGACCTTGGTATGTGTGAGTTAGTGCAAGATATGATATATCCTGCTGCCAATAGGTGGCACTATAATAATATCTTTATATTGGCCTTTAGATGTCTTCAGGCCAGGACTCTTACCAAACATGTGAAGTTTGAGGCAGATCGGACATTTTATGGCTGAGTTATAACAACTTTTATGTCCATGGCGAAACATCAAACTTTGTCAGGCTGCCACGGACACGCCCTTTAACGAAAACTCAAGATCTTCACAATTTAACATCTCTAAGGCCTCGAGATCAGACTGACCAAATATAATGTTGATATCATTAAATCTCTAGGAGGAGTTTGGTACAAGTCATTTCCTGTTGCCAACAGGTGGTGCTGTGATTATAATAGAATATAGGCCTTCAGATTGGTTCAGGCCAGGACTCTTATCGAACATGTGAAGTTTGAGGCAAATCGGACATTTTATGGCTGAGTTATAACAAGATTTATATCCATGGCGAGACCACGAAATTTGCCAGGCCGCCACGGACACGCCCTTCAACGAAAACTCAAGATCTTCGCAATTTAACATCGCTAAAGCCTTTTTATTAGACTGACCGATTTTGGTGTTGATCTGATTAAATCTCCAGGAGGAATTTGTTGCAGAGTACAGCATGACACTTCCTGGTGCCTGCAGGTGGCGCTATGAGTAAAACTGAATATGGGCATGTAAATGTCTTCAGGTCAGGAGTGTTATCACACATGTGAAGTTTGGGGCAGATCGGGCATTTTATGCCTGAGTTATAGCAGCTTCCTTTTTCATGGCGAAACATCGAAAGTTGCGAGGCCGCCACGGACACGCCCTCTGATGAAAACTCTAGATCTTCGCAATTTAACGTCACAAAGGGCTTTAGATTAGACTCACCAAATTTGGTGTTGATCCGAATAAATCTCTAGGAGGAGTTCGTTCAAGAATGACGCCTGAAAATGGCAAAAATGACACAAATTTTGCTAAGAAAATTAATAATAACCGACTTCCTGTTGGGTTTCGGATTTTGTCCCAGGAGGCTTTTTTGTAGGTATTGGTGAGTTACATGTGTGTACCGATTTGCGTGCATGTACGTGAATCACAGCTGAATGCGCACACCGCGGAACGTGTAAAGGTGGCGCTATTGAGCCATTTTGCCACACCCACTTCTGCAACCCATATCAGATGTCCATTTTCGCCAGGTTCGATGTGTGTGCAAAGTTTCATGAGTTTTCGGGTATGTTTAGGCCCTCAAAAATGCGATTCATTCCGGAGAAGAAGAATAATAATAATAAGAAACGGAGCAGATCCAATAGGGTCCTCACACCATCGGTGCTCGGGCCCTAATAAACGAAGCAGATCCAATAGGGTCCTCACACCATCGGTGCTCGGGCCCTAATAATAATAATAATAATAATAAACGAAGCAGATTCAATAGGGTCCTCACACCATCGGTGCTCGGGCCCTAATTAAAGCTGCAAGCAGCGATGAACGGGCCCTCGCACCAGGGCTCACCGCCGACCGGTGGCTTTAGGAAAACAGCAAACGGTGGGCAGTATGCTTTTAATACAGTAAATGTAGGAAAAATATATCAAAGTCACTTAAATGTGCCAAACCTCCTGCTGCCAGCTGGTGGCGCTATGCCTGTAACTGATTATTGACATGTAGATGTGTTCAGGCCAGCCCTTTCATCAAACATATGAAGTCTGGTGCAGATTGACCTTGGTATGTTTAAGTTAGTGCAAGATATGATATATCCTGCTGTCAATAGGTGGCGCTATGATGATATCTGAATATTGGCCTTAAGATGTCTTCAGGCCAGGACTCTTATCAAACATGTGAAGTTTGAGGCAGATTGGACATTTTATGGCTGAGTTATAACAACTTCTATGTCCATGACCAAACATCAAACTTTGTCAGGCCACCACGGACAAGCCCTTCAACGAAAACTCAAGATCTTCACAATTTAACATCTCTAAAGCCTTTTTATTAGACTGACCGATTTTGGTGTTGATCTGTATAAATCTCTTGGAGGAGTTTGTTGTAGAGTACAGCATGACACTTCCTGTTGCCAGCAGGTGGCGCTATGACTATAACTGAATATGGGAATGTAGATGTCTTCAGGTCAGGAGTGTTATCACACATGTGAAGTTTGGGACAGATCGGACATTTTATGCCTAAGTTATAGAAACTTCCTTTTTCATGGCGAAACATCGAAATTTGCGATACCGATTTGGACACGCCCTCCAATGAAAACTGTAGATCTTTGCAATTTACCGTCACAAAGTGCTTTAGATTACACTCAGCAAGTTTGGCGTTAATCCGGATAAATCTCTAGGAGGAGTTCCTTCAAGTACGAGGCCTGAAAATGGCAAAAATGACAAAATTTGCTGAGAAAATTAAAAATAACCGACTTCCTGTTGGGTGTCAAATTTTGCTCCAAGAGGCTTTTTTGTAGGTATTGGACCCTATTTTAAATAGTTACCATGTTTTATGGTCTACAAGCATTTTTAAATATTATTTTAATAGTCTATAAGCATCTGTGAAATAATTGTAAACAAATATATTAAAAATAAATACATATTAACTTAGTTGATTTTTTGGCCTTTTTGTATTTGTTTCTCATTCTAATTAAGTGAACTGAGCAGTATAGTGTCATACTTATAAGATTTTTTGTTCTATCAGTGAGAGTGTATATATGTATTTAAATCACATAATTTTTCCTTAAAAGATAAAAATTTTTTAATGCTCTTTAAGCACCTATACAAAATAATTATGTAAAATTACACTGACAGTACAGTACATATCAACTGATTCTATGGATTATTGTCATTATTATACACTGACAATGAGCTAAATAGCATTAGAGGTCAAACGATTCCTTATCTTATGAGGACCTCTAGTGTTCATCCCTGGTATTAGAGCTTTAATCAGACGAATTTATTTGACACTTTTAATGTTTTTGGGGCCTCTGAGCATGATAACATTTTGAAACTACACGTATTTCCTAAGAATTTCTTGTTCTTTATATGTAAAAAGTTTTGATGAGTAAGAATAATGCAATTTAAAGATATATGAAAATAACTCTTCATCTTTTTTATTGTTACTTTCATAAATCACCACATCAACACCGTTCAAGATATCCCAAAGCCGTTCACAATACAGGGAACATTTTCCCTATATTCTTATGATGATGATAAGAACATGTAATTCATGATGATAACAAAATGTTATTATTGCTTGTTTTACGTCCACCACTTCTGCTTAAATGTCATCGTTACCTATCTGTTCAATTTGTGTGTGGATATTGCTTTACAGGTGACTCCTGTTATAAGACATCGCTTTTAAGCGCTACATAACAAAGAATCAATTAGGAAAACGGTGCCCAGTTGGCACATGCATTCACAGTAACCCTCAGCCAGTTTGGATTTAAAGTTTACTGAATTGAAAGGGTTAAACTTTAAAATCAACACACAGACAAATGCACACAATATATAAAATTGCCAACCAGTTTCATTTGTTAACATTAACTATATTAGTTAACATGAACAATAATTAAATAGTATTTATTAATTTTAATTTTAAGCCAAAAAAAGTATTCATATATTGTTTAATGGTAAAATAGTATATTTTAACATTAGTTTATGTTCTGTGAATTAACATGAACATGAACACAGTTCATGTGGGTGTACAGCAATACACAAAGTGCTCTATAAACGCTTCTTTCTTTCAGAATATCTTTAAAAATCAAGTTGAGTATTGTAATGGGGTAATGGGTTTCACTCTCTCTCTTCCTTTCACCCCTCCCCCTTCAGTCTCTTTTACTGTGACTCAACTACGCACACACACAGAGACCCAGAGTGACAGCAGGTTTCTGATTTCGATTTTTAATTTTCTTTAATTCATAGAAGCTTGTAAAAAAATTATATTTACAGCACTTGCTCAGAATGATAAGATCTCTGTATGAAAAAAGTTGTAAAGAGTTTGGATGCTGCACTTTAAAGATATAAAAAAATTACGGTTATGTTTTTTACTACATCTTTAAAAAATCACCACGTCAACACCGTTCAAGATATCCCAAATCCGCTCGCAATTTAACATCTTCAGAATCTTCTCTTCATGTTAAAAAAGTTTGGTGTGAATACCTTATTTTTCTTAGAAGGAGTGTGAATTTGTTTACAGCCTGATTTTTCCAAAAATCCACATTCAAATCAAAATAGCCGGCTTCCTGTTTGTCTTAGCTAATGAGTTTGATTTAGAAAGTTGTCCAGATTGATGAGAACAATATATGTACAGAGTTTGGTGACTGTAGGAAAAACTAACCCCCCAACTTTTGTCAAAAGATGGCGCTATAGAGTGCCTGCTCCACGCCCATTTATGACCTTTTGCCAGTGTCTAACTATCATTAATATTGACGTGTGTGTTGAGTTTCATGAAATTCTAAGCATGTTATCTGCCTCGAAAAGACAGGAATCAAATTTTAAAGTTTGACACGTTGCCATGGCAACAGTATTTGATTTATCATCGACCCCTTTACATATTCTCATCGGCCGTGTTTTGACATTATTTTGATGAAGTTTGAAGAAAATCAAGTAAAATTAAGAGGCTGATTTCAAAGGATTTTGAAAATGACACGCTTCCTGCTGCCAGTTGGTGGCGCTATAACTTTGACTCATAATAGTCACATTTATGGAATCGGCATCATACAACAAACAAACTGGTGAAGTTTCATAAGAATCAAGCAATGTGTGCAACAGTAATTAGACACTTCCTGTTTCTCATTTCTCGCCATAACTTTGTCGCCTTGCCACGGCCAAACCGTTCGAGATATCAAAAATCCCCTCGCAATTTAGCGTCCCCAATGTCTTGAGATCATGCTGACCGAGTTTGGTGACAATCCTATGGAAACCCTGGGAGGAGTACGTTAAATTCCAGAGCATGCGCTTTTTAAACAGCCCTAAATATCTCACTTCCTGTTGCGTTCAGCCCATGACATAGAGTACAAAAGTTGTTTGGCTCAGTGAGATCTATATGTGTACCGAGTTTCATATCAATACGTGCAAGTATGTGTGTGCAGTACATCAAGTTTTCAAACTGTGTTCCAGGGGGCGCTGTAGAGGCCCTGAACCACGCCCGGGTCCCAGCCTCTGTGGCGTCCTGATGGCCGCAGATTCCGACGTGTGTGCAAATTTTCAAGAGTTTTTGAGTATGTTAAGGCCCCCAAAAGTGCCCGGAAGGTGTAAAAAAATAAAAAATAAAAAATAAAATAAGAACCCTTAGAAGAACAATAGGGCCTTCGCCCTTTTGGGCTCGGGCCCTAATTAAAGCTGCAAGCAGCGATGGTAGGGCCCTCGCACTCGGGCTCACCGCCGATCGGTGGCGAATGGTGGGCACTATGCTATTAACACAGTAAATGTAGGAGGAATATGTCAAAGTCATTGATATGTGCCAATATTCCTGCTGCCAGCTGGTGGCGCTATGCCTATAACTGAATATTGGCATGCAGATGTGTTCAGGCCAGTGCTTTCATGAAACATGTGAAGCTTGAACATGGCATGCTTGAGTGTAAGTCATGACATATCCTGCTGCCAACAGGTGGCGCTATTAAGAAACATTGGCTTTTAGATGTCTTCAGGCCAGGACTATTGGCAAACATGTCAAGTTTGGTGCAAATTGTACATTGCATGCTTAAGTTAGTGTAAAACAAGTAATTTGCTGTTGCCAGCTGGTGGCGCTATGACTATAACTAAATACTGGCATGTAAATGTATTCAGGCCAGGACTCTTATCAAACATATTAAGTTTGGGGCTGATTGGACATTGCATGCCTGAGTTACAGTAACTTCCAGTTTCATTGCATTAAGAGTATGCTTTAGCACTTAGCGAAATGTTGCTAACATGTTTCTAGCATGTTGCTACCCTATTTAACACTTGTTGATATTTTTAAAATGTTGCTTGGCATCCACAACAGTATTAAACATGTGACTTCCTGTTGCCAGCAGGTGGCACTATGACTATAACTGAATATGGGCATGGGCTTGTGTTCAGACCAGGACTCTTATCAAACATATTAAGCTTGGGTCAGATTGGACATTGTATGCATGAGTTACACTTATTTTTCTTTGTATTAATATCATGCTTTAGCTCTTAGCTAAGTGTTGCTAGCATGTTTTAACATGATTCTAGCATGATGCTAGCCTATTTAAAACTTGCTAAAGCTTTTTAATATGTTTCTAGGAGTCCGTAACACCATTAAACATCACTTCCTGTTGTCAACAGGTGGCTCTGTGACTATAACTGAATATGGGCATGTATATATCTTCAGGCCAGGAGTCTTATCAAACATGTGAAGTTTGGGGCTGATTGGACATTGCATGCCTGAGTTACAGTAACTTCCTGTTTTATGTCTTTAACAACATGCTTTAGCACTAAGTAAGTGTTGCTAGCATGTTTGAGTACGTTTTGAACTAGTTTAGCACTCAATGGCTTTTTTAGTGTGTTGCTAATAGTGTGTCACAGTGTTAAACATGTCACTTCCTGTTGACAGTAGGTGGCGCTATAACTATAACTGAATATTGGCATGTAGACATCTTCAGGTCACGACTGTTATCAAACATGTGAAGTTTGGGGCTGATTGGACATTGCATGCCTGAGTTACAGTAACTTCCTGTTTCATTGCTTTAAGAGCATGCTTTAGCACTTAGCTAAATGTTGCTAACATGTTATAGCATGTTTCTAGCATGTTTCTACCCTTTTTAACAGTTGTTGAATTTTTTTTAAAATGTTGCTAGTCATCCACAACAGTATTAAACATATGGCTTCCTGTTACCAGCTGGTGGCGCTATGACTATAACTGAATACAGGCATGGGCGTGTGTTTAGGCCAGGATTCTTATCAAACATGTTAAGTTTGGGGCTGATTGGACATGGTATGCCTGAGTTAGAGTAACTTCCTGTTTTATTGTATTATTAGCATGCTTTAGCATATTAGCTAAGTGTTGCTAGCATGCTTTATTATTTTTGTAGCATGTTGAATATTAAGTTTGGGTCAGATTCAACAGTATATACATGAGTTACAGCAATTTCCTTTTGTATTTTTATTAATAGCATGCTTTAGCTCTTAGCTAAGTGTTGCTAGCATGTTTTAGCATGTTTGTAGCATGTTGCTAGCCTATTTACGACTTGTTAACGCTTTTCAATATGTTGCTAAGAGTCCGTAACAGTGTTAAACATGTCATTTCCTGTTGTCAGCAGGTGGCGCTATGACTATAACTGAATTTGGGCACTGACATGTGTTCAGGACCGGACTGTCATCAAACATGTGAAGTTTGAGGCAGATCGGACATCGTATGCCTGAGTTATAGCAACTTCCTTTTTCATGGCGAAACATCAAAGTTTGTCAGGCCGCCACGGACACGCCCATCGACGAAAACTCTAAAGCTTCGCAATTTAACATCGCAAAGGCCTTATGATGACACTCAGCAAATTTGAAGATGATCGGATAAAAACTGTAGGAGGAGTTCGTTAAAGTACGAGGCCTGAAAATGGCAAAAACTGCACAAAAATCGTACAGGAAATTCAATATAACGGACTTCCTGTTGGGTTTCGGATGTTGCACCAGGAGACTTTTTTGTAGGTATTGGTGTGTTACATATGTGTACCGAGTTTCGTACATGTACGTGAAACGTAGCTCGAGGCGCACTCCGTTGAAATTTTATAGGTGGCGCTATCGAGCCATTTTGCCACACCCACTTTTGAAAACCAAATCAGATGTAAATTTTCGCCAGGTCTGATGAGTGTGCAAAGTTTCGTGAGTTTTCGGGCATGTTTAGGCCCTCAAAAAGACTTTTCATTTTGGAGAAGAAGAAGAATTAAAGCTGCGAGCAGCGATGAACGGGCCCTCGCACCCGGGCTCACCGCCGACCGGTGGCTTCAGGAAAACAGCAAACGGTGGGCAGTATGCTTTTAATACAGTAAATGTAGGAGAAATATGTCAAAGTCACTTAAATGTGCCAAACTTGCCGCTGCCAGCTGGTGGCGCTATGCCTATAACTGATTATTGGCATGTAGATGTGTTCAGGCCAGCACTATTATCAAACATATGAAGTTTGGTGCAGATTGACCTTGGTATGTTTGAGTTAGTGAAATATATGAGATATCCTGCTGCCAACAGGTGGCGCTATGATAATATCTGAATATTGGTCTTTAGGTGTCTTCAGGCCAGGACTCTTACCAAACCTGTAAATTTTGTGGCAGATCAGACATTTTCAGGCTAAGTTATAACCACTTCTATGTCTATGCAGAAACATCAAACTTTGTCAGGCCACCACAGACATGCCCTTTAATGAAAACTCAAGATCTTCCCAATTTAACATCTCTAAGGCTTCAAGATCAAACTGACCAAATATAATGTTGATTTAACTAAATGCAATCAATGCAAGGACTTCAGATAAATGCCAACTGTGAACCAGTATGCTACAAATTCTCTATTTTCTGATGATGATGATAAGAACATGATTCATGATGATAGCAAAATGTTATTATTGCTTCCTTTACATCCACCACTTCTGCTTAAATGTCATTGTTACCTATCTGTACAATTTTTGTGTGGATATTGCTTTGCTGGTGACTCCTGTTATAAGACATCACTCTTAAGTGCTACATAACTAAGAATCAATAAGGAAGACGGTGCCCAGTTGGCACATGCATTCACAGTAACCCTCTGCTAGTTTGGATTTTAAGTTTACTGAATTGAAAGGGTTACACTTTAAAATCAACACACAGACACATACACAGAAAATATAAAATGTTGCCATCCAGTTTCATTTGTTAAAATTAACTATATTAGTTAACATGACCAATAAATAAATAGCATTTATTAATGTTAATTAATATTAAGCTAAAAAAAGTATTCATATAAAGTTTATGTACTGTGAATTAACATGAACATGAACACAGTTCATGTGGGTGTACAGCAATACACAATAAAGTGCTCTATAAACTCTTCATTCTTTCAAAATATCTTTAAAAATCAAGTTGAGTATTTTAACGGGGTGATATATATATTTATAACTGATCTTAAAATTATGGTTTTCAGATGTTTGAAGAGATAACAGTAACGTTTGTTTTGTTGTCAAAGTTTGTCTTAATTTTTTATTATTATTATTTTATATTCAATAAATAACACTATGTAAATATTGTCTATCAATGAAGATAAATTGATCATGCTAAAAAGTTGTATTTTTTTAAATCTTTTGCTATGTGACTGAATAGGACAAGTTCATGGTACAGTTAAGTAAAAAATAAATAAAAACAACAACTGCAAAATACGAACAATGAAAGACTAAGTGACCCTTTATATTTTCTCAAAATATCAGACTCTCAAAGATCAGACATATTTATGTAATTACAATACATATGTGCATTTTTTGTTCAAAGATGGTCTGTAGGATGGCTCTCTACTCTGTCACCCTCTCTGCCTCTCACCCCTCCCCCCTGCAATAATGAGCTTCTCTGTGCCTGACTGAACGCACACACATACTGTAGAGACATTCACCAGAGTGACAGCAGGTTTCTGAGTTATTTTTTTAATTTTCTTTAATTCATTGAAGCTTGTATAAAATTAATATTTCCAGCACTTGCTCAGAATGATTAGATCTCTGTGTGAAAAAAGTTTTAAAGAGTTTGGATGCTGCACTTTAAAGATATAAAAAATTAGGGTTATGTTTTTTACTATATCTTTAAAAAATCACCACGTCAACACCGTTCGAGATATCCAAAATCCGCTCGCAATTTAACATCTTCAGAATCTTCTCTTCATGTTAAAAAAGTTTGGTGTGAACAGCTGGTTGTTCTTAGGAGTAGTGTGAATTTGTTTACTACCTGATTTTTCAAAAAATCCACCTTCAAATCAAAATAGCCGGCTTTCTGTTGGTCTTAGCTAATGAGTTTGATTTAGAAAGTTGTCCAGATTGATGAGAACAATATATGTACAGAGTTTGGTGACTGTAGGAAAAACTAACCCCCCAACTTTTGTCAAAAGATGGCGCTATAGAGTGCCTGCTCCACGCCCATTTATGACCTTTTGCCAGTGTCTAACTATCATTAATATTGATGTGTGTGTTGAGTTTCATGAAATTCTAAGCATGTTATCTGCCTCGAAAAGACAGGAATGTAATTTTAAAGTTTGACACGTTGCCATGGCAACAGCATTTGATTTATCATCGACCCCTTTACATATTCTTATCGGCCGTGTTTTGACATGATTTTGATGAAGTTTAAAGAAAATCGAGTAAAATTAAGAGGCTGATTTCAAAGCATTTTGAAAATGACACGTTTCCTGCTTCCAGTTGGTGGCGCTATAACTTTGACTCATAATAGTCACATTTATGGAATCGGCATCATACAAGGAACAAACTGGTGAAGTTTCATCAGAATCAGGCAATGTGTGCAACAGTTATTAGACACTTCCTGTTTCTCATTTCTCGCCATAACTTTGTCGCCTTGCCACGGCCAAACCGTTCGAGATATCAAAAATCTCCTCGCAATTTAGCGTCCCCAATGTCTTGAGATCATGCTGACCGAGTTTGGTGACAATCCCATGGAATTCCTGGGAGGAGTACGTTAAATTCCAGAGCATGCGCTTTTTAAACAGCCCTAAATATCTCACTTCCTGTTGCGTGGAGCCCATGACATAGAGTACAAAAGTTGTTCAGCTCGATGAGTTCTATATGTGTACCGAGTTTCATATGAGTACGTGCAAGTATGTGTGCGCAGTACATCAAGTTTTCAAACTGTGTTCCAGGGGGCGCTGTAGATGCCCTGAACCACGCCCGGGTCCCAGCCTCTGTGGCGTCCGGACGACGGCAGATTCCAACGTGTGTGCAAATTTTCAAGAGTTTTTGAGTATGTTAAGGCCCCCAAAAGTGCCCCAACGGTTGAAAAAAAAAAAAAAAAAAAAAAAAAAATAAGAATCCTTAGAAGAACAATAGGGCCTTCGCCCTTTTGGGCTCGGGCCCTAATAATAATAAACGGAACAATTCCAATAGGGTCCTCGCACTGTAGTGCTCGGGCCCTAATAAACGGAGCAATTCCAATAGGGTCCTCGCACTGTAGTGCTCGGGCCCTAATAAACGAAGCAGATCCAATAGGGTCCTCACACCATCGGTGCTCGGGCCCTAATAAACGGAGCAATTCCAATAGGGTCCTCGCACTGTAGTGCTCGGGCCCTAATAATAATAATAATAAACGGAGCAGATTCAATAGGGTCCTCACACCATCGGTGCTCGGGCCCTAATAATAACCCTTAGAAGAACAATAGGGCCTTCGCCCTTTTGGGCTCGGGCCCTAATAAGAATCCTTAGAAGAACAATAGGGCCTTCGCCCTTTTGGGCTCGGGCCCTAATTAAAGCTGCAAGCAGCGATGGTAGGGCCCTCGCACTCGGGCTCACCGCCGATCGGTGGCGAATGGTGGGCACTATGCTATTAACACAGAAAATGTAGGAGGAATATGTCAAAGTCATTGATATGTGCCAATCTTCCTTCTGCCAGCTGGTGGCGCTATGCCTATAACTGAATATTGGCATGCAGATGTGTTCAGGCCAGTGCTTTTATCAAACATATGAAGTTTGGTGAAGCTTGAACATGGCATGCTTGAGTGTAAGTCATGACATATCCTGCTGCCAACAGGTGGCGCTACTACAAAATATTGGCTTTTAGATGTCTTCAGGCCAGGACTATTGGCAAACATGTCAAGTTTGGTGCAAATTGTACATTGCATGCTTAAGTTAGTGTAAAACAAGTAATTTGCTGTTGCCAGCTGGTGGCGCTATGACTATAACTAAATATTGGCATGTAAATGTATTCAGGCCAAGACTCTTATCAAACATATTAAGTTTGGGGCTGATTGGACATTGCATGCCTGAGTTACAGTAACTTCCTGTTTCATTGCATTAAGAGTATACTTTAGCACTTAGCTAAATGTTGCTAACATGTTTCTAGCATGTTGCTACCCTATTTAACACTTGTTGATATTTTTAAAATGTTGCTTGGCATCCACAACAGTATTAAACATGTGACTTCCTGTTGCCAGCAGGTGGCACTATCACTATAACTGAATATGGGCATGGGCTTGTGTTCAGACCAGGACTCTTATCAAACATATTAAGCTTGGGTCAGATTGGACATTGTATGCATGAGTTACACTTATTTTTCTTTGTATTAATATCATGCTTTAGCTCTCAGCTAAGTGTTGCTAGCATGTTTTAACATGATTCTAGCATGATGCTAGCCTATTTAAAACTTGCTGACGCTTTTTATTATGTTGCTAGGAGTCCGTAACACCATTAAACGTCACTTCCTGTTGTCAGCAGGTGGCGCTGTGACTATAACTGAATATGGGCATGTATATCTCTTTAGGCCAGGACTCTTATCAAACGTGAAGTTTGGGGCTGACTGGACATTGCATGTCTGAGTTACAGTAACTTCCTGTTTTATGTCTTTAACAACATGCTTTAGCACTAAGTAAGTGTTGCTAGCATGTTTGAGTACGTTTTAAACTAGTTTAGCACTCAATGGCTTTTTTAGTGTGTTGCTAATAGTGTGTCACAGTGTTAAACATGTCACTTCCTGTTGACAGTAGGTGGCGCTATAACTATAACTGAATATTGGCATGTAGACATCTTCAGGTCACGACTGTTATCAAACATGTGAAGTTTGGGGCTGATTGGACATTGCATGCCTGAGTTACAGTAACTTCCTGTTTCATTGCATTAAGAGCATTCTTTAGCACTTAGCTAAATGTTGCTAACATGTTATAGCATGTTTCTAGCATGTTTCTACTCTTTTTAACAGTTGTTGAATTTTTTTTTAAATGTTGCTAGTCATCCAAAACAGTATTAAACATATGGCTTCCTGTTACCAGCTGGTGGCGCTATGACTATAACTGAATCCAGGCATGGGCATGTGTTTAGGCCAGGATTCTTATCAAACATGTTAAGTTTGGGGCTGATTGGACATGGTATGCCTGAGTTAGAGTAACTTCCTGTTTTATTGTATTATTAGCATGCTTTAGCATATTAGCTAAGTGTTGCTAGCATGCTTTATTATTTTTGTAACATGTTGAATATTAAGTTTGGGTCAGATTCAACAGTATATACATGAGTTACAGCAATTTCCTTTTGTATTTGTATTAATAGCATGCTTTAGCTCTTAGCTAAGTGTTGCTAGCATGTTTTAGCATGTTTGTAGCATGTTGCTAGCCTATTTACGACTTGTTAACGCTTTTCAATATGTTGCTAAGAGTCCGTAACAGTGTTAAACATGTCATTTCCTGTTGTCAGCAGGTGGCGCTATGACTATAACTGAATTTGGGCACTGACATGTGTTCAGGACCGGACTGTCATCAAACATGTGAAGTTTGAGGCAGATCGGACATCGTATGCCTGAGTTATAGCAACTTCCTTTTTCATGGCGAAACATCAAATTTTGTCAGGTCGCCACGGACACGCCCATCGACGAAAACTCTAAAGCTTCGCAATTTAACATCGCAAAGGCCTTATGATGACACTCAGCAAATTTGAAGATGATCGGATAAAAACTGTAGGAGGAGTTCGTTAAAGTACGAGGCCTGAAAATGGCAAAAACTGCACAAAAATCGTACAGGAAATTCAATATAACGGACTTCCTGTTGGGTTTCGGATGTTGCACCAGGAGACTTTTTTGTAGGTATTGGTGTGTTACATATGTGTACCGAGTTTCGTACATGTACGTGAAACGTAGCTCGAGGCGCACTCCGTTGAAATTTTATATGTGGCGCTATCGAGCCATTTTGCCACACCCACTTTTGAAAACCATATCAGATGTAAATTTTCGCCAGGTCTGATGCGTGTGCAAAGTTTCGTGAGTTTTCGGGCATGTTTAGGCCCTCAAAAAGACTTTTCATTTTGGAGAAGAAGAAGAAGAAGAATTAAAGCTGCGAGCAGCGATGAACGGGCCCTCGCACCCGGGCTCACCGCCGACCGGTGGCTTCAGGAAAACAGCATTTGGTGGGCAGTATGTTTTTAATACAGTAAATATAGAAAAAATATGTCATAAGTCATTTAAATGTGCCAAAATTGCTGCTGCCAGCTGGTGGCGCTATGCCTATAACTGATTATTGACATGTAGATGTGTTCAGGCCAGCACTATTATCAAACATATGAAGTTTGGTGCAGATTGACCTTGGTGTGTTTGAGTTAGTGAAATATATGAGATATCCTGCTGCCAACAGGTGGCGCTATGATAATATCTGAATATTGGTCTTTAGGTGTCTTCAGGCCAGGACTCTTACCAAACCTGTGAATTTTGTCGCAGATCAGACATTTTCAGGCTAAGTTATAACCACTTCTATGTCTATGCAGAAACATCAAACTTTGTCAGGCCACCACGGACATGCCCTTTAATGAAAACTCAAGATCTTCACAATTTAACATCTCTAAGGCCTCAAGATCAGACTGACCAAATATAATGTTGATTTAATTAAATGCAATCAATGCAAGGACTTCAGATAGATGCCAACTGTGAACCAGTATGCTACAAATAAGAACATGTAATTCATGATGATAGCAAAATGTTATTATTGCTTCCTTTATATCCACCACTTCTGCTTAAATGTCATTGTTACCTATCTGTACAATTTTTGTATAATATATTTTTGTATAAAATCAATTGTTGTCATAACTAAGAATCAATAAGGAAGACGGTGCCCAGTTGGCACATGCATTCAAAGTAACCATCTGCTAGTTTGGATTTTAAGTTTACAGAATTGAAAGGGTTACACTTTAAAATCAACACACAGACACATACACACAAAATATAAAATGTTGCCATCCAGTTTCATTTGTTAAAATTAACTATATCAGTTAACATGACCAATAAATAAATAGCATTTATTAATGTTAATTAATATTAAGCTAAAAAAAGTATTCATATAAAGTTTATGTACTGTGAATTAACATGAACATGAACACAGTTCATGTGGGTGTACAGCAATACACAATAAAGTGCTCTATAAACGCTTCATTCTTTCAAAATATCTTTAAAAATCAAGTTGAGTATTTTAACGGGGTGATACATATATATAACTGATCTTAAAATTATGGTTTTCAGATGTTTTGAAGAGATAACAGTAACGTTTGTTTTGTTGTCAAAGTTTGTCTTAATTTTTTATTATTATGATTTTATATTCAATAAATAACACTATGTAAATATTGTCTATCAATGAAGATAAATTGATCATGCTAAAAAGTTGTATTTTTTAAAATCTTTTGCTATGTGACTGAATAGGACAAGTTCATGGTACAGTTAAGTAAAAAATAAATAAAAAACAACAACTGCAAAAAATGAACAATGAAAGACTTAGTGACCCTTTATATTTTCTCAAAATATCAGACTCTCAAAGATCAGACATATTTATGTAATTACACTACATACAGTATGTGCATTTTGTTCAAAGATGGTCTGTAGGATGGCTCTCTACTCTGTCACCCTCTCTGCCTCTCACCCCTCCCCCCTGCAATAATGAGCTTCTCTGTGCCTGACTGAACGCACACACATACTGTAGAGACATTCACCAGAGTGACAGCAGGTTTCTGAGTTCTTTTTTAAATTTTCTTTAATTCATAGAAGCTTGTATACATTTTTTATTTCCAGCACTTGCTCAGAATGATTAGATCTCTGTGTGAAAAAAGTTTTAAAGAGTTTGGATGCTGCACTTTAAAGATATAAAAATATTTTTTACTATATCTTTAAAAAATCACCACGTCCACACCGTTCAAGATATCCAAAATCCGGTCGCAATTTAACATCTTCAGAATATTCTCTTCATGTTAAAAAAGTTTGGTGTGAACAGCTGGTTGTTCTTAGAAGTAGTGTGCATTTGTTTACAGCCTGATTTTTCCAAAAATCCACATTCAAATCAAAATAGCCGGCTTCCTGTTGGTCTCAGCTAATGAGTTTGATTTAGAAAGTTGTCCAAATTGATGAGATTAATATATGTACAGAGTTTAGTGACTGTAGGAAAAACTAACCCCCCAACTTTTGTCAAAAGATGGCGCTATAGAGTGCCTGCTCCACGCCCATTTATGACCTTTTGCCAGTGTCTAACTATCATAAATATTGATGTGTGTGTTGAGTTTCATGAAATTCTAAGCATGTTAACTGCCTCGAAAAGACAGGAATCTAATTTTAAAGTTTGACATGTTGCCATGGCAACAGCATTCGATTTATGATCGACCCCTTTACATATTCTTATCGGCCGTGTTTTGACATGATTTTGATGAAGTTTAAAGAAAATCGAGTAAAATTAAGAGGCTGATATCAAAGCATTTTGAAAATGACACACTTCCTACTGCCAGTTGGTGGCGCTATAACTTTGACTCATAATAGTCACATTTATGGAATCGGCATCATACAACGAACAAACTGGTGAAGTTTCATCAGAATCAGGCAATGTGGTCAACAGTTATTAGACACTTCCTGTTTCTCATTTCTCGCCATAACTTTGTCGCCTTGCCACGGCCAAACCGTTCGAGATATCAAAAATCTCCTCGCAATTTAGCGTCCCCAATGTCTTGAGATCATGCTGACCGAGGTTGGTGACAATCCCATGGAATTCCTGGGAGGAGTACGTTAAATTCCAGAGCATGCACTTTTTAAACAGCCCTAAATATCTCACTTCCTGTTGCGTGGAGCCCATGACATAGAGTACAAAAGTTGTTTGGCTCAGTGAGATCTATATGTGTACCGAGTTTCATATCAATACATGCAAGTATGTGTGCGCAGTACATCAAGTTTTCAAACTGTGTTCCAGGGGGCGCTGTAGAGGCCCTGAACCACGCCCGGGTCCCAGCCTCTTTGGCGTCCTGATGGCCGCAGATTCCGACGTGTGTGCAAATTTTCAAGAGTTTTTGAGTATGTTAAGGCCCCCAAAAGTGCCCGGAAGTTTGAAAAAAAAAAAAAAAAAAAAAAAAAAAAAAATTAAAGCTGCGAGCAGCGATGAACGGGCCCTCGCACCCGGGCTCACCGCCGACCGGTGGCTTCAGGAAATCAGCAAACGGTGGGCAGTATGCTTTTAATACAGTAAATATAGAAAAAATCTGTCATAAGTCATTTAAATGTGCCAAACTTGCTGCTGAAAGATGGTGGCGCTATGCCTGTAACTAATTATTGGCATGTAGATGTGTTCAGGCCATCACTATTATCAAACATATGAAGTTTGGTGCAGATTGACCTTGGTATGTTTGAGTTAGTGAAAGATATGATATATCCTGCTGCCAACAAGTGGCGCTATGATAATATCTGAATATTGGTCTTTAGGTGTCTTCAGGCCAGGACTCTTACCAAACCTGTGAATTTTGTGGCAGATCAGACATTTTATGGCTAAGTTATAACAACTCAATGAAAACTCAAGATCTTCACAATTTAACATCTCTAAGGCCTCAAGATCAGACTGACCAAATATAATGTTGATTTAATTAAATGCAATCAATGCAAGGACTTCAGATAATGCCAACTGTGAACCAATATGCTAAATGTTCCCTATACTCTGATGATGATGATAAGAACATGATTCATGATGATAACAAAATGTTATTATTGCTTGCTTTACGTCCACCACTTCTGATTAAATGTCATCGTTACCTATCTGTACAATTTGTGTGTGGATATTGCTTTGCTGGTGACTCCTCCTGTTATAAGACATCACTCTTAAGCGCTACATAACTAAGAATCAATAAGGAAGACGGTGCCCAGTTGGCACATGCATTCACAGTAACCCTCTGCTAGTTTGGATTTAAAGTTTACAGAATTGAAAGGGTTAGACTTTAAAATCAACACACAGACACATACACACAAAATATAAAATGTTGCCATTCAGTTTTATTTGTTAGCATTAACTATATTAGTTAACATGACCAATAAATAAATAGCATTTATTAATGTTAATTAATATTAAGCGAAAAAAGTATTCATATATAATTTATGTACTGTGAATTAACATGAACATGCACACAGTTCATGGGGGTGTACAGCAATACACAATAAAGTACTCTATAAACGCTTCATTCTTTCAAAATATCTTTAAAAACAAGTTGAGTATTGAAAGGGGCGATATATATATATATATATATATATATATATATATATATATATATATATATATATATATATATATATATATATATATCATCTTAAAATTTTATAATTTTCAGATGTTTTGAACAGATAACAGCAAAGCTTGTTTTGTTGTCCAAGTTTGTCTTGAAATTGTTAATTTAAATTTTATATTCAATAAATAACACTATGAAAATAAATGTCTATCAATGAAGATAAATCGCTAATGCTAAAAGTTTAATTTTTCTTAATCTTTTGCTATGTGACTGAATAGGACAAGTTCATGGTATAGTTCAGTAAAAAAATAAAAAAATAAAAAAACAACAACTGCAAAATACAAACAATGAAAGACTTAGTGACCCTTTATATTTTCTCAAAATATCAGACTCTCAAAGATCAGACGTATTTATTTCGATTACACTATGTATATATATATGTGCATTTCTCAAAGATGGTCTATAAGCAAGATAGCATGTTTCACTTTCTACCCCTCTCTCCCTCTCTGCCTCTCACCCCTCCCCCCTGCAATAATGAGCTTCTCTGTGCCTGACTGAACGCACACACATACTGTAGAGACATTCACCAGAGTGACAGCAGGTTTCTGAGTTCTTTTTTAAATTTTCTTTAATTCATAGAAGCTTGTATACATTTTTTATTTCCAGCACTTGCTCAGAATGATTAGATCTCTGTGTGAAAAAAGTTTTAAAGAGTTTGGATGCTGCACTTTAAAGATATAAAAATATTTTTTACTATATCTTTAAAAAATCACCACGTCCACACCGTTCAAGATATCCAAAATCCGCTCGCAATTTAACATCTTCAGAATATTCTCTTCATGTTAAAAAAGTTTGGTGTGAACAGCTGGTTGTTCTTAGAAGTAGTGTGCATTTGTTTACAGCCTGATTTTTCCAAAAATCCACATTCAAATCAAAATAGCCGGCTTCCTGTTGGTCTCAGCTAATGAGTTTAATTTAGAAAGTTGTCCAAATTGATGAGATTAATATATGTACAGAGTTTGGTGACTGTAGGAAAAACTAACCCCCCAACTTTTGTCAAAAGATGGCGCTATAGAGTGCCTGCTCCACGCCCATTTATGACCTTTTGCCAGTGTCTAACTATCATTAATATTGATGTGTGTGTTGAGTTTCATGAAATTCTAAGCATGTTAACTGCCTCGAAAAGACAGGAATCTAATTTTAAAGTTTGACATGTTGCCATGGCAACAGCATTCGATTTATCATCGACCCCTTTACATATTCTCATCGGCCGTGTTTTGACATGATTTTGATGAAGTTTAAAGAAAATCGAGTAAAATTAAGAGGCTGATTTCAAAGCATTTTGAAAATGACACACTTCCTGCTGCCAGTTGGTGGCGCTATAACTTTGACTCATAATAGTCACATTTATGGAATCGGCATCATACAACGAACAAACTGGTGAAGTTTCATCAGAATCAGGCAATGTGTGCAACAGTTATTAGACACTTCCTGTTTCTCATTTCTCGCCATAACTTTGTCGCCTTGCCACGGCCAAACCGTTCGAGATATCAAAAATCTCCTCGCAATTTAGCGTCCCCAATGTCTTGAGATCATGCTGACCGAGTTTGGTGACAATCCCATGGAATTCCTGGGAGGAGTACGTTAAATTCCAGAGCATGCGCTTTTTAAACAGCCCTAAATATCTCACTTCCTGTCAGGTGGAGCCTATGACATAGAGTACAAAAGTTGTTTGGCTCAGTGAGATCTATATGTGTACCGAGTTTCATATCAATACATGCAAGTATGTGTGCGCAGTACATCAAGTTTTCAAACTGTGTTCCAGGGGGCGCTGTAGAGGCCCTGAACCACGCCCGGGTCCCAGCCTCTTTGGCGTCCTGATGGCCGCAGATTCCGACGTGTGTGCAAATTTTCAAGAGTTTTTGAGTATGTTAAGGCCCCCAAAAGTGCCCGGAAGTTTGAAAAAAAAAATAAAATAAAAAAAAAAAATAATTAAAGCTGCGAGCAGCGATGAACGGGCCCTCGCACCCGGGCTCACCGCCGACCGGTGGCTTCAGGAAATCAGCAAACGGTGGGCAGTATGCTTTTAATACAGTAAATATAGAAAAAATCTGTCATAAGTCATTTAAATGTGCCAAACTTGCTGCTGAAAGATGGTGGCGCTATGCCTGTAACTAATTATTGGCATGTAGATGTGTTCAGGCCATCACTATTATCAAACATATGAAGTTTGGTGCAGATTGACCTTGGTATGTTTGAGTTAGTGAAAGATATGATATATCCTGCTGCCAACAAGTGGCGCTATGATAATATCTGAATATTGGTCTTTAGGTGTCTTCAGGCCAGGACTCTTACCAAACCTGTGAATTTTGTGGCAGATCAGACATTTTATGGCTAAGTTATAACAACTCAATGAAAACTCAAGATCTTCACAATTTAACATCTCTAAGGCCTCAAGATCAGACTGACCAAATATAATGTTGATTTAATTAAATGCAATCAATGCAAGGACTTCAGATAATGCCAACTGTGAACCAATATGCTAAATGTTCCCTATACTCTGATGATGATGATAAGAACATGATTCATGATGATAACAAAATGTTATTATTGCTTGCTTTACGTCCACCACTTCTGATTAAATGTCATCGTTACCTATCTGTACAATTTGTGTGTGGATATTGCTTTGCTGGTGACTCCTCCTGTTATAAGACATCACTCTTAAGCGCTACATAACTAAGAATCAATAAGGAAGACGGTGCCCAGTTGGCACATGCATTCACAGTAACCCTCTGCTAGTTTGGATTTAAAGTTTACAGAATTGAAAGGGTTAGACTTTAAAATCAACACACAGACACATACACACAAAATATAAAATGTTGCCATTCAGTTTTATTTGTTAGCATTAACTATATTAGTTAACATGACCAATAAATAAATAGCATTTATTAATGTTAATTAATATTAAGCGAAAAAAGTATTCATATATAATTTATGTACTGTGAATTAATTAACATGAACATGCACACAGTTCATGGGGGTGTACAGCAATACACAATAAAGTACTCTATAAACGCTTCATTCTTTCAAAATATCTTTAAAAACAAGTTGAGTATTGAAAGGGGCGATATATATATATATATATATATATATATATATATATCATCTTAAAATTTTATAATTTTCAGATGTTTTGAACAGATAACAGCAAAGCTTGTTTTGTTGTCCAAGTTTGTCTTGAAATTGTTAATTTAAATTTTATATTCAATAAATAACACTATGAAAATAAATGTCTATCAATGAAGATAAATCGCTAATGCTAAAAGTTTAATTTTTCTTAATCTTTTGCTATGTGACTGAATAGGACAAGTTCATGGTATAGTTCAGTAAAAAAATAAAAAAATAAAAAACAACAACTGCAAAATACAAACAATGAAAGACTTAGTGACCCTTTATATTTTCTCAAAATATCAGACTCTCAAAGATCAGACGTATTTATTTCGATTACACTATGTATATATATATGTGCATTTCTCAAAGATGGTCTATAAGCAAGATAGCATGTTTCACTTTCTACCCCTCTCTCCCTCTCTGCCTCTCACCCCTCCCCCCTGCAATAATGAGCTTCTCTGTGCCTGACTGAACGCACACACATACTGTAGAGACATTCACCAGAGTGACAGCAGGTTTCTGAGTTCTTTTTTAAATTTTCTTTAATTCATAGAAGCTTGTATACATTTTTTATTTCCAGCACTTGCTCAGAATGATTAGATCTCTGTGTGAAAAAAGTTTTAAAGAGTTTGGATGCTGCACTTTAAAGATATAAAAATATTTTTTACTATATCTTTAAAAAATCACCACGTCCACACTGTTCAAGATATCCAAAATCCGCTCGCAATTTAACATCTTCAGAATATTCTCTTCATGTTAAAAAAGTTTGGTGTGAACAGCTGGTTGTTCTTAGAAGTAGTGTGCATTTGTTTACAGCCTGATTTTTCCAAAAATCCACATTCAAATCAAAATAGCCGGCTTCCTGTTGGTCTCAGCTAATGAGTTTAATTTAGAAAGTTGTCCAAATTGATGAGATTAATATATGTACAGAGTTTGGTGACTGTAGGAAAAACTAACCCCCCAACTTTTGTCAAAAGATGGCGCTATAGAGTGCCTGCTCCACGCCCATTTATGACCTTTTGCCAGTGTCTAACTATCATTAATATTGATGTGTGTGTTGAGTTTCATGAAATTCTAAGCATGTTAACTGCCTCGAAAAGACAGGAATCTAATTTTAAAGTTTGACATGTTGCCATGGCAACAGCATTCGATTTATCATCGACCCCTTTACATATTCTCATCGGCCGTGTTTTGACATGATTTTGATGAAGTTTAAAGAAAATCGAGTAAAATTAAGAGGCTGATTTCAAAGCATTTTGAAAATGACACACTTCCTGCTGCCAGTTGGTGGCGCTATAACTTTGACTCATAATAGTCACATTTATGGAATCGGCATCATACAACGAACAAACTGGTGAAGTTTCATCAGAATCAGGCAATGTGTGCAACAGTTATTAGACACTTCCTGTTTCTCATTTCTCGCCATAACTTTGTCGCCTTGCCACGGCCAAACCGTTCGAGATATCAAAAATCTCCTCGCAATTTAGCGTCCCCAATGTCTTGAGATCATGCTGACCGAGTTTGGTGACAATCCCATGGAATTCCTGGGAGGAGTACGTTAAATTCCAGAGCATGCGCTTTTTAAACAGCCCTAAATATCTCACTTCCTGTCAGGTGGAGCCTATGACATAGAGTACAAAAGTTGTTTGGCTCAGTGAGATCTATATGTGTACCGAGTTTCATATCAATACATGCAAGTATGTGTGCGCAGTACATCAAGTTTTCAAACTGTGTTCCAGGGGGCGCTGTAGAGGCCCTGAACCACGCCCGGGTCCCAGCCTCTTTGGCGTCCTGATGGCCGCAGATTCCGACGTGTGTGCAAATTTTCAAGAGTTTTTGAGTATGTTAAGGCCCCCAAAAGTGCCCGGAAGTTTGAAAAAAAAAATAAAATAAAAAAAAAAAAATAATTAAAGCTGCGAGCAGCGATGAACGGGCCCTCGCACCCGGGCTCACCGCCGACCGGTGGCTTCAGGAAATCAGCAAACGGTGGGCAGTATGCTTTTAATACAGTAAATATAGAAAAAATCTGTCATAAGTCATTTAAATGTGCCAAACTTGCTGCTGAAAGATGGTGGCGCTATGCCTGTAACTAATTATTGGCATGTAGATGTGTTCAGGCCATCACTATTATCAAACATATGAAGTTTGGTGCAGATTGACCTTGGTATGTTTGAGTTAGTGAAAGATATGATATATCCTGCTGCCAACAAGTGGCGCTATGATAATATCTGAATATTGGTCTTTAGGTGTCTTCAGGCCAGGACTCTTACCAAACCTGTGAATTTTGTGGCAGATCAGACATTTTATGGCTAAGTTATAACAACTCAATGAAAACTCAAGATCTTCACAATTTAACATCTCTAAGGCCTCAAGATCAGACTGACCAAATATAATGTTGATTTAATTAAATGCAATCAATGCAAGGACTTCAGATAATGCCAACTGTGAACCAATATGCTAAATGTTCCCTATACTCTGATGATGATGATAAGAACATGATTCATGATGATAACAAAATGTTATTATTGCTTGCTTTACGTCCACCACTTCTGATTAAATGTCATCGTTACCTATCTGTACAATTTGTGTGTGGATATTGCTTTGCTGGTGACTCCTCCTGTTATAAGACATCACTCTTAAGCGCTACATAACTAAGAATCAATAAGGAAGACGGTGCCCAGTTGGCACATGCATTCACAGTAACCCTCTGCTAGTTTGGATTTAAAGTTTACAGAATTGAAAGGGTTAGACTTTAAAATCAACACACAGACACATACACACAAAATATAAAATGTTGCCATTCAGTTTTATTTGTTAGCATTAACTATATTAGTTAACATGACCAATAAATAAATAGCATTTATTAATGTTAATTAATATTAAGCGAAAAAAGTATTCATATATAATTTATGTACTGTGAATTAACATGAACATGCACACAGTTCATGGGGGTGTACAGCAATACACAATAAAGTACTCTATAAACGCTTCATTCTTTCAAAATATCTTTAAAAACAAGTTGAGTATTGAAAGGGGCGATATATATATATATATATATATATATATATATATATATATCATCTTAAAATTTTATAATTTTCAGATGTTTTGAACAGATAACAGCAAAGCTTGTTTTGTTGTCCAAGTTTGTCTTGAAATTGTTAATTTAAATTTTATATTCAATAAATAACACTATGAAAATAAATGTCTATCAATGAAGATAAATCGCTAATGCTAAAAGTTTAATTTTTCTTAATCTTTTGCTATGTGACTGAATAGGACAAGTTCATGGTATAGTTCAGTAAAAAAATAAAAAAATAAAAAAACAACAACTGCAAAATACAAACAATGAAAGACTTAGTGACCCTTTATATTTTCTCAAAATATCAGACTCTCAAAGATCAGACGTATTTATTTCGATTACACTATGTATATATATATGTGCATTTCTCAAAGATGGTCTATAAGCAAGATAGCATGTTTCACTTTCTACCCCTCTCTCCCTCTCTGCCTCTCACCCCTCCCCCCTGCAATAATGAGCTTCTCTGTGCCTGACTGAACGCACACACATACTGTAGAGACATTCACCAGAGTGACAGCAGGTTTCTGAGTTCTTTTTTAAATTTTCTTTAATTCATAGAAGCTTGTATACATTTTTTATTTCCAGCACTTGCTCAGAATGATTAGATCTCTGTGTGAAAAAAGTTTTAAAGAGTTTGGATGCTGCACTTTAAAGATATAAAAATATTTTTTACTATATCTTTAAAAAATCACCACGTCCACACTGTTCAAGATATCCAAAATCCGCTCGCAATTTAACATCTTCAGAATATTCTCTTCATGTTAAAAAAGTTTGGTGTGAACAGCTGGTTGTTCTTAGAAGTAGTGTGCATTTGTTTACAGCCTGATTTTTCCAAAAATCCACATTCAAATCAAAATAGCCGGCTTCCTGTTGGTCTCAGCTAATGAGTTTAATTTAGAAAGTTGTCCAAATTGATGAGATTAATATATGTACAGAGTTTGGTGACTGTAGGAAAAACTAACCCCCCAACTTTTGTCAAAAGATGGCGCTATAGAGTGCCTGCTCCACGCCCATTTATGACCTTTTGCCAGTGTCTAACTATCATTAATATTGATGTGTGTGTTGAGTTTCATGAAATTCTAAGCATGTTAACTGCCTCGAAAAGACAGGAATCTAATTTTAAAGTTTGACATGTTGCCATGGCAACAGCATTCGATTTATCATCGACCCCTTTACATATTCTCATCGGCCGTGTTTTGACATGATTTTGATGAAGTTTAAAGAAAATCGAGTAAAATTAAGAGGCTGATTTCAAAGCATTTTGAAAATGACACACTTCCTGCTGCCAGTTGGTGGCGCTATAACTTTGACTCATAATAGTCACATTTATGGAATCGGCATCATACAACGAACAAACTGGTGAAGTTTCATCAGAATCAGGCAATGTGTGCAACAGTTATTAGACACTTCCTGTTTCTCATTTCTCGCCATAACTTTGTCGCCTTGCCACGGCCAAACCGTTCGAGATATCAAAAATCTCCTCGCAATTTAGCGTCCCCAATGTCTTGAGATCATGCTGACCGAGTTTGGTGACAATCCCATGGAATTCCTGGGAGGAGTACGTTAAATTCCAGAGCATGCGCTTTTTAAACAGCCCTAAATATCTCACTTCCTGTCAGGTGGAGCCTATGACATAGAGTACAAAAGTTGTTTGGCTCAGTGAGATCTATATGTGTACCGAGTTTCATATCAATACATGCAAGTATGTGTGCGCAGTACATCAAGTTTTCAAACTGTGTTCCAGGGGGCGCTGTAGAGGCCCTGAACCATGCCCGGGTCCCAGCCTCTTTGGCGTCCTGATGGCCGCAGATTCCGACGTGTGTGCAAATTTTCAAGAGTTTTTGAGTATGTTAAGACCCCCAAAAGTGCCCGGAAGGTTGAAAAAAAAAAAAAAAAAAAAAAAATAATAACCCTTAGAAGAACAATAGGGCCTTCGCCCTTTTGGGCTCGGGCCCTAATAACCCTTAGAAGAACAATAGGGCCTTCGCCCTTTTGGGCTCGGGCCCTAATAATAAACGGAGCAATTCCAATAGGGTCCTCGCACTGTAGTGCTCGGGCCCTAATAAACGAAGCAGATCCAATAGGGTCCTCACACCATCGGTGCTCGGGCCCTAATAATAAACGGAGCAGATTCAATAGGGTCCTCACACCATCGGTGCTCGGGCCCTAATAAACGGAGCAATTCCAATAGGGTCCTCGCACTGTAGTGCTCGGGCCCTAATAATAATAATAATAAACGGAGCAGATTCAATAGGGTCCTCACACCATCGGTGCTCGGGCCCTAATAATAACCCTTAGAAGAACAATAGGGCCTTCGCCCTTTTGGGCTCGGGCCCTAATAAGAATCCTTAGAAGAACAATAGGGCCTTCGCCCTTTTGGGCTCGGGCCCTAATTAAAGCTGCAAGCAGCGATGGTAGGGCCCTCGCACTCGGGCTCACCGCCGATCGGTGGCGAATGGTGGGCACTATGCTATTAACACAGAAAATGTAGGAGGAATATGTCAAAGTCATTGATATGTGCCAATCTTCCTTCTGCCAGCTGGTGGCGCTATGCCTATAACTGAATATTGGCATGCAGATGTGTTCAGGCCAGTGCTTTTATCAAACATATGAAGTTTGGTGAAGCTTGAACATGGCATGCTTGAGTGTAAGTCATGACATATCCTGCTGCCAACAGGTGGCGCTACTACAAAATATTGGCTTTTAGATGTCTTCAGGCCAGGACAATTGGCAAACATGTCAAGTTTGGTGCAAATTGTACATTGCATGCTTAAGTTAGTGTAAAACAAGTAATTTGCTGTTGCCAGCTGGTGGCGCTATGACTATAACTAAATATTGGCATGTAAATGTATTCAGGCCAAGACTCTTATCAAACATATTAAGTTTGGGGCTGATTGGACATTGCATGCCTGAGTTACAGTAACTTCCTGTTTCATTGCATTAAGAGTATACTTTAGCACTTAGCTAAATGTTGCTAACATGTTTCTAGCATGTTGCTACCCTATTTAACACTTGTTGATATTTTTAAAATGTTGCTTGGCATCCACAACAGTATTAAACATGTGACTTCCTGTTGCCAGCAGGTGGCACTATCACTATAACTGAATATGGGCATGGGCTTGTGTTCAGACCAGGACTCTTATCAAACATATTAAGCTTGGGTCAGATTGGACATTGTATGCATGAGTTACACTTATTTTTCTTTGTATTAATATCATGCTTTAGCTCTCAGCTAAGTGTTGCTAGCATGTTTTAACATGATTCTAGCATGATGCTAGCCTATTTAAAACTTGCTGACACTTTTTATTATGTTGCTAGGAGTCCGTAACACCATTAAACGTCACTTCCTGTTGTCAGCAGGTGGCGCTGTGACTATAACTGAATATGGGCATGTATATCTCTTTAGGCCAGGACTCTTATCAAACGTGAAGTTTGGGGCTGACTGGACATTGCATGTCTGAGTTACAGTAACTTCCTGTTTTATGTCTTTAACAACATGCTTTAGCACTAAGTAAGTGTTGCTAGCATGTTTGAGTACGTTTTAAACTAGTTTAGCACTCAATGGCTTTTTTAGTGTGTTGCTAATAGTGTGTCACAGTGTTAAACATGTCACTTCCTGTTGACAGTAGGTGGCGCTATAACTATAACTGAATATTGGCATGTAGACATCTTCAGGTCACGACTGTTATCAAACATGTGAAGTTTGGGGCTGATTGGACATTGCATGCCTGAGTTACAGTAACTTCCTGTTTCATTGCATTAAGAGCATTCTTTAGCACTTAGCTAAATGTTGTACATGTTATAGCATGTTTCTAGCATGTTTCTACTCTTTTTAACAGTTGTTGAATTTTTTTTAAAATGTTGCTAGTCATCCAAAACAGTATTAAACATATGGCTTCCTGTTACCAGCTGGTGGCGCTATGACTATAACTGAATCCAGGCATGGGCGTGTGTTTAGGCCAGGATTCTTATCAAACATGTTAAGTTTGGGGCTGATTGGACATGGTATGCCTGAGTTAGAGTAACTTCCTGTTTTATTGTATTATTAGCATGCTTTAGCATATTAGCTAAGTGTTGCTAGCATGCTTTATTATTTTTGTAACATGTTGAATATTAAGTTTGGGTCAGATTCAACAGTATATACATGAGTTACAGCAATTTCCTTTTGTATTTGTATTAATAGCATGCTTTAGCTCTTAGCTAAGTGTTGCTAGCATGTTTTAGCATGTTTGTAGCATGTTGCTAGCCTATTTACGACTTGTTAACGCTTTTCAATATGTTGCTAAGAGTCCGTAACAGTGTTAAACATGTCATTTCCTGTTGTCAGCAGGTGGCGCTATGACTATAACTGAATTTGGGCACTGACATGTGTTCAGGACCGGACTGTCATCAAACATGTGAAGTTTGAGGCAGATCGGACATCGTATGCCTGAGTTATAGCAACTTCCTTTTTCATGGCGAAACATCAAATTTTGTCAGGTCGCCACGGACACGCCCATCGACGAAAACTCTAAAGCTTCGCAATTTAACATCGCAAAGGCCTTATGATGACACTCAGCAAATTTGAAGATGATCGGATAAAAACTGTAGGAGGAGTTCGTTAAAGTACGAGGCCTGAAAATGGCAAAAACTGCACAAAAATCGTACAGGAAATTCAATATAACGGACTTCCTGTTGGGTTTCGGATGTTGCACCAGGAGACTTTTTTGTAGGTATTGGTGTGTTACATATGTGTACCGAGTTTCGTACATGTACGTGAAACGTAGCTCGAGGCGCACTCCGTTGAAATTTTATAGGTGGCGCTATCGAGCCATTTTGCCACACCCACTTTTGAAAACCATATCAGATGTAAATTTTCGCCAGGTCTGATGCGTGTGCAAAGTTTCGTGAGTTTTCGGGCATGTTTAGGCCCTCAAAAAGACTTTTCATTTTGGAGAAGAAGAAGAAGATTAAAGCTGCAAGCAGCGATGACCGGGCCCTCGCCGTCTGTGCAGTCGCCATCCCGATAGCATCAGGAAAACGGTGCCCAGTTGGCACATGCATTCACAGTAACTCTTTGGACTAACCCTAACTGTCTCTCCTCCTCTCTGACTCTTTCTCTTACCACCCATCCCACCTCCTTACACTCAGCCACTTACCACACAAACACACATATAGAGTGCAGAGCAGAGTGAGATCAGATATGTTTTTTTATTTGCTTTCCTTCGTGGAGTTTTGTATAATTATGAAATGAACTGTGTTTGATCAGAAAGAATAGTTATTAGTATGAAAAAAGTTTCAAAGAGTTAGGATGCTGCACTTTAAATATATAATAAATAATTGAAAATTGAAAATGGAAAATGAAATTCTAAGCACGCTATCTGCCTTAAATATCACAGTAAACAAATATTTGAATGTATTTTTTAATTTTATTTATTTGCCATGGCAACAGCATTTGATGCATCAGGGCTTTTACATTATTCTGATGAAGTTTGAAGAAAATCGAGTACAAATATATTGTTCGTTGTTTGTTCGTGTTTGTTAGTTCATTAACCATTGTTAACAAAAGAGACCCTATTTTAAATAGTTACCATGTTTTATGGTCTACAAGCATTTTTAAATATTATTTTAATAATCTATAAGCATCTGTGAAATGATTATAAACAAATATATTAAAAATAAATACATATGAACTTAATTGATTTTTTTGGCCTTTTTGTATTTGTTTCTCATTCTAATTAAGTGAACTGAGCAGTATAGTGTCATACTTATAAGATTTTTTGTTCTATCAGTGAGAGTGTATATATGTATTTAAATCATATAATTTTTCCTTAAAAGATAAAAAAAAAGATTTGAATGCTCTTTAAGCACCTATACAAAATAATTATGTAAAAGTACACTGACAGTACAGTATTTATCAACTGATTCTATGGATTATTGTCATTCTTATACACTGACAATGAGCTAAATAGCATTAGAGGTCGAAAGATTCCTTATCTTATGAGGACCTCTAGTGTTCATCCCTGGTATTAGAGCTTTAATCTGACAAATTTATTTGACACTTTTAATGTTTTTGGGGCCTCTGAGCATGATAACATTTTGAAACTACACATATTTCCTAAGAATTTCTTGTTCTTTATATGTAAAAAGTTTTGATGAGATAGAATAATGCAATTTAAAGATATATTAAAATAACTCTTCATCTTTTTTATTGTTACTTTCATAAATCACCACATCAACACCGTTCAAGATATCCCAAAGCCGTTCACAATATAGGGAACATTTTCCCTATATTCTGATGATGATGATGATAAGAACATGTAATTCATGATGATAACAAAATGTTATTATTGCTTGCTTTACGTCCACCACTTCTGCTTAAATGTCATCGTTACCTATCTGTACAATTTGTGTGTGGATATTGCTTTGCAGGTGACTCCTGTTATAAGACATCACTTTTAAGCGCTACATAACTAAGAAAGAATCAATTAGGAAGACGGTGCCCAGTTGGCACATGCATTCACAGTAACCCTCAGCCAGTTTGGAATTAAAGTTTACTGAATTGAAAGGGTTAAACTTTAAAATCAACACACAGACACATACACACAATATATAAAATTGCCAACCAGTTTCATTTGTTAACATTAACTATATTAGTTAACATGAACAATAATTAAATAGTATTTATTAATGTAAATTAATATTAAGCTAAAAAAAGTATTCATATATTGTTTAATGGTAAAATAGTTTATTTTAACATTAGTTTATGTACTGTGAATTAACATGAACATGAACACAGTTCATGTGGGTGTACAGCAATACACAAAGTGCTATATAAACGCTTCTTTCTTCCAAAATATCTTTAAAAATCAAGTTTAGGATTGTAATGGGGCGATATATATATATATATATATATGTATATAACTCATCTTAAAATGGTATAATTTTCAGATGTTTTGAACAGATAACAGCAAAGTTTTTTTTGTTGTCAAAGTTTGTCTTGAAATTGTTTTTTTTTTTTATTGAAACTAAAATTTAAATTATGAAAATAAATGTCTATCAATGAAGCTAAATTGCTCATGCTAAAAAGTTGTATTTTTCTTAATCTTTTGCTATGTGACTGAATAGGACAAGTTCATGGTACAGTTCAGTAAAAAATAAATAAAAAAACAACAACTGCAATATAGAAAGAATGAAAGAGTTCGTGACCCTTTATATTTTCTCAAAGATCAGACTCTCAAAGTTCAGACATATTTATGTAGATTACACTACATAGCAATGTGCAATTCCTCAAAGATAGTCTTAAACAAAACAGCATGTTCCACTGGTCTCTCTCCCTTTCACCCCTCCCCCATTCAGTCAGTCTTCTGGTGACTGAACACAGACTGTCAGCCCAGTGACAGCAGGTTTCTGATTTATTTTTTTAAGTTTCTTTAATTCATAGAAGCTTGAATAATTATGATATTACCAGCACTTGCTCATAATGATTAGATCTCTGTGTGAAAAAAGTTTTAAAGAGTTTGGATGCTGCACTTTAAAGATATAAAAAATTAGGGTTATGTTTTTTACTACATCTTTAAAAAATCACCACGTCAACACCGTTCAAGATATCCCAAATCCGCTCGCAATTTAACATCTTCAGAATCTTCTCTTCATGTTAAAAAAGTTTGGTGTGAAAAGCTTGTTGTTCTTAGAAGTAGTGTGAATTTGTTTACAGCCTGATTTTTCCAAAAATCCACATTAAAATGAAAATAGCCAGCTTCCTGTTGGTCTTAGCTAATGAGTTTAATTTAGGAAGTTGTCCAGATTGATGAGATCAATATATGTACAGAGTTTGGTGACTGTAGGAAAAACTAACCCCCCAACTTTTGTCAAAAGATGGCGCTATAGAGTGCCTGCTCCACGCCCATTTATGACCTTTGGCCAGTGTCTAACTATCATTAATATTGATGTGTGTGTTGAGTTTCATGAAATTCTAAGCATGTTATCTGCCTCAAAAAGACAGGAACCTAATTTTAAAGTTTGACACGTTGCCATGGCAACAGCATTTGATTTATCATCGACCCCTTTACATATTCTCATCGGCCATGTTTTGACATGATTTTGATGAAGTTTGAAGATAATCAAGTAAAATTAAGAGGCTGATTTCAAAGGATTTTGAAAATGACACGCTTCCTGCTGCCAGTTGGTGGCGCTATAACTTTGACTCATAATAGTCACATTTATGGAATCGGCATCATACAAGGAACAAACTGGTGAAGTTTCATAAGAATCAGGCAATGTGTGCAACAGTAATTAGACACTTCCTGTTTCTCATTTCTCGCCATAACTTTGTCGCCTTGCCACGGCCAAACCGTTCGAGATATCAAAAATCCCCTCGCAATTTAGCGTCCTCAATGTCTTGAGATCATGCTGACCGAGTTTGGTGACAATCCTATGGAAACCCTGGGAGGAGTACATTAAATTCCAGAGCAAGCGCTTTTTAAACAACCCTAAATATCTCACTTCCTGTTGCGTGGAGCCTATGACATAGAGTACAAAAGTTGTTCAGCACAATGAGTTCAATATGTCTACCGAGTTTCATATCAATACGTTCAAGTATGTGTGCGCAGTACATCAAGTTTTCAAACTGTGTTCCAGGGGGCGCTGTAGAGGCCCTGAACCACGCCCGGGTTCCAGCCTCTGTGGCGTCCGGACGACGGCAGATTCCGACATGTGTGCAAATTTTCAAGAGTTTTTGAGTATGTTAAGGCCCCCAAAAGTGCCCCAACGGTTGAAAAAAAAAAAAAAATTAAAGCTGCGAGCAGCGATGAACGGGCCCTCGCACCTGGGCTCACCGCCGACCGGTGGCTTCAGGAAATCAGCAAACGGTGGGCAGTATGCTTTTAATACAGTAAATATAGAAAAAAGTCATTAGTCATTTAAATGTGCCAAACTTGCCGCTGCCAGATGGTGGCGCTATGCTTGTAACTAATTATTGGCATGTAGATGTGTTCAGGCCAGCACTATTATCAAACATATGAAGTTTGGTGCAGATTGACCTTGGTATGTTTGAGTTAGTGAAAGATATGATATATCCTGCTGCTAACAAGTAAGAACAAGATTCATGATAACAAAATGTTATTATTGCTTGCTTTACGTCCACCACTTCTGCTGAAATGTCATCGTTACCTATCTGTACAATTTTTGTGTGGATATTGCTTTGCTGGTGACTCCTCCTGTTATAAGACATCACTCTTAAGCGCTACATTACTAAGAATCAATAATGAAGACGGTGCCCACTTGGCACATGCATTCAAAGTAACCCTCTGCTAGTTTGGATTTAAAGTTTACAGAATTGAAAGGGTTAGACTTTAAAATCAACACACAGACACATACACACAAAATATAAAATGTTGCCATTCAGTTTTATTTGTTAGCATTAACTATATTAGTTAACATGACCAATAAATAAATAGCATTTATTAATGTTAATTAATATTAAGCTAAAAAAAAGTATTCATATATAGTTTATGTACTGTGAATTAGCATGAACATGAACACAGTTCATGTGGGTGTACAGCAATACACAATAAAGTGCTCTATAAACTCTTCATTCTTTCAAAATATCTTTAAAAATCAAGTTGAGTATTTTAACGGGGTGATATATATATATTTATAACTGATCTTAAAATTATGGTTTTCAGATGTTTTGAAGAGATAACAGTAACGTTTGTTTTGTTGTCAAAGTTTGTCTTAATTTTTTATTATTATTATTTTATATTCAATAAATAACACTATGTAAATATTGTCTATCAATGAAGATAAATTGATCATGCTAAAAAGTTGTATTTTTTTAAATCTTTTGCTATGTGACTGAATAGGACAAGTTCATGGTACAGTTAAGTAAAAAATTAATAAAAAACAACAACTGCAAAATACGAACAATGAAAGGCTAAGTGACCCTTTATATTTTCTCAAAATATCAGACTCTCAAAGATCAGACATATTTATGTAATTACAATACATATGTGCATTTTTTGTTCAAAGATGGTCTGTAGGATGGCTCTCTACTCTGTCACCCTCTCTGCCTCTCACCCCTCCCCCCTGCAATAATGAGCTTCTCTGTGCCTGACTGAACGCACACACATACTGTAGAGACATTCACCCAGAGTGACAGCAGGTTTCTGAGTTATTTTTTTAATTTTCTTTAATTCATTGAAGCTTGTATAAAATTTATATTTCCAGCACTTGCTCAGAATGATAAGATCTCTGTGTGAAAAAAGTTTTAAAGAGTTTGGATGCTGCACTTTAAAGATATAAAAAATTAGGGTTATGTTTTTTACTATATCTTTAAAAAATCACCACGTCAACACCGTTCGAGATATCCAAAATCCGCTCGCAATTTAACATCTTCAGAATCTTCTCTTCATGTTAAAAAAGTTTGGTGTGAACAGCTGGTTGTTCTTAGGAGTAGTGTGAATTTGTTTACTACCTGATTTTTCAAAAAATCCACCTTCAAATCAAAATAGCCAGCTTTCTGTTGGTCTTAGCTAATGAGTTTGATTTAGAAAGTTGTCCAGATTGATGAGAACAATATATGTACAGAGTTTGGTGACTGTAGGAAAAACTAACCCCCCAACTTTTGTCAAAAGATGGCGCTATAGAGTGCCTGCTCCACGCCCATTTATGACCTTTTGCCAGTGTCTAACTATCATTAATATTGATGTGTGTGTTGAGTTTCATGAAATTCTAAGCATGTTATCTGCCTCGAAAAGACAGGAATGTAATTTTAAAGTTTGACACATTGCCATGGCAACAGCATTTGATTTATCATCGACCCCTTTACATATTCTTATCGGCCGTGTTTTGACATGATTTTGATGAAGTTTAAAGAAAATCGAGTAAAATTAGGAGGCTGATTTCAAAGCATTTTGAAAATGACACGTTTCCTGCTGCCAGTTGGTGGCGCTATAACTTTGACTCATAATAGTCACATTTATGGAATCGGCATCATACAAGGAACAAACTGGTGAAGTTTCATCAGAATCAGGCAATGTGTGCAACAGTTATTAGACACTTCCTGTTTCTCATTTCTCGCCATAACTTTGTCGCCTTGCCACGGCCAAACCGTTCGAGAAATCAAAAATCTCCTCGCAATTTAGCGTCCCCAATGTCTTAAGATCATGCTGACCGAGTTTGGTGACAATCCCATGGAATTCCTGGGAGGAGTACGTTAAATTCCAGAGCATGCGCTTTTTAAACAGCCCTAAATATCTCACTTCCTGTTGCGTGGAGCCCATGACATAGAGTACAAAAGTTGTTCAGCTCGATGAGTTCTATATGTGTACCGAGTTTCATATGAGTACGTGCAAGTATGTGTGCGCAGTACATCAAGTTTTCAAACTGTGTTCCAGGGGGCGCTGTAGATGCCCTGAACCACGCCCGGGTCCCAGCCTCTGTGGCGTCCGGACGACGGCAGATTCCAACGTGTGTGCAAATTTTCAAGAGTTTTTGAGTATGTTAAGGCCCCCAAAAGTGCCCCAACGGTTGAAAAAAAAAAATAAATAAAAAAAAAATAAGAATCCTTAGAAGAACAATAGGGCCTTCGCCCTTTTGGGCTCGGGCCCTAATAAAAAAATAAGAACCCTTAGAAGAACAATAGGGCCTTCGCCCTTTTGGGCTCGGGCCCTAAAGAAGAAGAAGAAGAATAATTAAAGCTGCGAGCAGCGATGATCGGGCCCTCGCACCCGGGCTCACCGCCGACTGGTGGCTTTACGAAACAGCAAATGGTGGGCAGTATGCTTTAAGTACAGTAAATGTAGGAGAAATATGTCATAAGTCATTTAAATGTGCCAAACTTGCCGCTGCCAGCTGGTGGCGCTATGCCTATAACTGATTATTGGCATGTAAATATGTTCAGGCCGGCACTTTTATCAAACATATGAAGTTTGGTGCAGATTGACCTTGGTATGTTTGAGTTAGTGAAAGATATGATATATCCTGCTGCTAACAGGTGGCGCTATGATAATATCTGAATATTGGCCTTTACGTGTCTTCAGGCCAGGGCTCTTACCAAATCTGTGAATTTTGAGGCAGATCAGACATTTTATGGCTGAGTTACAACACCTATGTCCATGGCGAAACAACAAACTTTGTCAGGCCGCCACGGACACGCCCTTTAATGAAAACTCAAGATCTTCACAATTTAACATTAGACTGTAGATTAGACTGACCAAATATAATGTTGATATCATTAAATCTCTAGGAGAAGTTTGCTATAAACCTAACCCCCTGCAAAGACTTCAGATAAATGCCAACTGTGAACCAATATGCGACATTTTCCCTATATTCTGATGATGATGATAAGAACATGTAATTCATGATGATAACAAAATGTTATTATTGCTTGCATTATGTCCACCACTTCTGCTTAAATGTCATTGGTACCTATTTGTACAATTTGTGTGGGGATATTGCTTTGCTGGTGACTCCTGTTATAAGACATCACTCTTAAGCGCTACATAACTAAGAATCAATTAGGAAAACGGTGCCCAGTTGGCACATGCATTTACAGTAACCCTCTGCCAGTTTGGATTTAAACTTTACAGAATTGAAAGGGTTAAACTTTAAAATCAACACACAGACACATACACACAATATATACAATTTTGCCATCCAGTTTAATTTGTTAATATTAACTATATTGGCATGAACAATAATTAAATAGCATTTATTAATGTTAATTAATATTAACCTAAAACAAGTATTCATATATTGTTTAAAGGTAAATTAGTATCTTTCAACAGTAGTTTATGTACTGTGAATTAACATGAACATGAACACAGTTCATGTGGGTGTACAGCAATACACAATAAAGTGCTCTATATATATATAACTCATCTTAAAATGGTACAATTTTCAGATGTTTTGAACAGATAACAGCAAACTTTGTTTTGTTGTCAAAGTTTGTCTTGAAATTGTTCATTTAAATTTTATATTCAATAAATAAAACTATGAAAATAAATGTCTATCAATAAAGATAAATTGCTCATGCTAAAAAGTGGTATGTTTCTTAATCTTTTGCTAAGTGACTGAATAGGACAAGTTCATGGTACAGTTCAGTAAAAAAACTGCAACAACTGCAAAATACAAACAATGAAAGACTTAGTGACCCTTTATATTTTCTCAAAATATCCGACTCTCAAAGATCAGACATATTTATGTCGATTAAACTACATATGTGTATTTCCTCCTCAAAGATGGTCTATTGCAAAACAGTTTTACTCTCTCTCCCTCTCTCCCTTTCACCCCTCCCCCCTGCACTCTCTCACTCTGACTGTCATTCTGTGGTGACTGAACACACACACACTTAAGACAGACACTCAGGCAGAGTGAAAGCAGGTTTTTGATTTCTTTTTTTAATTGTCTTTAATTCATAGAAGCTTGTATAAAATTTATATTAACAGAACTTCCTCAGAATGATAAGATCTCTGTGTGAAAAAAGTTTTAAAGAGTTTGGATGCTGCACTTTAAAGATGTAAAAAAACTACGCTCATCTTTTTTACTATATCTTTAAAAAATCACCACGTCAACACCGTTCAAGATATCCAAAATCCGCTCGCAATTTAACATCTTCAGAATCTTCTCTTCATGTTAAAAAAGTTTGGTGTGAACAGCTGGTTGTTCTTAGGAGTAGTGTGAATTTGTTTACTACCTGGTTTTTCAAAAAATCCACATTCAAATCAAAATAGCCGGCTTTCTGTTGGTCTTAGCTAATGAGTTTGATTTAGAAAGTTGTCCAGATTGATGAGAACAATATAAGTACAGAGTTTGGTGACTGTAGGAAAAACTAACCCCCCAACTTTTGTCAAAAGATGGCGCTATAGAGTGCCTGCTCCACGCCCATTTATGACCTTTTGCCAGTGTCTAACTATCATTAATATTGATGTGTGTGTTGAGTTTCATGAAATTCTAAGCATGTTATCTGCCTTGAAAAGACAGGAATCTAATTTTAAAGTTTGACACGTTGCCATGGCAACAGCATTTGATTTATCATCGACCCCTTTACATATTCTTTATCGGCCGTGTTTTGACATGATTTTGATGAAGTTTAAAGAAAATCGAGTAAAATTAAGAGGCTGATTTCAAAGCATTTTGAAAATGACACGTTTCCTGCTGCCAGTTGGTGGCGCTATAACTTTGACTCATAATAGTCACATTTATGGAATCGGCATCATACAACGAACAAACTGGTGAAGTTTCATCAGAATCAGGCAATGTGTGCAACAGTTATTAGACACTTCCTGTTTCTCATTTCTCGCCAAAACTTTGTCGCCTTGCCATGGCCAAACCGTTCGAGATATCAAAAATCCCCTCGCAATTTAGCGTCCTCAATGTCTTGAGATCATGCTGACCAAGTTTGGTGACAATCCTATAGAAATCCTGGGAGGAGTACGTTAAATTCCAGAGCATGCGCTTTTTAAACAGCCATAAATATCTCACTTCCTGTTGCGTGGAGCCTATGACATAGAGTACAAAAGTTGTTCAGCTCGATGAGTTCTATATGTGTACCGAGTTTCATATCAATAAGTGCAAGTATGTGTGCGCAGTACATCAAGTTTTCAAACTGTGTTCCAGGGGGCGCTGTAGAGGCCCTGAACCACGCCCGGGTCCCAGCCTCTGTGGCGTCCGGACGACGGCAGATTCCAACGTGTGTGCAAATTTTCAAGAGTTTTTGAGTATGTTAAGGCCCCCAAAAGTGCCCCAACGGTTGAAAAAAAACAAAAATAAAAAAAAAAAAAAAACAAATAAGAATCCTTAGAACAACAATAGGGCCTTCGCCCTTTTGGGCTCGGGCCCTAATTAAAGCTGCGAGCAGCGATGAACGGGCCCTCGCACCTGGGCTCACCGCCGACCGGTGGCTTAAGGAAATCAGCAAACGGTGGGCAGTATGCTTTTAATACAGTAAATATAGAAAAAATATGTCATAAGTCATTTAAATGTGCCAAACTTGCCGCTGCCAGATGGTGGTGCTATGCCTGTAACTGATTATTGGCATGTAGATGTGTTCAGGCCAGCACTATTATCAAACATGTGAAGTTTGGTGCAGATTGACCTTGGTATGTTTGAGTTAGTGAAAGATATGAGATATCCTGCTGCCAACAAGTGGCGCTATGATAATATCTGAATATTGGTCTTTAGGTGTCTTCAGGCCAGGACTCTTACCAAACCTGTGAATTTTGTGGCAGATCAGACATTTTCAGGCTAAGTTATAACAACTTCTATGTCTATGCAGAAACATCAAACTTTGTCAGGCCACCATGGACATGCCCTTTAATGAAAACTCAAGATCTTCACAATTTAACATCTCTAAGGCCTCAAGATCAGACTGACCAAATATAATGTTGATTTAATTAAATGCAATCAATGCAAGGACTTCAGATAATGCCAACTGTGAACCAATATGCAAAATTTTCCCTATACTCTGATGAAGATGATAAGAACATGATTCATGATGATAACAAAATGTTATTATCGCTTGCTTTACGTCCACCACTTCTGCTTAAATGTCATCGTTACCTATCTGTACAATTTTTGTGTGGATATTGCTTTGCTGGTGACTCCTATTATAAGACATCACTCTTAAGTGCTACATAACTAAGAATCAATAAGGAAGACGGTGCCCAGTTGGCACATGCATTCACAGTAACCCTCTGCTAGTTTGGATTTTAAGTTTACAGAATTGAAAGGGTTAGACTTTAAAATCAACACACAGACACATACACACAAAATATAAAATGTTGCCATTCAGTTTCATTTGTTAGCATTAACTATATTAGTTAACATGACCAATAAATAAATAGCATTTATTAATGTTAATTAATATTAAGCTAAAAAAAGTATTCATATATAGTTTATGTACTGTGAATTAACATGAACATGAACACAGTTCATGTGGGTGTACAGCAATACACAATAAAGTGCTCTATAAATGCTTCATTCTTTCAAAATATCTTTAAAAACAAGTTGAGTATTGAAATGGGGAGATATATATATATATATATATATAACTCATCTTAAAATGGTATAATTTTCAGATGTTTTGAACAGATAACAGCAAAGCTTGTTTTGTTGTCCAAGTTTGTCTTGAAATTGTTAATTTAAATTTTATATTCAATAAATAACACTATGAAAATAAATGTCTATCAATGAAGATAAATCGCTAATGCTAAAAGTTGCATTTTTCTTAATCTTTTGCTATGTGACTGAATAGGACAAGTTCATGGTATAGTTCAGTAAAAAAACTGCAACAACTGCAAAATACAAACAATGAAAGACTTAGTGACCCTTTATATTTTCTCAAAATATCCGACTCTCAAAGATCAGACATATTTATGCCATTTACTCTACATATGTGTATTTCTATCTAAAAGATGGTCTATTGCAGAACAGTTTCACTCCCTCTCCCTCTCTCCCTTTCACCCTTCCCCCCCTGCACTCTCTCACTCAGACTGTCATTCTGTGGTGACTGAACACACACACATAATGACATTCAGCCTGCTGAGTGACAGCAGGTTTCTGATTTCATTTTTTAATTTTCTTTAATTCATAGAAGCTTGTATAAAATTTATATTAACAGAACTTGCTCAGAATGATAAGATCTCTGTGTGAAAAAAGTTTTAAAGAGTTTGGATGCTGCACTTTAAAGATGTAAAAAAACTACGCTCACCTTTTTTACTATATCTTTAAAAAATCACCACGTCAACACCGTTCAAGATATCCAAAATCCGCTCGCAATTTAACATCTTCAGAATCTTCCCTTCATGTTAAAAAAGTTTGGTGTGAATAGCTGGTTGTTCTTAAAAGGAGTGTGAATTTGTTTACAGCCTGATTTTTCCAAAAAAACACATTCAAATGGAAATAGCTGGCTTCCTGTTTGTCTTAGCTAATGAGTTTAATTTAGAAAGTTGTCCAGATTGATGAGAACAATATATGTACAGAGTTTGGTGACTGTAGGAAAAACTAACCCCCCAACTTTTGTCAAAAGATGGCGCTATAGAGTGCCTGCTCCACGCCCATTTATGACCTTTTGCCAGTGTCTAACTGTCATTAATATTGATGTGTGTGTTGAGTTTCATGAAATTCTAAGCATGTTATCTGCATCGAAAAGACAGGAATCTAATTTTAAAGTTTGAGACGTTGCCATGGCAACAGCATTTGATTTATCACCGACCCCTTTACATATTCTCATCGGCCGTGTTTTGACATGATTTTGATGAAGTTTAAAGAAAATCAAGTAAAATTAAGAGGCTGATTTCAAAGCATTTTGAAAATGACACGTTTCCTGCTGCCAGTTGGTGGCGCTATAACTTTGACTCATAATAGTCACATTTATGGAATCGGCATCATACAACGAACAAACTGGTGAAGTTTCATAAGAATCAGGCAATGTGTGCAACAGTAATTAGACACTTCCTGTTTCTCATTTCTCGCCATAACTTTGTCGCCTTGCCACGGCCAAACCGTTCGAGATATCAAAAATCCCCTCGCAATTTAGCGTCCCCAATGTCTTGAGATCATGCTGACCGAGTTTGGTGACAATCCTATAGAAACCCTGGGAGGAGTACGTTAAATTCCAGAGCATGCGCTTTTTAAACAGCCCTAAATATCTCACTTCCTGTTGCGTGGAGCCCATGACATAGAGTACAAAAGTTGTTCAGCTCGATGAGTTCTATATGTGTACCGAGTTTCATATCAATATATGCAAGTATGTGTGCACAGTACATCAAGTTTTCAAACTGTGTTCCAGGGGGCGCTGTAGAGGCCGTGAACCACGCCCGGGTCCCAGCCTCTGTGGCGTCCGGACGACGGCAGATTCCAACGTGTGTGCAAATTTTCAAGAGTTTTTGAATATGTTAAGGCCCCCAAAAGTGCCCCAACGGTTGAAAAAAAATAAATAAATAAGAATCCTTAGAAGAACAATAGGGCCTTCGCCCTTTTGGGCTCGGGCCCTAATTAAAGCTGCAAGCAGCGATGAACGGGCCCTCGCACACGGGCTCACCGCCGACCGGTGGCTTTAGGAACACAGCAAATGGTTGGTAGTATGCTTTTAATACAGTAAAAATATGAGAAATATGTCAAAGTCACTTAAATGTGCCAAATTTCCTGCTGCCAGCTGGTGGCGCTATGCCTATAACTGATTATTGGCATGTAGATGTGTTCAGGCCACCACTTTCATCAAACATATGAAGTTTGGTGCAGATTGAACATGGTATGTTTGAGTTAGTGAAAGATATGATATATCCTGCTGCCAACAGGTGGCGCTATGATAATATCTGAATATTGGCCTTTAGGTGTCTTCAGGCCAGGACTCTTACCAAACCTGTGAAGTTTGAGGCAGATCGGACATTTTATGGCTGAGTTATAACAACTTCTATGTCCATGGCGAAACATCAAACTTTGTCACGCCGCCACGGACACGCCCTTTAACGAAAACTCAAGATCTTCGCAATTTAACATCTCTAAGGCCTCTAGATCAGACTGACCAAATATAATGTTGATATCATTAAATCTCTAGGAGGAGTTTGATACAAGTCATTTCCTGTTGCCAACAGGTGGCGCTGTGATTATAATAGAATATTGGCCTTCAGATGTGTTCAGGCCAGGACTCTTATCGAATATGTGAAGTTTGAGGCAAATCGGACATTTTATAGCTGAGTTATAACAAGTTTTATATCCATGGCGAGACCTCGAAATTTGTCAGGCCGCCACGGACACGCCCTTTACCGAAAACTCAAGATCTTCACAATTTAACATCGCTAGGGCCTTTATATTAGACTGACCGATTTTGGTGTTGATCTGTATAAATCTCTAGGAGGAGTTGGTTGTAGAGTACAGCATGACACTTCCTGTTGCCTGCAGGTGGCGCTATGACTATTACTGAATATGGGCATGTAGATGTCATCAGGTCAGGAGTGTTATCACACATGTGAAGTTTGGGACAGATCGGACATTTTATGCCTAAGTTATAGCAACTTCCTTTTTCATGGCGAAACATCGAAATTTGCGAGGCCGCCACGGACACGCCCTCCGATGAAAACTCTAGATCTTCACAATTTAACGTCACAAAGGGCTTTAGATTAGACTCACCAAATTTGGTGTTGATCGGAATAGATCTCTAGGAGGAGTTCGTTCAAGTATGACACCTGAAAATGGCAAAAATGACACAAATTTTGCTGAGAAAATTAATAATAACCGACTTCCTGTTGGGTTTCGGATTTTATCTCAAGAGGCTTTTTTGTAGGTATTGGTGTGCTACATGTGTGTACCGATTTTTGTGCATGTACGATAATCACAGCTGAATGCGCACACCGCGGAACGTGTAAAGGTGGCGCTATTGAGCCATTTTGCCACACCCACTTCTGCAACCCATATCAGACGTCCATTTTCGCCAGGTCTGATGTGTGTGCGAAGTTTCGTTAGTTTTCGGGTATGTCTAGGCCCTCAAAAATGCGATTCATTCCGGATAAGAAGAATAATAATAATTAAAGCTGCAAGCAGCGATGAACGGGCCCTCGCACACGGGCTCACCGCCGACCGGTGGCTTTAGGAACACAGCAAACGGTGGGCAGTATGCTTTTAATACAGTAAATGTAGGAAAAATAGATCAAAGTCACTTAAATGTGCCAAACTTCCTGCTGCCAGCTGGTGGCGCTATGCCTATAACTGATTATTGGCATGTAGATGTGTTCAGGCCAGCACTTTCATCAAACATATGAAGTTTGGTGCAGATTGACCTTGGTATGTGTGAGTTAGTGCAAGATATGATATATCCTGCTGCCAATAGGTGGCACTATAATAATATCTGTATATTGGCCTTTAGATGTCTTCAGGCCAGGACTCTTACCAAACATGTGAAGTTTGAGGCAGATCGGACATTTTATGGCTGAGTTATAACAACTTCTATGTCCATGGCGAAACATCAAACTTTGTCACGCCGCCACAGACACGCCCTTTAACGAAAACTCAAGATCTTTGCAATTTAACATCTCTAAGGCCTCTAGATCAGACTGACCAAATATAATGTTGATATCATTAAATCTCTTGGAGGAGTTTGATACAAGTCATTTCCTGTTGCCAACAGGTGGCGCTGTGATTATAATAGAATATTGGCCTTCAGAAGTGTTCAGGCCAGGACTCTTATCTAATATGTGAAGTTTGAGGCAAATCGGACATTTTATGGCTGAGTTATAACAAGTTTTATATCCATGGCGAGACCTCGAAATTTGTCAGGCCGCCACGGACACGCCCTTTACCGAAAACTCAAGATCTTCACAATTTAACATCGATACGGCCTTTATATTAGACTGACCAATTTTGGTGTTGATCTGAATAAATCTTTAGGAGGAGTTGGTTGTAGAGTACAGCATGACACTTCCTGTTGCCTGCAGGTGGCGCTATGACTATAACTGAATATGGGCATGTAGATGTCTTCAGGTCAGGAGTGTTATCACACATGTGAAGTTTGGGACAGATAGGACATTGTATGCCTGAGTTATAGCAACTTCCTTTTTCATGGCGAAACATCGAAATTTGCGAGGCCGCCACGGACACGCCCTCCGATGAAAACTCTAGATCTTCACAATTTAACGTCACGAAGGGCTTTAGACTAGACTCTGCAAATTTGGTGTTGATCCGAATAAATCTGTAGGAGGAGTTCGTTCAAGTACGACACCTGAAAAAGGCAAAAATGACACAAATTTTGTTGAGAATATTAGTATTAACCGACTTCCTGTTGGGTTCCGGATTTTGCTCCAAGAGGCTTTTTTGTAGGTATTGGTGTGTTACATGTGTGTACCGATTTCCGTGCATGTACGTGAATCACAGCTGAAAGCGCACACCGCGGAACGTGTAAAGGTGGCTGTCGAGCCATTTTGCCACACCCACTTCTGCAACCCATATCAGACGTAAATTTTCGCCAGGTCTGATGTGTGTGCGAAGTTTCATGAGTTTTCGGGTATGTCTAAGCCCTCAAAAATGCGATTCATTTTGGAGAATAATAATAATAATTAAAGCTGCAAGCAGCGATGACCGGGCCCTCGCCGTCTGTGCAATCGCCATCCCGATAGCATCAGGAAAACGGTGCCCAGTTGGCACATGCATTCACAGTAACCCTTTGGACTAACCCTAACTGTCTCTCCTCCTCTCTGACTCTTTCTCTTACCACCCATCCCCCCTCTTTACACTCAGCCACTTACCACACAAACACACACATTAAGTGCAGAGCAGAGCGAGATCAGATATGTTTTTTTATTTTCTTTCATTCGTGGAGTTTTGTATAATTATGAAATGATCTGTGTTTGATCAGAATGAATAGTTATTTGTATGAAAAAAGTTTCAAAGAGTTAGGATGCTGCACTTTAAATATATAATAAATCATTGAAAATTTAAAAATGAAAATGAAAATTAAAAATTAAAATGAAAATTAGTATCTTTTAACATAGTGTATATACTGTGAATTAACATGAACATGAACACAGTTCATGTGGGTATACAACAATACACAATAAAGTGCTCAATAAACGCTTCATTCTTTCAAAATATCTTTAAAAATCAAGTTGGGTATTGTAATGGGGCGATATATAAATATAACTCATCTTAAAATGGTACAATTTTCAGATGTTTTGAACAGATAACAGCAAAGTTTGTTTTGTTGTCAAAGTTTGTCTTAAAATTGTTAGTGTTTTTTTTATTGAATCAAAAATTTTAATTATGAAAATAAATGTCTATCAATGAAGATAAATCGCTCATGCTAAAAAGCTGTATTTTTCTTAATCTTTTGCTATGTGACTGAATAGGACAAGTTCATGGTACAGTTCAGTAAAAAATAAATAAAAAAACAACAACTGCAATATACAAAGAATGAAAGAGTTCGTGACCCTTTATATTTTCTCAAAGATCAGACTCTCAAAGTTCAGACATATTTATGCAGATTAAACTACAGCAATGTGCAAATTGCATCTTCCTCAAAGATGGTCTTAAGCAAAACAGCATGTTCCACTGGTCTCTCTCCCTTTCACCCCTCCCCCCTTCAGTCACTCTTAGTGTCAACACAGACTGTCAGCCCAGTGACAACAGTTTACTGATTTCTTTTTTTAATTTTCTTTAATTCATAGAAGCTTGAATAATTATGATATTACCAGCACTTGCTCATAATGATTAGATCTCTGTGTGAAAAAAGTTTTAAAGAGTTTGGATGCTGCACTTTAAAGATATAAAAAATTAGGGTTATGTTTTTTAAAAAATCACCACGTCAACACCGTTCAAGATATCCCAAATCCGCTCGCAATTTAACATCTTCAGAATCTTCTCTTCATGTTAAAAAAGTTTGGTGTGAATACCTTGTTATTCTTAGAAGGAGTGTGAATTTGTTTACAGCCTGATTTTTCCAAAAATCCACATTCAAATCAAAATAGCCGGCTTCCTGTTGGTCTTAGCTAATGAGTTTGATTTAGAAAGTTGTCCAGATTGATGAGAACAATATATGTACAGAGTTTGGTGACTGTAGGAAAAACTAACCCCCCAACTTTTGTCAAAAGATGGCGCTATAGAGTGCCTGCTCCACGCCCATTTATGACCTTTTGCCAGTGTCTAACTATCATTAATATTGATGTGTGTGTTGAGTTTCATGAAATTCTAACTATGTTATCTGCTTCGAAAAGACAGGAATCTAATTTTAAAGTTTGACACGTTGCCATGGCAACAGCATTTGATTTATCATCGTACCCTTTACATATTCTTATCGGCCGTGTTTTGACATTATTTTGATGAAGTTTGAAGAAAATCAAGTAAAATTAAGAGGCTGATTTCAACGCATTTTGAAAATGACACGCTTCCTGCTACCAGTTGGTGGCGCTATAACTTTGACTCATAATAGTCACATTTATGGAATCGGCATCATACAACGAACAATCTGGTGAAGTTTCATCAGAATCAGGCAATGTGTGCAACAGTTATTAGACACTTCCTGTTTCTCATTTCTCGCCATAACTTTGTCGCCTTGCCACGGCCAAACCGTTCGAGATATCAAAAATCCCCTCGCAATTTAGCGTCCCCAATGTCTTGAGATCATGCTGACCGAGTTTGGTGACAATCGTATGGAAATCCTGGGAGGAGTACGTTAAATTCCAGAGCATGCGCTTTTTACACAGCCCTAAATATCTCACTTCCTGTTGCGTTAAGAAAATGACATAGAGTACAAAAGTTGTTCAGCTCAATGAGTTCTATATGTGTACCGAGTTTCATATGTGTACGTTCAAGTATGTGTACTATATGGCCCTAAAAATTCCAGGGGGCGCTGTAGAGTCCCCTTGCCACGCCCCGGTACCAGCCTCTGTGACGTCCTGATGGCCGCAGATTCCGACATGTGTGCAAATTTTCAAGAGTTTTTGAGCATGTTAAGACCCCCTTAAGTGCCCGGAAGGTTAACAAAAAAAAAAAAAAAAAAAAAAAAATAAGAATCCTTAGGAAAACAAGAGGGCCTTCGCCCATTCTGGGCTCGGGCCCTAATAATAATAATAATAATAATAATAATAATAATAATAATAAACGAAGCAGATCCAATAGGGTCCTCACACCATCGGTGCTCGGGCCCTAATTAAAGCTGCAAGCAGCGATGGTAGGGCCCTCGCACTCGGGCTCACCGCCGATTGGTGGCGAATGGTGGGCACTATGCTATTAACACAGAAAATGTAGTAGGAATATGTCAAAGTCATTGATATGTGCCAATCTTCCTTCTGCCAGCTGATGGCGCTATGCCTATAACTGAATATTGGCATGCAGATGTGTTCAGGCCAGTGCTTTTATCAAACTTATGAAGTTTGGTGAAGCTTGAACATGGCATGCTTGAGTGTAAGTCATGACATATCCTGCTGCCAACAGGTGGCGCTATTACAAAATATTGTCTTTTAGATGTCTTCAGGCCAGGACTATTGCCAAACATGTCAAGTTTGGTGCAAATTGTACATTGCATGCTTAAGTTAGTGTAAAACAAGTAATTTGCTGTTGCCAGCTGGTGGCGCTATGACTATAACTAAATATTGGCATGTAAATGTATTCAGGCCAGGACTCTTATCAAACATATTAAGTTTGGGGCTGATTGGACATTGCATGCCTGAGTTACAGTAACTTCCTGTTTCATTGCATTAAGAGTATGCTTTAGCACTTAGCTAAATGTTGCTAACATGTTTCTAACATGTTGCTACCCTATTTTAACACTTGTTGATATTTTTAAAATGTTGCTAGGCATCCACAACAGTATCAAATATGTGGCTTCCTATTACCAGCTGGTGGCGCTATGACTATAGCTGAATATGGGCATGTATATATCTTCAGGCCAGGACTCTTATCAAACATGTGAAGTTTGGGGCTGATTGGACATTGCATGCCTGAGTTACAGTAACTTCCTGTTTCATTGCATTAAGAGCATGCTTTAGCACTTAGCTAAATGTTGCTAACATGTTATAGCATGTTTCTAGCATGTTGCTACCCTATTTAACACTTGTTGATATTTTTAAAATGTTGCTTGGCATCCACAACAGTATTAAACATGTGACTTCCTGTTGCCAGCAGGTGGCACTATCACTATAACTGAATATGGGCATGGGCTTGTGTTCAGACCAGGACTCTTATCAAACATATTAAGCTTGGGTCAGATTGGACATTGTATGCATGAGTTACACTTATTTTTCTTTGTATTAATATCATGCTTTAGCTCTCAGCTAAGTGTTGCTAGCATGTTTTAACATGATTCTAGCATGATGCTAGCCTATTTAAAACTTGCTGACGCTTTTTATTATGTTGCTAGGAGTCCGTAACACCATTAAACGTCACTTCCTGTTGTCAGCAGGTGGTGCTGTGACTATAACTGCATGTATATATCTTCAGGCCAGGAGTCTTATCAAACGTGAAGTTTGGGGCTGATTGGACATTGCATGTCTGAGTTACAGTAACTTCCTGTTTTATGTCTTTAACAACATGCTTTAGCACTAAGTAAGTGTTGCTAGCATGTTTGAGTACGTTTTAAACTAGTTTAGCACTCAATGGCTTTTTTAGTGTGTTGCTAATAGTGTGTCACAGTGTTAAACATGCCACTTCCTGTTGACAGTAGGTGGCGCTATAACTATAACTGAATATTGGCATGTAGATATCTTCAGGCCAGGACTGTTATCAAACATGTGAAGTTTGGGGCTGATTGGACATTGCATGCCTGAGTTACAGTAACTTCCTGTTTCATTGCATTAAGAGTATGCTTTAACACGTAGCTAAATGTTGCTAACATGTTTCTAACATGTTGCTACCCTATTTTAACACTTGTTGATATTTTTAAAATGTTGCTAGGCATCCACAACAGTATTAAACATGTGGCTTCCTATTACCAGCTGGTGGCGCTATGACTATAGCTGAATATGGGCATGTATATATCTTCAGGCCAGGACTCTTATCAAACATGTGAAGTTTGGGGCTGATTGGACATTGCATGCCTGAGTTACAGTAACTTCCTGTTTCATTGCATTAAGAGCATGCTTTAGCACTTAGCTAAATGTTGCTAACATGTTATAGCATGTTTCTAGCATGTTGCTACCCTATTTAACACTTGTTGATATTTTTAAAATGTTGCTGGGCATCCACAACAGTATTAAACATGTGACTTCCTGTTGCCAGCAGGTGGCACTATCACTATAACTGAATATGGGCATGGGCTTGTGTTCAGACCAGGACTCTTATCAAATATATTAAGCTTGGGTCAGATTGGACATTGTATGCATGAGTTACACTTATTTTTCTTTGTATTAATATCATGCTTTAGCTCTCAGCTAAGTGTTGCTAGCATGTTTTAACATGATTCTAGCATGATGCTAGCCTATTTAAAACTTGCTGACGCTTTTTATTATGTTGCTAGGAGTCCGTAACACCATTAAACGTCACTTCCTGTTGTCAGCAGGTGGCGCTGTGACTATAACTGCATGTATATATCTTCAGGCCAGGAGTCTTATCAAACGTGAAGTTTGGGGCTGATTGGACATTGCATGTCTGAGTTACAGTAACTTCCTGTTTTATGTCTTTAACAACATGCTTTAGCACTAAGTAAGTGTTGCTAGCATGTTTGAGTACGTTTTAAACTAGTTTAGCACTCAATGGCTTTTTTAGTGTGTTGCTAATAGTGTGTCACAGTGTTAAACATGTCACTTCCTGTTGACAGTAGGTGGCGCTATAACTATAACTGAATATTGGCATGTAGATATCTTCAGGCCAGGACTGTTATCAAACATGTGAAGTTTGGGGCTGATTGGACATTGCATGCCTGAGTTACAGTAACTTCCTGTTTCATTGCATTAAGAGTATGCTTTAGCACTTAGCTAAATGTTGCTAACATGTTATAGCATGTTTCTAGCATGTTGCTACCCTGTTTAACAGTAGTTGAATTTTTTTAAAATGTTGCTAGGCATCCACAACAGTATTAAACATGTGGCTTCCTGTTACCAGCTGGTGGCGCTATGACTATAACTGAATACGGGCATGGGCGTGTGTTTAGGCCAGGATTCTTATCAAACATGTTAAGTTTGGGGCTGATTGGACATTGTATGCCTGAGTTAGAGTAACTTCCTGTTTCATTGTATTATTAGCATGCTTTAGCATATTAGCTAAGTGTTGCTAGCATGCTTTATTATTTTTGTAGCATGTTGAATATTAAGTTTGGGTCAGATTCAACATTATATACATGAGTTACAGCAATTTCCTTTTGTATTTGTATTAATAGCATGCTTTAGCTCTTAGCTAAGTGTTGCTAGCATGTTTTAGCATGTTTGTAGCATGTTGCTAGCCTATTTAAGACTTGTTAACGCTTTTCAATATGTTTCTAGGAGTCCGTAACAGTGTTAAACATGTCATTTCCTGTTGTCAGCAGGTGGCGCTATGACTATAACTGAATATGGGCACTGACGTGTGTTCAGGACCGGACTGTCATCAAACATGTGAAGTTTGAGGCAGATCGGACATCGTATGCCTGAGTTATAGCAACTTCCTTTTTCATGGCGAAACATCAAAGTTTGTCCGGCCGCCACGGACACGCCCTTCGACGAAAACTCTAAAGCTTCGCAATTTAACATCGCAAAGGCCTTATGATGACACTCAGCAAATTTGAAGATGATCGGATAAAAACTGTAGGAGGAGTTCGTTAAAGTATGAGGCCTGAAAATGGCAAAAACTGCACAAAAATCGTACAGGAAATTCAATATAACGGACTTCCTGTTGGGTTTCGGATGTTGCACCAGGAGACTTTTTTGTAGGTATTGGTGTGTTACATATGTGTACCGAGTTTCGTACATGTACGTGAAACGTAGCTCGAGGGGCACTCCGTTGAAATTTTATAGGTGGCGCTATCGAGCCATTTTGCCACACCCACTTTTGAAAACCATATCAGATGTAAATTTTCGCCAGGTCTGATGCGTGTGCAAAGTTTCGTGAGTTTTCGGGCATGTTTAGGCCCTCAAAAAGACTTTTCATTTTGGAGAAGAAGAAGAAGAAGAATAATTAAAGCTGCGAGCAGCGATGAACGGGCCCTCGCACCCGGGCTCACCGCCGACCGGTGGCTTCAGGAAAACAGCAAACGGTGGGCAGTATGCTTTTAATACAGTAAATATAGAAAAAATATGTCATAAGTCATTTAAATGTGCCAAACTTGCCGCTGCCAGCTGGTGGCGCTATGCCTATAACTGATTATTGGCATGTAGATGTGTTCAGGCCAGCACTATAATCAAACATATGAAGTTTGGTGCAGATTGACCTTGGTATGTTTGAGTTAGTGAAATATATGAGATATCCTGCTGCCAACAGTTGGGGCTATGATAATATCTGAATATTGGTCTTTAGTTGTCTTCAGGCCAGGACTCTTACCAAACCAGTGAATTTTGTGGCAGATCAGACCGTTTCAGGCTAAGTTATAACCACTTCTATGTCTATGCAGAAACATCAAACTTTGTCAGGCCACCACGGACATGCCCTTTAATGAAAACTCAAGATCTTCACAATTTAACATCTCTAAGGCCTCAAGATCAGACTGACCAAATATAATGTTGATTTAATTAAATGAAATCAATGCAAGGACTTCAGATAGATGCCAACTGTGAACCAGTATGCTACAAATTCCCTATTTTCTGATGATGATAAGAACATGTAATTCATGATGATAGCAAAATGTTATTATTGCTTCCTTTACATCCACCACTTCTGCTTAAGGGCGTTTCTTCAACTAGGTGCACTTTTAGCCTTGAGAATTTGAAGAGAAAAAAAAATGTTCAAAAGTCACATAACACAGTCTCATAAGTTTAAATAATTTGTCTAGTTTTAAGGTCTGTAAGAGGACAAACTTATATTACAAGAGAAATAGTTAATATTTTCTTTTTATTTTTGACCTGCAATAAACAAATGTGCATCTCAATGTACAGCTGTTATTTAAAAAATAGAATAGAATAGAAATAGAATAACTTTGGTTTTTATATTAAGTAGAGCATGGTTCATAAATTGTGGATAATTTTTTTTATGTGTGATGAGAACCTTTTAAATATTTTTTTAAAGATGTGTGTGTGGTGGAAATGACATGGTGGTGGTGGAAATGACAGCGTATTGTGGAAATGACAAGAAATTAAGGTAAATTTAGGGAAGCTTCGTCCCAATGCTGGAACATGACTCTTTCTGGATTGAAACATTTGCAGTCATGCAAATCTATTCTCACAACCCATATAAATTGTACTTTGTAACCATAAATGTCATTTCCACCACATAGGGCAGTGTGGTGGAAATGACTGTGGTGGAAATGACATTTCTGTAGTTTTTTGTGAAAAAATGGAAGACAGCTTCACTGACTGGCTTTGAATTAGTACTTAGCATTTCGTGTATGTAAAATATTCTTATTTAACTTAAAATTTTTAGCTTTTTAATAACACCCTTGATGGAACAGTATGTGGTGGAAATGACGTAGAATAAATATATTCACTGATCAAGCAATATTTACTTTGATTTTTCTTCATTTGTTGTTGATGAAAATTTAAATTCTCTCCATGTCCAACATGTGCTTTGATGTCCCTGAACATTTCCATTGAAACCACCTAAAAAATCTTTCACACAAACTTTTTAAAGATACATTACAGTGTTGTGGTGGAAATGACACCAATACTGTGCGACAGCTATATTTTGTATAAAAAGTAATATTGATAGAGGTCTCACATTAAATACTATAATGTATTTTAATTATTTTACTAGTGCTTAGTTCAAGTACATTAATAGTTACCAGATAAGTCATATATAAAAGTCTGGGTGTGCGACAAGGAGAAAACAGTGATTTTGACACCTATAAGACGGTTGAAAAGTATGAAAAAATCATAATAGAAAGGTAGTAAAAAATTTTTAGATTGGTTTTATTGTTAGCTTGACAAAGAAAGAGGAATTTGTCCAAAATTGTATGTATTTTAAAAAAATATGACCAAGGTACATAAAAGTGCCCATAGTCTAAGAATCACCCTTAAATGTCATTGTTACCTATCTGAACAATTTTTGTATAATATATTTTTGTATAAAATCAATTTTTGTCATAACTAAGAATCAATAAGGAAGACGGTGCCCAGTTGGCACATGCATTCACAGTAACCATCTGCTAGTTT
>NC_133371.1:16218240-16235707 GCF_049309525.1 Garra rufa
CATTGAGTTCTATATGTGTACCGAGTTTCATATGTGTACGTTCAAGTATGTGTGCTATATGGCCCTCAAAATTCCAGGGGGCGCTGTAGAGTCCCCTTGCCACGCCCCGGTACCAGCCTCGGTGGCGTCCTGATGGCCGCAGATTCCGACGTCTGTGCAAATTTTCAAGAGTTTTTGAGTATGTTAAGACCCCCTTAAGTGCCCGGAAGGTTAACAAAAAAAATAAAAAATTTTTTTTAAAAAATAAGAATCCTTAGGAAAACAATAGGGCCTTCGCCCTTTTGGGCTCGGGCCCTAATAATAATAATAATAATAATCCTTAGAAAAACAGTAGGGCCTTCGCCCTTTTGGGCTCGGGCCCTAAAAAGAATTCTTAGAAGAACAATAGGGCCTTCGCCCTTTTGGGCTCGGGCCCTAATAAACGGAGCAATTCCAATAGGGTCCTCGCACTGTAGTGCTCGGGCCCTAATAATAATAATAATAATAATAATAATAATAATAATAATAATAATAATAATCCTTAGAAAAACAATAGGGCCTTCGCCCATTCTGGGCTCGGGACCTAATAAACGAAGCAGATCCAATAGGGTCCTCACACATCGGTGTTCGGGCCCTAATAATCCTTAGAAAACAATAGCTGGGCTCGGGCCCTAATTAAAGCTGCGAGCAGCTATGAACGGGCCCTCGCACCCGGGCTCACCGCCGACCGGTGGCTTTAGGAAAACAGCAAACGGTGGGCAGTATGCTTTTAATACAGTAAATTTAGGAGAAATATGTCATAAGTCATTTAAATGTGCCAAACTTGCCGCTGCCAGCTGGTGGCGCTATGCCTATAACTGATTATTGTCATGTAGATGTGGTCAGGCCAGCACTATTATAAAACATATGAAGTTTGGTGCAGATTGATTTTGGTATGTTTGAGTTAGTGAAAGATATGATATATCCTACTGCCAACAGGTGGCGCTATGATAATATCTGAATATTGGCCTTTAGGTGTCTTCAGGCCAGGACTCTTACCAAACCTGTAAATTTTGAGGCAGATCAGACATTTTATGGCTGAGTTATAACAACTTTTATGTCCATGGCAAACAACAAACTTTGTCAGGCTGCCACGGACACGCCTTTAACTCAAGATCTTAACAATTTAACATCTCTAAGGCCTCTAGATCAGACTGACCAAATAGTCAAGTCAAGTCAAGTCAAGTTTATTTATACAGCGCTTTTTACAATACAAGTTGTGTCAAAGCAACCTTAAAGTATTAAAAAATAAGATAAAATGTCAATAAAAGTGCAAAAGTTCCATATTGCAGCAAAGTCAAATGGAGAGGACTCATCTGGTTCCCGTGGCCTTGTGCCGGTGGCCGTTTAGAGTAGGAGTTCTTTCTGATGATCTGTCCCTGGGGGCTCATCTAGTTGACACGGTATCCGCTGACATTCGCTGTAGGTGCTTATCCACCTCTTGGTACGGACTGGATCCGGGGGACTGCAGTGACCATCTGATCTGGATACGGACTGGATCTGGTGGCTATGGTGACCTGGGAATAAGAAACAAACAGACTAATATTAATGTAGATGCAAGAGTTCCAAGTTGCCACAAAATCAGATTGGAGAGGACTCATCTGGTTTTCGCAGTCTTGCGTCGGTGGCCGTCTAGGTGATGGGGTCTTCACTGATGATCTGTCTCTGGGGCTCATCTAGTTGATGTGGTCTCTGCTGACATTCAGGGCTGTAAAGGATATCTCTGGGTGCTGATGGGTACAGACTGGATCCGGGGGACTGCAGTGAACGTCTGATCTGGATACATGATCGGTGGCTACGGTGACCTCGGAATAAGAAGGAAAGATACTAGTATTAGCGTAGATGGCATTCTTCTTCTGATGCAACGAGTACATCAGGTGTTTTAGGAAGTGTCCCTGGTTCCGGTTGACCTAAATAATGCAGCCTAACAATCCTTTAACGGATTTGGATTGTGAAATGTATTAAGTGTAGGCCAGGTTAAAGAGATGGGTCTTTAATCTAGATTTAAACTGACAGATTGTGTCTGCCTCCCGAACAGTGTTAGGTAAATTGTTCCAGACTTTGGGCGCTAAATGTGAAAAGGACCTGCCGCCCGCAGTTGATTTTGATATTCTAGGTACTATCAAATTGCCGGAGTTTGAGAACGCAGCGGACGTGAGGGACTATAATATGATAAGAGCTCGCTCAAGTACTTAGGAGCTAAACCATTCAGGGCTTTATAAGTAATTAGCAAGATTTTAAAGTCTATACGATGTTTAATAGGGAGCCAGTGCAGTGTTGACAGAACCGGGCTAATATGGTCATACTTTCTGGTTCTAGTAAGAACTCTAGCTGCTGCATTTTGGACCAGCTGGAGTTTGTTTATTAAGCGTGGCAGAACAACCACCCAATAAAGCATTACAATAATCTAATCTTGAGGTCATGAACGCATGGATTAACGTTTCTGCATTTGACATCGAGAGCATAGGTCGTAATTTAGATATATTTTTTAGATGAAAAAATGCGGTTTTGCAAATGCTAGAAATTGTGCTTTCGAAGGAAACATTGCTATCGAATAGGACACCTAATTTCCTGACTGATGATGAAGAATTTACAGAGCAGCCATCTAGTATTAGACTGTGTTTTAGGTTATTACTTGTAGAGGTTTTAGGTCAATAATTAACACCTCTGTTTTTTCAGAATTTAGCAGTAAGAATTTCTCGCCATCCAATTTTTTATTTCAACTATGCATTCTGTTAGTTTTCCAAATTGGTATGTTTCGCCAGGCCGCGAAGAAATATAGAGCTGCGTATCATCAGCCTAACAATGAAAGCTAACACCATGTTTCCTGATGATATCTCCCAAGGGTAACATATAAAGTGTAAAAAGTAATGGCCCTAATACTGAGCCTTGATGTACTCCATACTGCACTTGTGACTGATATGATACCTCGTCATTTACTGCTACGAATTGATGCCGGCCAGATAAGTACGATTTGAACCAAGCCAGTGCACTACCACTAACGGCAACATAATTTTCAAGTCTATTTAAAAGAATATTGTGGTCAATAGTATCAAATGCAGCACTTAGATCTAGTAGCACTAATAGAGAGATGCATCCACGATCAGAAGACAGGAGAAGGTCATTAGTAACTCTAATAAGAGCAGTCTCAGTGCTATGATAAGGTCTAAAACCTGACTGGAAATCCTCACAGATACCATTTTTCTCTAAGAAAGAACACAATTGTGAGGACACTACCTTTTCTAGTATCTTTGACAGAAAAGGGAGATTGGAAATTGGTCTGTAATTGTTTAATTCATTGGGATCAAGTTGAGGTTTTTTAATTAAAGGCTTAATAACAGCCAGTTTGAAGGTTTTGGGGACATATCCTAATGATAATGACGAATTAATAATATTCAGAAGAGGATCCATGACTTCTGGAAGCACCTCTTTTAGTAACTTAGATGGAATAGGGTCTAACATACATGTTGTCGGTTTAGATGATTTAATAAGTTTACACAGCTCTTCCTCTCCTATAGTTGAAAATGCATGGAATTTTTCCTCAGGAGATCTATAGCATATCTGATGTGATACTGTAGCGGATGGCTGCATAGTTACAATTTTATCTCTAATACTATCTATCTTGGTAGTAAAGTAGTTCATAAAGTCGTTACTGCTGTGCTGTTGAGAAGATTCAACGTCTGTTGGTGCTTTATTCTTCGTTAATTTAGCCACTGTATTGAATAAATACCTAGGGTTATGTTTGTTTTCTTCTAAGAAAGATGAAAAATAGTCTGATCTAGCAGATTTTAGTGCTTTTCTATAGGATATGTTACATTCACGCCAGGCTGTACGGAAAACCTCTAGTTTTGTTTTCTTCCAGCTGCGTTCCATTTTTCGTCGTGCTCTCTTCAGTGCGCGAGTGTGTTCAGTATACCACGGCGTCGGACTGTTTTCCTTAATCTTTCTTAAACGCAGAGGAGCAACTATATCTAAAGTGCTAGAAAAAAGAGAGTCAATAGTTTCTGTTGCATCATCAAGTTTTTCTGAGCTATTGGATATGCTGAAGAATTCAGATAAATCAGGAAGATTACTTACAAAGCAGTCTCTTGTGGTAGAAGTAATGGTTCTACCGTATTTATACCGAGGAGTTAATTTTACAGATTTAGTTATCTGGAGTATACATGAGACTAGATAATGATCTGAGATATCATCACTTTGATGCAGAATTTCAACGCCATTTACATCAATTCCGTGTGACAATATTAAATCTAAAGTATGATTTCGGCAATGAGTAGGTCCTGACACGTGTTGTCTAATCCCAATTGAGTTCAGAATGTCTATAAATGCTGATCCCAATGCATCTTTTTCATTATCAACATGGATGTTAAAATCACCCACTATTAAGACTTTATCTGCGGCCAACACTAATTCGGATAGAAAATCAGCAAATTCTTTAATAAAGTCTGTATGGTGCCCTGGTGGCCTATATACAGTAGCTAGTACAAGCTTCACAGGAGATTTAGCATTAATACTTGTTTCTTTGGATAATGTTATATGGAGCACCATTACTTCAAACGAGTTATACTTAAAGCCCGTTCTCTGGGAAACACTGAACATATTGTTATAAATTGTGCAAACACCTCCCCCCTTACCTTTTACACGTGGCACATGTTTATAACAGTAATTTTGGGGGGTAGACTCATTTAAAATAATGTAATCATCTGGTTTTAGCCAGGTTTCTGTCAAACAGAGCACATCTAGCTTATGATCAGTGATCATATCATTTACAAAAAGTGCTTTCGTAGAAAGTGACCTGATATTTAATAAGCCAAGCTTTATCATTTGTTTCTCAGTATTATGTACATTTTTTATTTGTTGAACATCAATTAAATTGCGACTCTTAAATTGCTTTGGAAGTTTATTGTATTTTCGAGCTTGGGGAACAGACACAGTCTCTATAGTGTGATATCTAGGTGAAAGGGTCTCTATGTGCTGAGAGTTAACTGATTTCTGTGACGTGAGGCGGCTAGCAGACGGTCGGTTTAGCCAGTCTGTCTGCTTCCTGACCTGGGCCCCAGTTAGTCAAGTGCAAACACTAAGACTATGTGCCATATTTCTAGACAGAAGAGATGCTCCACATCCGGAGGGATGAAGACCATCTCTTTTAAACAGGTCAGGTCTGCCCCAAAAACTTGTCCAATTGTCTATGAAACCTATGTTATTTCGCGGCACCACCACTATCAAATATAATGTTGATATCATTAAATCTCTAGGAGGAGTTTGCTATAAACCTAACCCCCTGCAAGGACTTCAAATAATGCCAACTGTAAACCAATGTGCTACATTTTTCCTTTATCCTGATGATGAAGATAAGAACATGATTCATGATGATAACAAAATGTTATTATTGCTTGCTTTACGCCCACCATTTCTGCTTAAATGTCATCGTTACCTATCTGTACAATTTGTGTGTGGATATTGCTTTGCTAGTGACTCCTGTTATAAGACATCACTCTTAAGTGCTACATAACTAAGAATTAGGAAAACGGTGCCCAGTTGGCACATGCATTCACAGTAACCCTCAGCCAGTTTGGATTTAAAGTTTACTGAATTGAAAGGGTTACACTTTAAAATCAACACACAGACCCATACACACAATATATAAAATTTTGCCATCCAGTTTCATTTGTTAATATTAACTATATTAGTTAACATGAACAATAATTAAATAGCATTTATTAATGTTAATTAATATTAACCTAAAAAAGTATTCATATATTGTTTAAAGGTAAATTAGTATCTTTTAACATTAGTTTATGTACTGTAAATGAACATGAACATGAACACAGTTCATGTGGGTGTACAGCAATACACAATAAAGTGCTCTATAAACGCTTCATTCTTTCAAAATATCTTTAAAAATCAAGTTGAGTATTGAAATGGGGCGATATATATATATATATATATATATATATATAACTCATCTTAAAATGGTATAATTTTCAGATGTTTTGAACAGATAACAGCAAAGTTTGTTTTGTTGTCCAAGTTTGTCTTGAAATTGTTAATTTAAATTTTATATTCAATAAATAACACTATGAAAATAAATGTCTATCAATGAAGATAAATCGCTCATGCTAAAAGTTGCATTTTTCTTAATCTTTTGCTATGTGACTGAATAGGACAAGTTCATGGTATAGTTCAGTAAAAAATAAATAAAAAAAAAACAACAACTGCAAAATACAAGCAATGAAAGACTTAGTGACCCTTTATATTTTCTCAAAATATCAGACTCTCAAAGATCAGACGTATTTATGTCGATTACACTACATATATGTGCATTTCTTTCTCAAAGATGGTCTATAGCAAGATAGCATGTTTCACTCTCTCTCCCTCTCTCCCTTTCACCCCTCCCCCCTTTAGTCACTCTGACTGTCATTCTGTAGTGACTGAACACAGACAGTCAGGCAGAGTGAGGTTTCTGATTTCTTTTTTAAATTTTCTTTAATTCATAGAAGCTTGTATAATTTTTTTATTTACAGCACCTGCTCAGAATGATTAGATCTCTGTGTGAAAAAAGTTTTGAAGAGTTTGGATGCTGCACTTTAAAGATATAAAAAAATTACGGTTATCTTTTTTACTATATCTTTAAAAAATCACCACGTCCACACCGTTCAAGATATCCCAAATCCGCTCGCAATTTAACATCTTCAGAATCTTCTCTTCATGTTAAAAAAGTTTGGTGTGAACAGCTGGTTGTTCTTAGAAGGAGTGTGAATTTGTTTACAGCCTGATTTTTCCAAAAATCCACATTCAAATCAAAATAGCCGGCTTCCTGATGGTCTTAGCTAATGAGTTTGATTTAGAAAGTTGTCCAGATTGATGAGAATAATATATGTACAGAGTTTGGTGACTGTAGGAAAAACTAACCCCCCAACTTTTGTCAAAAGATGGCGCTATAGAGTGCCTGCTCCACGCCCATTTATGACCTTTTGCCAGTGTCTAACTATCCTTAATATTGATGTGTGTGTTGAGTTTCATGAAATTCTAAGCATGCTATCTGCCTCGAAAAGACAGGAATCTAATTTTAAAGTTTGAGACGTTGCCATGGCAACAGCATTTGATTTATTATCGACACCTTTACATATTCTTATCGGCCGTGTTTTGACATGATTTTGATGAAGTTTAAAGAAAATCAAGTAAAATTAAGAGGCTGATTTCAAAGCATTTTGAAAATGACACGCTTCCTGCTGCCAGTTGGTGGCGCTATAACTTTGACTCATAATAGTCACATTTATGGAATCGGCATGATACAACGAACAAACTGGTGAAGTTTCATCAGAATCAGGCAATGTGTGCAACAGTTATTAGACACTTCCTGTTTCTCATTTCTCGCCATAACTTTGTCGCCTTGCCACGGCCAAACCGTTCGAGTTATCAAAAATCCCCTCGCAATTTAGCATCCCCAATGTCTTGAGATCATGCTGACCGAGTTTGGTGACAATCCTATGGAAATCCTGGGAGGAGTATATCAAATTCCAGAGCATGCACTTTTTAAACAGCCCTAAATATCTCACTTCCTGTTGGGTAGAGCCTATGGCATAGAGTACATAAGTTGTTTGGCTCAGTGAGATCTATGTGAGTACCGTGTTTCATATGAATACGTGTAAGTATGTGTGCGCAGTACATCAAGTTTTCAAACTGTGTTCCAGGGGGCGCTGTAGAGGCCCTGAACCACGCCCGGGTCCCAGCTTCTGTGGCGTCCAGGCGATGGCAGATTCCAACGTGTGTGCAAACTTTCAAGAGTTTTTGAGTATGTTAAGTCCCCCAAAATAGCCCGGAAGGTGAAAAAAAAAAAAATTAAAGCTGCAAGCAGCGATGACCGGGCCCTTGCCATCTGCGCAGTCACCATCCCGATAGCATCAGGAAAACGGTGCCCAGTTGGCACATGCATTCACAGTAACCCTTCTGCCAGGGCTGATTTAAAGTTTACAGAATTTAAAGCGTTAATTAAAATCAACACACAGACACATACACACAATATTTAAAATTTTGCCATCCAGTTTAATTTGTTAACATTAACTATATTAGTTAACATGAACAATATTTAAATAGCATTTATTAAAGTTAATTAATATTAAGCTAAAAAAAAGTATTCAATATATTATTAAAAGGTACATTAGTACATTTATTTATATTTGTTAAAAATATTTGTGGGTTCATGTATTTATATTACATTATAAGGGTATTCTTAAGGCATTGTAATGAATGCATAATGCATTATAAAAAACCTTATAATATGTTGTATCATCTCATGAGTATTCATAAGAACAGTTTTAATGTATTAGAATTTTTACTTTTTTTATTATAGATTTTATGAGTACGAGTATAATGTATAATTCTCATATTTTGCTATCTTACTGATGTCACTTTACTTAAAGCATACAAAGATCACTTTTAAGTAATAATAATAATAATTCTCAAATAGGCATAAGATCAGGTATCAAATCAGATAAATGTGTAATATGATCAGTTTAATTATTTTGATGGTACCCGTTAGACAGCTTTTTATAAGTAACTCTGCAACTGCATGTCAGCTAGCAGTAATTATTATTAGTAGTGTGCTGAATATATGCTAACACTGTATTTTGACAGTTCCCCAAAAGAGAAACTGATTATAAGTAACTTTGCAAGAACATGAACCTTCTACTTAGCCTAACATTAAACTAAGTCTACACTTTAAGGAGTGTTAGTTGGTGAGAGTTAGTTGAGAGTCTAGTCAATAGAATAGAATATAATGTAAAAAATAAATCTAATATGATATAGTCCATTACAAATGAAGTAGGTTTAATATGGTGTCTATTGTGTGTTATAAATAATCATAATCTTAAAAGTTATAACCTCTAATATTTAAGTATTATAATGTATGATATTTGTTGTTATGAATATTCGGTAACACTTTCTATGAAGCCCGTATTTATAATACACTATAAGGGTATTCTTAAGGCATTATAATGAATGCATAATGCATTATAAAAAACCTTATAATATGTTATATCTTCTCATGAGTATTCATAAGAACAGTTTTAATGTATTATAATTTGTACTTTTTTGTGGTTATAGCTTTTAAGAGAATGATTACCTCCTCATAGTTATAACATATTATAAGTCTCATATCTTGCCATGTTTCTCATGTCACTTTACTTAAAGCATACAAAGACCACTTATAAGTAATTATACAAATATTTCCCAAAGAACCCTAAGATCAGGTATCAGTTTAGATAAATGTGTAATATTTACAGTTTGATGATTTTGATGGTACTCTTCAGACAGCTTTTGAAAAGTAACTCTGCAACTGCATGTCAGCTAGCAGTAATTATTATTATGCTGAATATATGCTAACACTAAATTTCGATGCTTCCACAAAAGACAAACTATTATGTTATATTATAGTAACTTTGCAAGTACATGAACATTCTACCTAGCCCAACCATAACCTAAGCCTACTAATACTCTAAGGAGTGTTAGTTGGCATGTAGTTAGAAAGTTTAAGCTTATAGTCAATAGACTTAGGGGACCATCAAAATAAAACGTAATATAATGTAAAAAATAAATGTAATATGATATAGTCCATTATAAATTAAGAAGATTTAATATGCCGTTCATTTGTGTGTTATAAATGATCATAATATTAAAAGTTATAACCTCAAATACTCAAGTATTATAATGTATTATAATTGTTTTTATGATTATTCATGAGATGGTATAACATATTATAAGGTTTCTTATAATGCATTATGCATTTATTATAATGCCTTAGAAATACCCTTATAATGTGTTATAAATAGGGGCTTCATAGAAAGTGTTACCGCATATTCATTGGACGATATAATATATTATATTATACGTTTTTTAATTTTTTTTATAATGCATTATGCGTTCATTATAATGCCTTAGAAATACCCTTATAATAGGGGCTTCATAGAAAGTGTTACCAAATCAGTGAGAGACAAACAAAACATTTCACAATAAAAAAATTAATAATAATTAATGCTTTTTATTTTTTATTTTAAAATTATTTAAAAGTATTCTGAAAGTACAGTACATAACAACTGCAAATTAATCTATGCATTCGTTTCTTTGTTGTACATTGATGAGAATGAGCAGAATAGCTTTGGAAGTAAAATATTCCTTATCATACGAGGACCTCTGGTGTTCATCCCTTGTATTACAGTTTTCATTTCTCTCTCTTTCACTTCTGGATACTTTTAATGTTTTTGGGGCCTCTGAGCAGGATAAAATTTTGATACCAAGCGTATTTTCTAGGAATGATTTGTTCTTCATATATACAAAGTTTTGAAGAGTTGGTATTAGGCACTTTAAAGATATATGAAAATTAATGCTACTTTTTTTTACTGTGACTTTAAAAAATCACCACATCAACACCATTCAAGATATCCCAAATCCGCTCACAATTTAGCATTTTGAGTATATTCTTATCATGTTGACAAAGTTTGGTGTATGATTTTATTTACAGCCTGATTTTTCCAAAAATCCACAATCAAATAAAAATAACCAACTTCCTGTTTATTATAGCTAATAAGTGTTAATTAGAAAGTTGTCCGGCTTGATGAGACCAATATATGTACCGAGTTTGGTGACTGTAGGCAAAACTAAACCCCCAACTTTTGTCAAAAGGTGGCGCTATAGAGTGCCTCCTCCACGCCCATTTATGGGCTTTTATCAGTGTCTAAATATCATTAATACAGATGTGTGTGTTGAGTTCCCTATCAGTCGGTCTCTTCGACGTCTCGTCGAGACCGACGAATTGGGATATCGCCTGGATAGACCAATCTACTTCGTGTGTATACAAACGAGCCAATGAATATTGGCATGCATGATTGCAGCCAGCTGCGGCTGATCACAGCGTGAGCATATAATACGCAGCAGGTGCATGCATCATCAAGCTTTCGCTTCGGAGAGGGACCATTCTGTGTGGGACGAGTCAGAAGCAACACTTACCTCCTTTTCTTCTCTTTTGTGTTGGCGGCACGGCGCTTCAGCGGCGTGGTCTTCCGTGTCGAGTGGAAGCACACAGCTGGTTTTCACCATCCACCTTCTGTGTTGCTGCGGCCATTTCCCCTGTGCGCCTCAGCACTAAAAGAGCAAATTCCTATAAGAGCAATTTCCTTAAAGAGTGAATTTCTAAAGGAGCTCCGCGGGTTGAGCGTCTTTTTAAAGACGAGGCGTCATGCCTTTCTCCCCGTGCGTTTCTGGGTGCGGCCGTTTCCTGGCGCCGGGTGATGGCCACGCACACTGCCTCACGTGTCTGGGCTTACAACACGCTGAGGCAGCGTTCGTGGATGAGTCATGTCCCCATTGTGGGAGTATGACCATCGCGGAGTTGCGGACCAGACTCCGTTTCCTGCAAAGGGGCGGGGTTCCAGTCCCTCTGCCCAGAACGAACGTTCCTCCAGGCAAACGCCGGGGGGGCGTTGTCGCTGGAAGCAGAGGGCTGCCCGGTCTGACGGTGACGGTGAGGAACCCCCCGCCCATTCCATCGGCGGGGGCTCCTCCTTCCACTGACGCTCCGTCGCCACCGGGGCTCTCAGAGGAGCGGGTTGGACCTCCCTTAGGGGTACCGCCCGTTACTTTTGGGGCCCCCCTCGACGAACAGATGTCGGTCGCAGCATCGGGGGGAGAGCCAGACCTCTCTGAGGAGGAGGACGGCACACTGTCGTCCACTGGGCGATCAGCGGTGCCCGATACTGACCCGGAGATGATGGCTATGCTTGCCCGGGCCGCCGAGAGGGTAGGGCTTGAATGGAATCCTCCATCACGTCCCGACTCCTCCCGGCTGGATGACTGGTATCTCGGGGTGGCCCGCGCTGGTTCTCAGCGCCCCACCCCGGTGCCATTCTTCCCGGAGGTGCATGAAGAACTCACCCGAACGTGGACGGCACCTTTCACTGGCCGAAACCGCTCGAGTGGGACTTCCTCCCTAACCACCCTCGATGGCGGACCAGCGCGGGGATACACGGCAGTCCCGCCGGTGGAGCGTGCGGTTGCGATGCAACTGTGTCCAGGCGCCGCTTCCACCTGGCGGGGCAACAATCCGTCGCTCCCGTCCCGGGCCTGTAGGCACTCGTCGGCTCTGATCGGCAGTGCCTATGCGGCCTGCGGCTCCGCTGGTTCCGCCCTTCACGCTATGGCTTTGCTACAGGTGCATCAGGCCCAGGCACTGAAAGACCTGTACGAGGGTGGTCACGACCCAGAAGTTCTTCGTGGACTTCGTATCGCCACGGACCTCGCGCTACGTGCGACGAAGGTGACCGCGCGGTCTCTGGGTCGTGCCATGTCCACCATGGTGGTCCAGGAACGCCATCTCTGGCTGTGTCTGGCTGATATGAGGGACTGCGATAAGACCAGGTTCCTCGACGCTCCGGTGTCCCAGACCGGCCTCTTTGGCGACGCTGTGGAGAGCTTTGCCCAGCAGTTTTCCGCAGCCAAAAAGCAGACTGAGGCCATCAGTCACATCCTGCCCTGGCGTACAGCTGCTGCCTCCACCCGTCCGCCGGCGGCACCCCAGTCTGCTCGTCGCCGAGGGCGGCCCCCGGCTTCCGCCTCCGCTCCACAGCAGCCACCGCAGCAGCCTTCACAACGGCGCCGTGGAGCCGGTCGCCGGGCAGCCGCCCAGCCCGTCCAGGCCCCAACAAAGACCAGTGGGAAGTGTAAGAGCAAGAGACCCTGAAACGGGCGACCCAGAGATGGAGGATGCTGCTCTTCGGGAGATGGTGACCGCACCACTCCCTCCCCCAGAGGAGGGCCGGGCGGAGAATCTTTTGTTTGTTTTTTCCCCGCCCAAATACTCGACAAAAGAGCAAATTTCTCTATCTCTGGGTCCCCAAGCGGGACTGCGGGGAGTGCGCAGGCTACCCCTGCGCCTCACCCGTCCTCCCCCCTCGCCAGCGAGCGATGATGGGCGGTTCGAGTGCACGGCAAGACGGACTACTCACGCACCATCGGCTCATGCGCAGGTAAGCGTCTCACACACCCAACATACAGACGCTCTGACCCCACCCCGGTCCGGCAACGAGACTGTGAGGCAGGGTCCCTGCCCCCCTCTTCGCTGCACCCCCGCGGGTACGACGGTGGTCCCCCTTGTGCCGCTTGTTCATTTTCTGGGAGCCTGGAAAGAGCTTCCCAGCCCATCTTGCTGGCTCCTTCGGACCATCACTTTCGGCTATGCGATTCAGTTCGCCCGGCGCCCTCCCAAGTTCAGAGGTATCCACTTCACCTCTGTCAGGGCCGCAGATGCTCCCATCTTGCGTGCAGAGATCGCTTCCTTGCTGGCGAAGGAAGCGATACAGCCGGTCCCTCCAGCCGATATGAGGACAGGCTTTTACAGCCCGTACTTCATAGTACCCAAGAAAAGCGACGGGCTTCGACCGATCTTGGATCTGCGCGTCTTGAACCGGGCCCTTCACAGGCTACCGTTCAAAATGCTCACTCAGAAACACATTTTCAGATGTGTCCGTCCCCAAGATTGGTTTGCAGCGATCGACCTGTAGGACGCGTACTTTCATGTCTCAATCCTTCCGCGCCACAGACCGTTTCTGCGGTTCGCGTTCGAAGGCAGGGCATATCAGTACACGGTCCTGCCCTTCGGGCTATCCCTCTCCCCCCGTGTCTTCACGAAGGTCGCGGAGGCGGCCCTTGTTCCCCTCAGAGAACAGGGCATTCGCATTCTCAACTACCTCTACGACTGGCTCATCCTAGCACAGTCTCGAGTTCAGTTATGCGAACACAGGGACCTGGTGCTCGCACACCTCAGCCAGTTGGGTCTTCGGGTCAACTGGGAAAAGAGCAAACTCTCTCCAACACAGAGAATCTCTTTTCTCGGTATGGAACTGGACTCGGTCAGCCAGACAGCACGCCTCATGCGGGAACGTGCTCAGTCAGTGTTGAACTGCCTAGACACGTTCAAGAGCAGGACAGCGGTCCCACTGAAACAATTTCAGAGGCTCCTGGGGCATATGGCAGCAGCAGCGGCGGTTACACCGCTGGGGCTGCTCCATATGAGACCGCTTCAACACTGGCCTCATGGCCGAGTCCCGAGGAGAGCGTGGCTTCGCGGCTCTCACCGGGTTCGAATAACACCGGCTTGCCGCCAGACTTTCACCCCGTGGTCAGACCTCTCATTTCTACGGGCAGGAGTACCCATGGAACAGGTCTCCAGGCATGCTGTGCTACACACAGATGCCTCCGCCACCGGGTGGGGAGCCACGTACGACGGACAGGCAGTTTCAGGGGTTTGGACGGGCCCCCAGCTGACTTGGCACATCAACTGCCTCGAGTTGCTTGCAGTACGTCTCGCCCTGCTCCGCCTCAAGGGGCACCTACGTGGCAAACACGTGCTGGTCCGTACGGACAATATTGCGACCGTTGCGTACATCAACCGGCAAGGCGGTCTACGCTCCCGTCGCATGTCGCAACTCGCCCGTCATCTCCTCTTGTGGAGTCAGAAGCATCTGAGGTCGCTTCGTGCCATTCACATTCCCGGGTTGCTCAACCGTGCGGCCGACGAGCTCTCATGAGCTGCGCTTCCCGGAGAGTGAAGACTCCACCCCCAGTCGGTTCAGCTGATTTGGAGACGCTTCGGCGAGGCTCAAGTAGATCTGTTCGCCTCCCCGAAGACAGCCCACTGCCAGCTCTTTTTCTCCCTGACCGAGGGCACACTCGGCACGGACGCACTGGCATGCAGCTGGCCGCGGGGCCTCCGCAAATATGCGTTTCCCCCAGTGAGCCTTCTCGCACCATTGTGCAAGATCAGGAAGCACGAGGAGCAGGTCCTTCTGGTAGCCCCTTACTGGCCCACTCGGACCTGGTTCTCCGAACTCATGCTCCTCGCGACAGCCCCTCCCTGGCAAATCCCTCTGAGGAAGGATCTTCTGACTCAGAGACGGGGCGCCTTATGGCACCCGCGTCCAGACCTCTGGAAATTACATGTCTGGTCCCTGGACGGGACGCGGAGGTTCTAAGTGACCTACCCCAAGGGGTAGTTGACACTATTACTTCGGCGCGAGCGCAGTCTACTAGACATGCCTACGCCCTTAAATGGAACCTGTTCGTTGATTGGTGTTCCTCCCGGGGAGAGGACCCCCGAAGATGCCCGATCAGAGCCGTGCTCTCCATTTTGCAGCAAGGGTTGGAGCGTAGGCTGTCCCCCTCAACCCTTAAAGTCTATGTGGCTGCTATAGCTGCCAACCACGACCTCATAGAAGGAAGGTCGATAGGGAAGCACGACCTGGTCACCAGGTTTCTTAGGGGTGCCAGGAGGTTGAATCCCACTAGGCCCCCTTCCGTGCCCTCTTGGGACCTGTCGCTAGTGCTCACAGCACTGCAGCAGGCTCCCTTTGAGCCCTTGCAGTCAGTAGAGCTGAAGTTTCTCTCGATGAAAACTCTGCTCCTGCTTGCATTGGCTTCCATCAAGAGGGTAGGAGACCTGCATGCATTTTCGGTCGACGATTCGTGCCTAGAGTTTGGCCCGGAGGATTCCCAGGTAACACTGAGGCCCCGGCCTGGCTATGTGCCCAAGGTTCCCACGACTCCCTTCAGGGACCAAGTGGTGAGCCTGCAAGCGCTGCCCTCGGAGGAGGCAGACCCAGCCCTGGCTTTGCTTTGCCCCGTCCGAGCACTAAGATGCTACGTTGACCGGACACAAAGCTTCAGGACCTCAGACCAGCTCTTTGTGTGTCATGGAGGCAGGCAGAAGGGGAATGCCGTCTCCAAGCAGAGGATGGCCCACTGGATAGTGGATGCCATTACCCTGGCCTATCAGGTTCAGGGTGTGCCCTGCCCCCTCAGGCTGAGAGCACACTCGACTAGGAGTGTTGCATCCTCCTGGGCATTGGCTCGTGGCGCCTCGCTAAATGACATTTGTAGAGCGGCGGGCTGGGCGACCCCTAACACGTTCACAAGGTTCTATAGCCTTCGTGTAGACACAGTTTCCTCCTGTGTTCTCACCTCAAACGGGTAGGCACAGAGAGGCCTCGGGTCGGCTTGCTATATTGCTCCAGAGTAACCTAAGAGTAGCTCTGTCGAGCTCCTCCGCCGAGCTTGACAGCCGACGTAGCGGAACGTCAGGCGTCAGGCCCTCACTCGATGAATCCTTCAGAACCGGTAGAGGGCTAGGCTCTACGTAGAGACTTAATTGCATCTCTTACAATTCCACATTGCGCCCTAGAGGCTGTGTGTTTCCCCGGTAGTACTTCTACCAGTATACGAGGGTTCAATCACCTCCAATCTTCCATATAAACCTGAATTGAGTTATATGTGTATTGCTCCGAACCTCCTATCGGAAGGACGTGAGCTCCGCATATTCCCAGTGCTCCAGTTTCACTGAAATGGATGGTGCTGAGTTATACAGTGACTGGCTCTCCTTGATGCGAGCCCCTGGCCAAAGCCAGTAACGGGACCCAGGGGGCCCCGCTCAGGACACTGGAAGGGGCAGCAGCCACGGCGCTTTGTTAGGGATCCCAATTCGTCGGTCTCGACGAGACGTCAAAGAGACCGACTGATAGGGAACGTCTCGGTTACGTATTGTAACCCCTCGTTCCCGTCGCCGAGGCTCCTGTACCACCGCTGTACGGCCGGGCCTGTCCCAGCTCCTCAGCGAAACCTTGATGATGCATGCACCTGCTGCGTATTATATGCTCACGCTGTGATCAGCCGCAGCTGGCTGCAATCATGCATGCCAATATTCATTGGCTCGTTTGTATACACACGAAGTAGATTGGTCTATCCAGGCGATATCCCAATTCGTCGGTCTCGACGAGACGTCTCCGTTCCCTCCTTCAGGGAACGAGGGTTACAATACGTAACCGAGACGTTTCATGAAATTCTAAGTATTTTAACTGGCTCCAAAACACAAAAAACTAAAGTTAAAGTTTGACACGTTGCCATGGCAACATGATAAAAGTTATTGATAATGCCCTTCACAGATTCTCATCGTCCGTGTTTCAACATTATTGGGATGAAGTTTGAAGCAAATTGACTAAAATTAAGAGGCTGATATAAAAGCATTTAGAAAATGTTGCGCTTTTTGCTGCCAGTTGGTGGCGCTATAACTTTGACTCATAATAGTCACATTTCTGTGATTGGCTTCATACGACGAACAAACTACTGAAGTTTGGTCAAAATCAGACAAAGTGTGTTAAAGTTATTAGACACTTCCTGTTTCTCATTTCTCGCCATAACTTTGTCGCACCGCCATGGCCAAACCGTTCGAGATATCAAAAATTCCCTGGCAATTTTGCGTCCCAAATGTCTTGAGGTCATGCTGACCGAGTTTGGTGGCCATCAGTGGAAAGGCTTAGGAGGAGTATTTCAAATTCCATTGCATGCGCTTTTGAGACATCCCTGAATAGCTGACTTCCTGTTGGGCGAAGCACTGACTTTGAGCATG
>NC_133371.1:16236207-16278243 GCF_049309525.1 Garra rufa
CTCTCACTCTTACTGTCATTCTGTGGTGACTGAACACACACACATAATGACATTCAGCCTGCTGAGTGACAGCAGGTTTCTGATTTCATTTTTTAATTTTCTTTAATTCATAGAAGCTTGTATAAAATTTATATTAACAGAACTTGCTCAGAATGATAAGATCTCTGTGTGAAAAAAGTTTTAAAGAGTTTGGATGCTGCACTTTAAAGATGTAAAAAAACTACGCTCATCTTTTTTACTATATCTTTAAAAAATCACCACGTCAACACCGTTCAAGATATCAAAAATCCGCTCGCAATTTAACATCTCCAGAATCTTCCCTTCATGTTAAAAAAGTTTGGTGTGAATAGCTGGTTGTTCTTAAAAGGAGTGTGAATTTGTTTACAGCCTGATTTTTCCAAAAAAAAAACACATTCAAATGGAAATAGCTGGCTTCCTGTTTGTCTTAGCTAATGAGTTTAATTTAGAAAGTTGTCCAGATTGATGAGAACAATATATGTACAGAGTTTGGTGACTGTAGGAAAAACTAACCCCCCAACTTTTGTCAAAAGATGGCGCTATATAGTGCCTGCTCCATGCCCATTTATGACCTTTTGCCAGTGTCTAACTATCATTAATATTGATGTGTGTGTTGAGTTTCATGAAATTCTAAGCATGTTATCTGCCTCGAAAAGACAGGAATCTAATTTTAAAGTTTGACACGTTGCCATGGCAACAGCATTTGATTTATCATCGACCCCTTTACATATTCTTATCGGCCGTGTTTTGACATTATTTTGATGAAGTTTAAAGAAAATCAAGTAAAATTAAGAAGCTGATTTCAAAGGATTTTGAAAATGACACACTTCCTGCTGCCAGTTGGTGGCGCTATAACTTTGACTCATAATAGTCACATTTATGGAATCGGCATCATACAACGAACAAACTGGTGAAGTTTCATCAGAATCAGGCAATGTGTGCAACAGTTATTAGTCACTTCCTGTTTCTCATTTCTCGCCATAACTTTGTCGCCTTGCCACGGCCAAACCGTTCAAGATATCAAAAATCCCCTCGCAATTTAGCGTCCCCAATGTCTTGAGATCATGCTGACCGAGTTTGGTGACAATCCCATGGAAATCCTGGGAGGAGTATATCAAATTCCACAGCATGCGTTTTTTACACAGCCCTAAATATCTCACTTCCTGTTGGGTGGAGAAAATGACAGAGTACAAAAGTTGTTTGGCTCAGTGAGTTCTATATGTGTACTGAGTTTCATATGAATACGTGTAAGTATGTGTGCGCAGTACATCAAGTTTTCAAACTGTGTTCCGGGGGCGCTGTAGAGGCCCCGAACCACGCCCGGGTCCCAGCCTCTGTGGCGTCCAGACGATGGCAGATTCCAACGTGTGTGCAAATTTTCAAGAGTTTTTGAGTATGTTAAGTCCCCCAAAATAGCCTGGAAGGTGGAAAAAAAAAATTAAAGCTGCAAGCAGCGATGACCGGGCCCTCGCCGTCTGTGCAGTCGCCATCCCGATAGCTTCAGGAAAACGGTGCCCAGTTGGCACATGCATTCACAGTAACCCTTTGGACTAAGCCTAACTGTCTCTCCTCCTCTCTGACTCTTGCTCTTACCACCCATCCCCCCTCCTTACACTCAACAACTTACCACACAAACACACACATAGAGTGCAGAGCAGAATGAGATCAGATATGTTTTTTTTTTTTGAGTTTTGAGTTTTGAGTTTTGTATAATTATGAAATGAACTGTGCTTGATAAGAATGAATAGTTATTTGTATGAAAAAAGTTTCAAAGAGTTAGGATGCTGCACTTTAAATATATAATAAATCATTGAAAATGGAAAATGAAATTCTAAGCACACTATCTGCCTTAAAAACACAGGAAACAAATATTTGAATGTATTTTTTATTTTTATTTATTTGCCATGGCAACAGCATTTGATTGCGAGTGGACGTGCGCGGCGGCCACACCCCCGTACATGCGGGTATATAAGATGGCCGCGCGCATCACTCAGTTAGACTTTTGCTTTCAGAGCTTTTCTGCTCGAGCCTCTACAAAACTTCAATTGAAGAAAAGACAACGTTCCTGAGCTCTTCTCCGCTGACGTGCTGCCATCTAAAAGAGATTGACTAAAAGAGTGTCTTTGGCAGCCGTCAGCGGTATCCTGCGGGCGGCCGTTTTCACGGCCATTAAAAGCCTCCTGCGCTCCAGCGAGCAGCCCCAGCAGTGCACAGAGTGCCGCGGTTCCTCCCTGGGCAGACCAGGATCTATAAGAGTAATTTCTCACGGCCGTGAAGCGTCCTTTTCAGGATGGTATTCCGGCCGTGCGCTACTGGATGTGGCAGTTTCCTCACCTCTGAGGACGGACATGAACGCTGCCTCACATGCCTGGGCTTAGAGCATGCTGAGGCAGCGTTCACGGATGGTTCATGCAAGCATTGTGAGTGCATGACCATGGTCACGCTGAAAAACCGCCGCTCTTTTGCGAGACGGCTCCCCTCTGCGCCCCGCGGCCCGTCGTTAAGCCGTCAGTGTTTTTCGGCCGCCGTGGCGAGGCAAAGGGGGGATTTAAAGGTTACGGTGCAGAACGCGCCGCCGGCTCCCAACGCCCCGCGGCCGTCTGCACCCCAGCGTGGCCCCGTTGAGTGGCCAGAGCAGTATGCTTCCCCGGTATCCGGGCCGAGCATCTCCTTTGGCGCTCCACCAGAGGAAGAGATGTCTGTCGCTGCCTCAGAGGGTGAGTCTGACGGCGAGGCGGATATCTCGCCGGGCCAGTGCCCTCCCGTGGTTGCTGCACCAGCTGACATGGACGCTGAGCTGTCGGCTATGCTCCTCCGTGCCGCCAGGGGGATCGGCCTCGAGGTGTCAGATCTACCTCCTGCCGATCCCTCTAGGCTTGGCGACTGGTTCCTGAGGGGGGCGTCTGCGGTTCCGCCGCGCCCTCCCTCCGTTCCATTCTTTCCGGAGGTGCATGAGGAGCTGGTCAAAACCTGGCGGGCGCCGTTTTCATCGCGTCTCCGCCCCAGCTCCTCCCCCCTCGCCATCCTCGATGGCGGGGCAGCCCGGGGATACGAGTCGGTTCCCCAGGTGGAGCGCGCTGTCGTGGTGCCACCTTACAGGTCTACCAGGCGCAGGCGCTGAAACAGCTGGACGAGGGTTGTCCTGATCAAGAAGTGATGCAGGAACTCCGCGCCGCCACCGACTTCGCCCTTCGAGCGACGAAGGTCACGGCGCGGTCTCTTGGTCAGGTGATGTCCACGGCCGTGGTCCAGGAGCGACACTTGTGGCTCAATCTGGCTCAGATGGCGGACGCCGACAAAGCTCGCTTCCTCGACGCCCCCATCTCCCAGAGCTGCCTGTTGGGCGACACTGTCGAGGATTTCGCCCAGCAATTCTCTGCAGTCCAGAAGCAGACGGAGGCCATCAAACATATCCTGCCCCGCCGCGAAGTCAACATCCCGCCGCCGGTGGCCCCGCCTCCGCCTGCCCGTCGTCGAGGGCGCCCCCCTGCGGCCAGTAGGTCAACTCCAGCTCCCGCCGAGGGTCACGAGGCCGGGATGGCTACCCGGCACAGAGCCGGCCGCAGGAGAGCGGGGCCGCCCGCCTCTCAGGGACCGGCCAAGAAAACCCCCCGCAAGAAATCTGCGAGGCGTCCCTGATGCGGGAAACCCAGAGGTGGTGGAGATTGCTCTTCGGGGAACAGTGACATCAACTTCCCCACTCCTGGTGGAGGGCCGGGAGCTTCTGTGCACACAGAATTTAACATCGCCACATTTTCACAGAAAGAGCAAATTTCCTTACCTCTGGGGCCTCGGCCCCGAGTTCCCCTCTCGAGCAGAACTTACACTCCTCGACATCGGACTCGGAGCCCGGCATCGCCAGCGCGGGATCCAGGGAAGAAGGTAAGCACTGCTTCTCGCAGCCAGACTCTCCCCCAGAACTCAGCGTTCTCTGGGGTCAGTCCCCTTCCCCCCGCCCCCTTAGGCTGCCCCACCGCGGTCACGTCGGTCAACCTTCCCTTGATACCGCTAGCGAGCCGGTTGAAGGCGTGGCTTCAGCTCCCCAACCCCTCGCGGTGGTTGATACGGACGGTACGTCTCGGCTATGCGATTCAATTCGCCAGGCGTCCGCCCAGGTACAGAGGTGTCCACTTTACTACTGTCCATTCGGACACGCATGCCACTGTCCTGCGTGTGGAGGTTGCAGTCCTACTGGCGAAGGACGCAATCGAGCCAGTCCCTCCAGCCGAGATGAAGTCAGGGTTCTACAGTCCCTACTTCATCGTGCCCAAAAAGAGCGGTGGGTTAAGACCCATCCTGGACCTCAGAGCTCTGAATCGGTCCCTTCTCAGGCTGCCGTTCAAGATGCTCACGACGAGATGCATGCTAACCTGCATTCGTCCCCAGGATTGGTTTGCAGCCATCGACCTGAAGGGCGCGTACTTTCACGTCTCGATCCTTCCTCGTCACAGACCCTTTCTTCGGTTTGCCTTCGAAGGTCGAGCATATCAGTACAAGGTTCTCCCATTTGGCCTGTCCCTCTCTCCCCGCGTCTTCACCAAGGTTGTAGAAGCCGCCCTGACCCCTCTTTGGCAGTCGGGGCTTCGCATTCTCAACTATCTCGACGACTGGCTCCTGGTAGCTCACTCGCGAGATCTGCTGTGCGAGCAGAGGGACCTGGTGCTCCGGCACCTCAGCCATCTGGGCCTTCAGGTCAACCGAGAAAAGAGCAAACTCTCCCCAGTGCAGAGGACCTCTTTTCTCGGCGTGGAGCTGGACTCGATCAATATGACAGCCCGCCTCACAAACGAGCGCGCGCAGTCGGTGCTGAGATGTCTGGACTTATTCAGACACAAGTCAGCGGTCCCTCTCAAAACCTTTCAGAGGCTCCTGGGGCATATGGCAGCCGCGGCCGCGGTCACGCCGCTGGGCTTGCTTCATATGAGACCGCTTCAGCGCTGGTTACACGATCGAGTCCCAAGACGGGCATGGCACCGTGGCACACTTCGAATTGGCGTTTCCCCGCAGTGTCGCCGCCTTTTCAGTCCGTGGTCAGACCCTGTCTTCCTTCGGGCCGGAGTTCCCTTGGGACAGGTTTCCAGGCATGTCGTGGTGCACACCGATGCCTCCACCACGGGTTGGGGTGCTATATGCAACGGGCGAGCAGCCTCGGGCTCCTGGACAGGACCTCAGCTGCAGTGGCATATCAATTGCCTCGAGTTGTTGACCGTGCTTCTGGCCCTTCGTCGCTTCCGATCGACGCTGCGTCAGGGGCACGTGCTTGTTTACACCGACAGCACCGCGACTGTGGCGTATATCAACCGCCAGGGCGGCCTTCGCTCACCTCGCATGTCACAACTCGCCCGCCGTCTGTTCCTTTGGAGTCAAACGTGGCTGAAATCGCTGCGTGCCATTCACATTCCAGGGGAACTCAACCGTGCAGCGGATCAGCTCTCACGGCAGTCCACCCACCCTGGAGAATGGCGGCTCCACCCCGAGACAGTCCAGCTGATTTGGAGTTGATTCGGCCAGGCTCAGATAGATCTGTTCGCCTCTTCCGAAACCTCCCACTGCCAGCTCTTTTTCTCTCTGACCCAGGCTTCCCTCGGCAGAGACGCCCTGGCACACAGCTGGCCTCCGGGGCCCAAGTACGCCTTTCCCCCAGTGAGCCTCCTTGCACAGACCCTGTGCAAGATCCGGGAGGACGAGGAGAAGGTCTTGCTGGTCGTGCCTTATTGGCCCACCCGGACCTGGTTTCCAGAACTCATTTCCCTCGCGGCAGCCCCTCCCTGGAAAATCCCCTTGAGGAAAGATCTTCTTTCTCAGGGGATGGGCACGATTTGGCACCCGCATCCCGACCTGTGGAACCTTCATGTTTGGCTCCTGGACGGGACGCGTCAGACCTCGCCGGCCTTCCCCAGGCCTTGAGAAACACCATCATTCAGTCCTTATGCTTATGCTTATGCTCTGAGGTGGGGTCTGTTCGTTGACTGGTGCTCCTCTCGAGATGAGGACCCCCAGAGATGCACAATTGCAGTAGTGCTTTCCTTCCTGCAAGAGAGGTTGGAGCGCAGGCTGTCCCCTTCAACTCTCAAAGTCTACGTCGCTGCTATTGCGGCGTATCATGACGTAAGCACCCACTGGTCGTGAGGTTCCTTAGAGGTGCCAGGAGACTTAATCCTCCCAGACCGCACCTCATACCCTCTTGGGATCTCTCCGTCGCTCTCCGTGGCCTACGGGACGCCCCATTCGAGCCACTTGCCTCAGTTGAGCTAAAATTTCTGTCTCTTAAGACAGTGCTCCTGACTGCACTGGCCTCCATCAAGAGGGTAGGGGACCTACAAGCTTTCTCTGTCAACAAAACGTGCCTTGAGTTCGGGCCCGGAGATTCTCACGTCACCTTGAGACCCCGGCCCGGTTATGTGCCCAAGGTTCCCACCACGCCCTTCCGCGATCAGGTGGTGAACCTGCAAGCTCTGCCCCCGGAGGAGGCAGACCCAGCTTCTGCGCTGCTCTGCCCCGTTCGTGCTCTGCGTACTTACGTAGACCGTACTCGGCACTTCAGGCGCACCGAGCAGCTCTTTGTCTGCTTCGGAGGTCAGCAGAAAGGGGATGCTGTCTCCAAACAGAGGTTGGCCCATTGGGTGGTAGAAGCCATCTCCCTATCTTACTTATACCAGGGAGAGCCATGCCCCTTAGGTGTTCATGCCCACTCCACTAGGAGTGTTGCCTCATCCTACGCGTTGGCTCATGGCGCCTCACTAGCGGACATCTGTAGAGCTGCGGGCTGGGCGACACCCAACACCTTTGCTAGGTTTTACAACCTCCGCGTAGAGGCCGTATCCTCCCGTGTCTTGATATAAGACTTAGGCGAGCGGGAGGATGGCTGGTGTCGGCTTGCTGCCCCATTCCCACGTGGATCCTTGCGCTATTTCCCAGAATGTTCCCTCCGGCGAACCCTGGGTCCTCCGCGCCCCGCAGTCCGGCCTAGATGCGGAGTAGTCCCTGACTGTGATCCTGCCTGGGTCTCCTTCGCCCCGCAGGTTGTGGCTTAGTTTTTTTTATTATTCCAGCGGAGGAGACCGCTGTTTCCCTCGTGTATCCCTAAAAACCTTTATGGATATTGTGACGGGCGTCCCGAGGAGCAATCAGCGTCGCCCTGGCAACACACGAGGACCAGCTGGATCCACTCACCACGGACCAATCGGTCACGGCTCAGCCCGCTTTATAAGCAGTCTGCCACAACCAGAGAGTGAGATACATCTCCACATGCATTGTGAGACTTACCTGACCGCTGTATCCTTTCTCCTGCAGAGTCGCCGTGACCGCTTGGTCCCCCACTTCCGGGTTGCACGTTTGGGGTTAAAGCACGTCCTTGCACCAACCCCCTGCACCGGCCACCGTCACCAGGAGACACCAGCACTCAGAAGTAGCCACCCTGCACCTCAAGGAAGACGTCCTCACCACTTCACTCACCGTATTGTTCATTTTACCTGCACTTCTGTCAATAAACGCACCCTCCGGGGCTCACTCAACTCTTGTATTGTTGTTGCTGTTCTCCGCCCGGCCACAAGGTGGTGGAGAATGCGGGCATGAACGTTCCTAGCGCCGGCTGAGAACACCAACAAACAAGACGTTGTTTACACCGCCATTTTGTTGCCCCTCTCACCTCCGGCTGTCTTTTTTCTTTCTTTTTAGGCTCGCTCCTCCCCGCAACGATGGAGGAACTTGTAAAACAGCTTACGGAGGTTAGCGTCCGCCAGCAGCAGTGCTTCGAGCTGCTTACCGAGCAACACAGCCACATTCAAGGGTATTTGGCCGAACTTCGCTTACCGGCCGCCCAGAACATCCCTCTACCGGACCCTCGAGTCACCGCTGCCCGTTTGCTACCCAAGCTGACCGCAAATGATGATATTGAGGCCTACCTTAAGATGTTCGAATCACTCGCTCGCACCGAAGGGTGGGCGAGAGGTACGTGGGCTGCGACACTGGCACCGCTGCTTTCCGGTGAGGCGCAACGAGCATATTTTTCCTTACCAGCGTCTTCCCAAAATAATTATAATGAGTTAAAAAAAGAAATATTAGGCCGTCTCGGCCTTTCTGCAACCGTTGCCGCCCAGCGCTTCCATGAATGGGAGTTTAAAACACGGTTGCCAGTCCGCGCCCAGGCCGCCGATCTGATGCGGTTAGCTGAGCATTGGCTACTGGAAGATTCACCCTCCCCAGCTCAAGTGGCCGAACGGGTAGTGGTAGACAGGCTGCTGAGAGCTTTACCCCGCTCGATGAGGCAGGCCGCGGGTATGCGGGGGCCGAAGACCATCGCCGAAGTGATCGACGCCGTGGAGCTGGCGGACGCAACCTACCACCGGGACGTCGGGGAGCGAGCGCAGCCATTCCCCCGGAGGGTGCCCCAGGAGCGACGCCCGCCGGAAGGCACCCCACGACCAGTACACAGGCCGACCAGCCCCCGCGACGAGCCCATGCCCACAGAACCGTCGACCCCCACCAAGGCTTGGATGGCAGGCTGTGTGGTTCACCAGAAAACACCCCCTGAAGCGCCTACGGCCACTGTCAGGATCCGAGGACGTCACTTCCGCGCCCTGTTGGACTCCGGCAGCGCAGTTTCCCTGGTGCGGCCCACCACCCTTGGGCCCCGGCCAGCCTCCAAGGCGCTGATGCCCATCACCTGCGTCCACGGAGACACGCGTCAGGTACAAACTAACCTCCTTACCTTTCACAAGGATGGTCAAGCCTGGACCTTGGAAGTTGGAGTGCTGAAGGACCTACCTGTCCCCTTGCTTCTGGGCAGAGACTGGCCGGGGCTCGACGCCGCCTTGGCCTCCACCACACAGCCTGCCCGCTGCCGCCGCAAACCGCGGCCACCGCCGTCGCGGGGGTCCGGATGTCGCTCCAGCCTGCTCACGACGGACAGTGGGAGAGAGGGTGAGTCTGCCGGCCAACACGCTAATCTGTTTCACGATGTGTTTCAACAGGTTACTGGAGGAGGAGACTTTGGGAAAGCCCAAAAGGAGGACGACAGGCTCAAGCACTGCTGGCGGCAAGTCCGGGTGCTCGAGGATCAGGAAATTCTGCCGGCCCCTCACCCCCTCCCACATTTCATCGTTCGAAATGGCCTGTTGTACTGCGTCGCGGAGCGACGGGGGGAGGTGAAACGACTCCTGGTAGTGCCGAAGCAAAAGACGGAGATGGTCCTGGAGCTCGCCCATGCTCACCCTATGGCCGGCCACCTGGGGGCCCAGAACACTACCCAACGAATCCGGGACAGATTCCACTGGCCAGGGCTGGAAGCCCAAGTAAAGAGCTTTTGCCAAGCCTGCCCTGAATGCCAACGCACGTCTCCTCGGAAGCCTCCCCCCAGTCCTCTGATCCCTCTACCCATCATCGGGGTGCCTTTCGAGCGGATCGGGATGGACATCGTAGGGCCGTTGCCGAGGTCTGGCCGGGGACACGAACACATTCTTGTCATCGTTGACTACGCCACCCGGTATCCCGAGGCAGTCCCCCTTCGCCAAGCCACCGCCAAAGCCATTGCCCGTGAGCTGTTCCTGCTCTCCAGCCGGGTGGGTATTCCGTCGGAGATTCTGACCGACCAGGGAACCCCGTTTATGTCCCGGCTAATGGCTGACCTGTGCCGGCTGCTGAAGGTAAAGCAAATTAAAACATCTGTCTACCACCCTCAGACCGACGGGCTCGTCGAGAGATTCAATCAGACCCTCAAACAGATGCTCCGGAAAGTGGCGGCCGAAGACAAGAAGGACTGGGATCTGCTCCTACCATACGTTCTCTTCGGCATTCGAGAGGTACCCCAAGCCTCCACCGGCTTCACGCCCTTTGAACTCCTCTTCGGCCGCCAGCCTCGTGGTCTCCTCGACGTAGCCCGAGAAGCCTGGGAGCAGCAGCCGGCCGTCTACCGCACTGTGGTGGAGCACGTGCAGGACATGAGGAGCAAGATCGACAGAGTCATGCCATTAGTCCGGGAGCACCTGGTGAAGTCCCAACAAGCCCAGCAACGCCATTATAATCGGCCGGCCCAACCGCGGGAGTTCCAGCCTGGAGACAGGGTGATGGTCTTGGTCCCGAACGCCGCCTGCAAATTCCTCGCCCAGTGGCAGGGGCTGTTCACCGTGGAAGAGAGGGTAGGCCCTGTTAACTATCGGGTGAGACAACCCGGCCGAAGACGACCCCTGCAACTGTATCACATCAACTTACTTAAGAAGTGGATTGGAGATAGGGACCAAGCCGTCGCCCTTGCCGTCACAGAACCCGCGGTTGTAGACATCAACCCCCATCTGTCGGCCACCCAAAAGACGGAGCTGCGGCACCTGGTCGGTCAGTTCCTGGACGTATTCTCCTCCTGGCGTCATCGTCCGGCAACGGCCCTATCGAGTCCCCGAGGCCCGCCGGCAGGCTATAGAGGAGGAAGTCCAGAAGATGCTCAAGCTGGGGATCATTGAGCCCTCTCGGAGCCCCTGGTCCAGCCCGATAGTCCTGGTCCCGAAGCCGGACGGCACCCTCAGGTTCTGCAACGACTATCGACGCCTCAACGAAGTCTCGGAGTTCGACAGTTACCCCATGCCCCGGGTGGATGAACTCCTGGAGCGCCTGGGAAGGGCCCGGTACATCACCACCCTGGACCTGACCAAGGGGTATTGGCAGGTCCCCCTCTCCGCGGATGCCAGGCCCAAAACTGCCTTCTCCACTCCGTCGGGGCACTGGCAGTACCGGACCCTTCCCTTCGGCCTACACGGCGCTCCAGCGACGTTTCAGCGCCTCATGGATGTGATCCTCCGGCCCCACCAGAGCTACGCTGCGGCCTACCTGGACGACGTGGTCATCCACTCGGAGGCATGGGAAGACCACCTGGATCGGCTCCGGAGGGTGCTGTCCGAGCTCCGTCGGGCTGGACTAACAGCCAACCCCCGCAAATGCCACCTTGCCTTAGAAGAAGCCCGGTACCTGGGTTACCGAGTCGGGAGAGGCCTTGTGAAGCCCCAAGAGGACAAGGTAAAGGCGATCCTGGAGGCACCAACGCCACGCAACAAGACCCAGGTACGGGCCTTCCTGGGGTTGGCTGGCTACTACCGTTGCTTCATCCCCAGCTTCTCCTCTATAGCCGCCCCTCTGACAGACCTGACCAGGAAGGGGCAGCCGGAGCTGGTGCGATGGACCCCGGAAGCGGAGCGCGCCTTCCAACGGATCAAGCAGGCCTTAACTACGGAGCCAGTCCTGCGTGCTCCGGACTTCAACTGCCCCTTCCTGCTCCAAACGGATGCTTCGGACACGGGATTGGGGGCCGTGCTCTCCCAAGTCCAGGAGGGAGAGGAGCATCCGATAGTCTATATCAGCCGGAAGCTGACCCGGGCCGAGAGAAACTACGCTGCCGTGGAAAAAGAAGCGCTCGCCATCAAGTGGGCAGTCCTGGAGCTCAGGTATTATCTGCTAGGCCGAAAATTTACTCTTTTCACAGACCATGCCCCGCTGCAGTGGATGGCCCGGGCCAAGGATACAAACGCCCGGGTCACAAGGTGGTTCCTGTCGCTCCAGGACTTCCACTTCGATGTGCGCCACCGGGCCGGTTCCAGCAACAACAACGCCGACGGGCTCTCTCGGTCCTGGGCAGCATACACAGGTCTGTCAGGGGTCACTCCCCACCCACCCCCTGTCTCCCCTCTATCTTTTTACCTCCAGGACCAGGACGTCGCTTGGGGGGGGGAGTGTGACGGGCGTCCCGAGGAGCAATCAGCGTCGCCCTGGCAACACACGAGGACCAGCTGGATCCACTCACCACGGACCAATCGGTCACGGCTCAGCCCGCTTTATAAGCAGTCTGCCACAACCAGAGAGTGAGATACATCTCCACATGCATTGTGAGACTTACCTGACCGCTGTATCCTTTCTCCTGCAGAGTCGCCGTGACCGCTTGGTCCCCCACTTCCGGGTTGCACGTTTGGGGTTAAAGCACGTCCTTGCACCAACCCCCTGCACCGGCCACCGTCACCAGGAGACACCAGCACTCAGAAGTAGCCACCCTGCACCTCAAGGAAGACGTCCTCACCACTTCACTCACCGTATTGTTCATTTTACCTGCACTTCTGTCAATAAACGCACCCTCCGGGGCTCACTCAACTCTTGTATTGTTGTTGCTGTTCTCCGCCCGGCCACAATATATTGAATTATTCTCATTTCCACATGTAAAAATTTCATGTGCTCCGCCCCCCCAACCCATGCTTCAGTACAACTGGCATCCCTGGAAGGGCCCCCTTATTGGGCCTCAGGGCGTTGGGAAGGTTACGTTACACTTCGCCTCCCGGCACGTATACTTTTCAGCACGTGAAGTTGTTGCGTAACGTGGCGTCAGGGTCGTGGCCTTTTCCATAGGGCTAGTTCCCATGTAACGTCGAAGTGATTCGACTGAAGGGGAACGTCTAGGTTACGAAGGTAACCCACGTTCCCTGAAGGAGGGAACGGAGACGTTACATTCCCCTGCCAAGCCCCTGGCGTCGCGCTGACGCCGGCTCGATCGGCTCTTCAGCAAAAGCCTAACTGAGTGATGCGCGCGGCCATCTTATATACCCGTATGTACGGGGGTGTGGCCGCCGCGCACGTCCACTCGCCAATTTGCAATTGGCCTTTTGATATAAGGCTCAGAGATGATCGGTCTCTCAAGCGAGATCCCATGTAACGTCTCCGTTCCCTCCTTCAGGGAACGTGGGTTACCTTCGTAACCTAGACGTTTTATGATCTACAACCATTTTTAAATATTATTTTAATAAACTATAAGCATCTGTGAAATAATTATAAACAAATATATTAAAAATAAATACATATTAACTTAGTTGATGTATTTGTTTCTCATTCTAATTAAGTGAACTGAGCAGTATAGTGTCATACTTATAAGATTTTTGTTCTATCAGTGAGAGTCTATATATGTATATAAATCATATAATTTTTCCTTAAAAGATTAAAAGAAGATTTTAATGCTCTTTAAGCACCTATACAAAACAATTATGTAAAAGTGCACTGACAGTACAGTACATATCAACTGATTCTATGGATTATTGTCATTCTTATACACTGACAATGAGCTAAATAGCATTAGAGGTCAAACGATTCCTTATCTTATGAGGACCTCTAGTGTTCATCCCTGGTATTAGAGCTTTAATCTGACAAATTTATATGACACTTTTAATGTTTTGGGGGCCTCTGAGCATGATAACATTTTGAAACTATTCGTATTTCCTAAGAATTTCTTGTTCTTTATATGTAAAAAGTTTTGATGAATTAGAATAATGCAATTTAAAGATATATGGAAATAACTCATCTTCAGTATTTTGGCATCATGTTGACAAAGTTTGGTGTGAACTGTCTGATTCTGCTATGAGTGATATGAATTTATTCACAGCTATATTTTTCCAAAAATCCACATTCAAATCTAAATAGCCGACTTCCTGTTGGTCGTAGCTAATGGGTGTAAATTAGAAAGTTGTCCGGCTTGATGAGACCAATATACCAACAAAGTTTGATGTCTGTAGCTACAACTAACCCTCCAACTTTTGTCAAAAGGTTGCGCTATAGAGTGTCTCCAACAAATCACCACATCAACACCGTTCAAGATATCCCAAAGCCGTTCACAATATAGGGAACATTTTCCCTATATTCTGATGATGATGATAAGAACATGTAATTCATGATGATAATAAAATGTTATTATTGCTTGCTTTACGTCCACCACTTCTGCTTAAATGTCATCGTTACCTATCTGTTCAATTTGTGTGTGGATATTGCTTTGCAGGTGACTCCTGTTATAAGACATCACTTTTAAGCGCTACATAACTAAGAAAGAATCAATTAGGAAAACGGTGCCCAGTTGGCACATGCATTCACAGTAACCCTCAGCCAGTTTGGATTTAAAGTTTACAGAATTGAAAGGGTTAGACTTTAAAATCAACACACAGACACATACACACAATATATACAATTTTGCCATCCAGTTTCATTTGTTAACATTAACTATATTAGTTAACATGAACAAAAATTAAACAGCATTTATTAATGTTAATTAATATTAAGCTAAAAAAAGTATTCATATATTGTTTAAAGGTGAATTAGTATCTTTTAACATTACATTGTGTACAGCAATACACAATAAAGTGCTCTATAAACGCTTAATTCTTTCAAAATATCTTTAAAAATCAAGTTGAGTATTTTAATGGGGCGATATATATATAACTGATCTTAAAATGATGGTTTTCAGATGTTTTGAACAGATAACAGCAAAGTTTGTTTTGTTGTCAAAGTTTGTCTTGAAATTTTCAAGTATTGTAATTTTATATTTAATAAATAACACTATGAAAATATTGTCTACAATGAAGATAAATCAATCATGCTTAAAAGTTGTATTTTTCTTAATCTTTTGCTATGTGACTGAATAGGACAAGTTCATGGTATAGTTCAGTAAAAAATAAATAAAAAACAACTGCAAAATACAAACAATGAAAGACTTAATGACCCTTTATATTTTCTCAAAATATCAGACTCTCAAAGATCAGACATATTTATGTAATTAAAGTACATATGTGCATTTCTTCATCAAAGATGGTCTGTAGCATGGCTCACAGCTCTCTCACCCTCTCTGCCTCTCACCCCTCCCCCCTGTCATGAACTTTTCTCACCCTGACTGAACACACACACACAAAGTAGAGACATTCACCAGAGTGACAGCAGGTTTCTGATTTCGTTTTTTAATTTTCATTAATTCATTGAAGCTTGTATAAAACTTATATTAACAGAACTTGCTCAGAATGATTAGATCTCTGTGTGAAAAAAGTTGTAAAGAGTTTGGATGCTGCACTTTAAAGATATAAAAAAAATGACGATTATGTTTTTTACTACATCTTTAAAAAATCACCACGTCAACACCGTTCAAGATATCCAAAATCCGCTCGCAATTTAACATCTTCAGAATCTTCTCTTCATGTTAAAAAAAGTTTGGTGTGAATAGCTGGTTGTTCTTAGAAGGAGTGTGAATTTGTTTACAGCCTGATTTTTCCCAAAAAAAACACATTCAAATGGAAATAGCTGGCTTCCTGTTGGTCTTAGCTAATGAGTTTAATTTAGAAAGTTGTCCAGATTGATGAGAACAATATGTGTACAGAGTTTGGTGACTGTAGGAAAACCTAACCCACCAACTTTTGTCAAAAGATGGTGCTATAGAGTGCCTGCTCCACGCCCATTTATGACCTTTTGCCAGTGTCTAACTATCATTAATATTGATGTGTGTGTTGAGTTTCATGAAATTCTTAGCATGTTATCTGCCTCGAAAAGACAGGAATCTAATTTTAAAGTCAAGTCAAGTCAAGTCACCTTTATTTATATAGCGCCTTTTACAATACAGATTGTGTCAAAGCAACTGCACAGTATTTAAACAGCACAATAGTGTGTAAGTAACGCATTATTGTAACAATCAATTTTCAGTTAAAAGCAGTTCATCAATGAATTCAGTGATATCATCGTCAGTTCACGTCAAATAGTGTACGATATCGCTGGAAAGTGTCCCCAACTAAGCAAGCCAGAGGCGACAGCGGCAAGGAACCAAAACTCCACAGGTGACAGAAATGGAGAAAAAAACCTTGGGAGAAACCAGGCTCAGTCGGGGGACCAGTTCTCCTCTGGCCAGACCAAACAACAGTTTGTACCAATGTCTGATTGTAGAGAACTCATCAGGATCCTGTGGTGTAGTGCCGATGGCCGTCAAGGTTGGCGAGGTCTTTATTGGTGATCCGCCTTGGAGCTCATCTGGTTGACATCCACGGCTATTGAAGTCATCTCTAGGTGGTGATCCATGATCTAAGCTGGGTACGGACTGGATCCGGGGGACTGGAGTGACCATCTGATCCGGATACAGGCTGGATCTGGTGGCTACGGTGACCTCGGAATAAGAATGAAACAGACTAATATTAGCGTAGATGCCATTCTTTTTACGATGCAACGAGTGCATCAGGTGTTATGGGAGGTGTTTTCGGTTCCGGTTGACCTAATTAATGCAGCCTAACAATCCTTTAACGGATTTGAATTATAGAAATGTGTTAATGATTTTATGTGTAAGCCAGGTTAAAGAGATGTGTCTTTAATCTAGATTTAAACTGACAGAGTGTGTCTGCCTCCCGAACAGTGTTAGGTAGATTGTTCCAGAGTTTAGGCGCTAGATAAGAAAATGATCTGCCGCCGGCAGTTGATTTTGATATTCTAGGTATTATCAAATTGCCAGAATTTTGAGAACGCAGCGGACGTGAAGGACTATAATACGATAGGAGCTCGTTCAAGTACTGAGGAGCTAAACCATTGAGGGCTTTATAAGTAATTAGCAAGATTTTAAAATCTATACGATGTTTAATAGGGAGCCAATGCAGTGTTGACAGAACCGGGCTAATATGGTCATACTTTCTGGTTCTAGTAAGAACTCTAGCTGCTGCATTTTGGACCAGCTGGAGTTTGTTTATTAAGCGTGCAGAACAACCACCCAATAAAGCATTACAATAATCTATCCTTGAGGTCATGAATGCATGAATTAATGTTTCAGCATTTGACATTGATAGCATAGGTCGTAATTTCGATATATTTTTAAGATGGAAAAATGCGGTTTTGCAGATGCTAGAAATGTGGCTTTCAAAGGAGAGATTGCTATCGAATAGGACGCCTAGGTTCCTAACTGATGACGACGAATTTACAGAGCAGCCATCTAGTATTAGACTGTGTTTTAGGTCATTACTTGTGGAGGTTTTAGGTCCAATAATTAATACCTCTGTTTTTTCAGAATTTAACAGTAAGAAGTTATTCGCCATCCAGTTTTTAATATCAGCTATGCATTCTGTTAGTTTTTCGAATGGATATGTTTTTCCGGGCTGCGAAGAAATATAGAGCTGAGTATCATCAGCGTAACAATGAAAGCTAACACCATGTTTCCTGATGATATCTCCCAAGGGTAACATGTAAAGCGTAAAAAGTAATGGCCCTAGCACTGAGCCTTGAGGTACTCCATACTGCACTTGCGATCTAAATGATACCTCTTCATTTATTGCCACAAACTGATGACGGTCAGATAAGTACGATTTGAACCATGCCAGTGCACTACCACTAATGCCTACATAATTTTCAAGTCTATTTAAAAGAATGTTGTGGTCAATAGTATCAAATGCGGCACTAAGATCCAGTAGCACTAATAGAGAGATGCAACCACGATCGCTTGACAATAGCAGGTCATTTGTTACTCTAATTAGAGCAGTCTCAGTACTATGATATGGTCTAAAACCTGACTGGAAATCCTCGCAGATACCATTTTTCTCTAAGAAGGAGCATAATTGTGAGGATACTACCTTTTCTAGTACCTTTGACAGAAAAGGGAGATTCGAAATTGGTCTGTAGTTAATTAATTCATAGGGGTCAAGTTGTGGTTTTTTAATGAGTGGCTTAATAACAGCTATTTTGAAGGTTTTGGGGACATATCCTAATGATAGTGACGAATTAATAATATTCAGAAGAGGATCTATGACTTCTGGAAGTACCTCCTTTAGTAGCTTAGATGGAATAGGGTCTAACATACATGTTGTGGGTTTAGATGATTTAACAAGTTTATACAATTCCTCCTCTCCTATAATAGAGAATGAATGGAATTGTTCCACAGGAGATCTACAACGCACTATCTGATGCGATACTGTAGCGGGCGGCTGTATGGTTACAATTTTATCTCTAATAGTGTCTATCTTGGAGGTAAAGTACGTCATAAAGTCATTACTGCTGTGCTTTTGGGAAATGTCTAAACCTGTTGCTGCTATATTTTTAGTTAATTTAACCACAGTATTGAACAAATACCTAGGGTTATGTTTGTTTTCTTCTAAGAGAGATGAAAAGTAATCCGATCTGGCAGTTTTTAATGCTTTCCTATAAGATAAATTACATTCACGCCAAGCAATACGAAAAACCTCTAGTTTTGTTTTCCTCCAGCTGCGTTCCATTTTTCGTGCTTTTCTCTTTAGGGCGCGGGTATGATCGTTATACCACGGTGTTAGACTGTTTTTCTTAATCTTTTTTAGGCGCACTGGAGCAACTGTATCTAAAGTGCTAGAAAAGAGAGAGTCCATAGTTTCTATTACATCATCAAGTTTTTCTGAGCTATTGGATATGCTGAGGAATTCAGATAAGTCAGGAAGATTACTTACAAAGCGGTCTTTTGTAGTAGAAGTGATGGTTCTACCGTATTTGTAGCAAGGAATTGAATTAACAGTTTTAGCTATCTGGATTGTACAAGAGACTAGATAATGATCTGAGATATCATCGCTTTGCTGCAGAATTTCAACGCCATTAATATCAATTCCATGTGACAGTATTAAATCTAGAGTATGATTTCGGCAATGAGTAGGACCTGACACGTGTTGTCTAACCCCAATCGAGTTCAAAATATCTATAAATGCTGTTCCTAATGCATCTTTTTCATTATCAACATGGATGTTAAAATCACCCACTATTAAGACTTTATCTGCGGCCAGCACTAATTCGGATAGAAAATCAGCAAATTCTTTAATAAAGTCTGTATGGTGCCCTGGTGGCCTGTATACAGTAGCTAACACAAACGTCACAGGGGATTTATCATTAGTACTTGTTTCTCTGGATAATGCTATATGAAGCACCATAACTTCAAACGAGTTATAATTGAAGCCCGTTCTCTGAGAGACATTGAGAATACTGCTATAAATAGTAGAAACACCTCCTCCTTTACCTTTTAGACGCGGTTCATGTTTATAACAGTAATCTTGGGGGGTGGACTCGTTTAAAATAATGTAATCGTCTGGTTTTAGCCAGGTTTCTGTCAAACAGAGCACATCTAGCTTATGATCAGTGATCATATCATTTACAAAAAGTGCTTTCGTAGAAAGGGACCTGATATTCAATAAGCCAAGCTTTATCAATTGTTTCTCTGTATTATATATATTTTTTATTTGTTGAACATTAATTAAATTGTTGGTCCTGATTTGATTCAGGCGTTTTTTGTATTTTCTAGCTCGGGGAACAGACACAGTCTCTATAGAGTGATATCTAGGTGAAAGGGTCTCTATGTGCAGAGAATTAACTGATTTCTGTGACGTGAGGCGGCTAGCAGACGGTCGGTTTAGCCAGTCTGTCTGCTTCCTGACCTGGGCCCCAGTGAGTCAAGTGCAAACTCTAAGACTATGTGCCATATTTCTAGATAGAAGAGATGCTACACATCCGGAGGGATGAAGACCATCTCTTTTCAACAGGTCAGGTCTGCCCCAAAAGCTTGTCCAATTGTCTATGAAACCTATGTTATTTCGTGGGCACCACTTTGACATCCAGCCATGGAGTGACCACAGTCTACTGTGAATCTCGTCACCACGGTAAGCCGGGAGGGGACCAGAGCATATTACAGTGTCTGACATCGTACTTGCAAGATCACACACCTCTTTAACATTATTTTTAGTGATCTCCGACTGGCGAAGTCGAACATCATTAGCGCCGACGTGAATAACAATCTTACTGAATTTACGTTTAGCATTAGCCAGCACTTTTAAATTTGCCAAGATGTCAGGCGCTCTGGCTCCCGGTAAACATTGGACTATGTTGGCTGGTGTCTCTATTTTCACGTTCCGTACAATAGAATCGCCAATTACTAGAGCACTTTCATCAGGTTTCTCAGTGGGTGCTTCACTGAGTGGGGAGAACCTGTTTGATGTTCTGATCGGAACGGAAGAGCGGTGTTTTGACCCGCGACTATGCCGCCTCACAGTCACCCAATTGCCCTGCTGCATGGGCGTTGTTACCGGAACCGAACAATGTACAGGGCTTTCTGAGCTAGTCACATCCAAAACCGTATCTAAGGCCCTCACATTCTTACTATCCTCCATTAAAGTTTGGATGCGTGACTCTAGTTCTGAAATCTTCTCTGTCAGCCTGACTATATTCCTGCATTTATCACATGTATAAGGCTCACTGCTGACAGAGATAGATAAGCTATACATGTGGCAAGCAGTGCAGACTACAATTGTAGGAGAAGAAGCCATTACTCACCGTGATTGTAGAATGATTTCAACTTACCAATGTTGTTAGAGTTCCTGAAGAACAGATCAGGGGGAGAAAAAATGGAACGGAACCGGCTAAAAGAGTACTAACGATATTAAACACGAGAAAAAATAAATAAAAACGTGAATGGAACGCAGATGGCAAGTTAACCGGCCAGCGCAATGCTAAAAATAGTAAACAAGAGTTAAAAGCGTGAATGGAGTGCGAGCGGCAAATTAACCGGCTATGGAATGCTAACGTGCTGCACTCGTGATTATAGAGTAAGGCGAACAATCAAATTAGTCAGATTAGTTTGATGGATAAGACCAGAAATTAAATTAAGCTATATCTATCAATTTAAAACGGCAGAATTAACAATAAGATAGAGAATCCAGTAGAAAATCCAGTAGAAAAACGAAGCTGCAGAGAGCTAACGTTACAAACAAACAGACCACTCTGCAGCGAGGCAAACAGGAAGCAGGGAAACAGCGAAACAGCGACACCCACAGGACAGGAGCGACCAAAGCAATATCCACACAAAAAGTTTGAGACGTTGCCATGGCAACAGCATTTGATTTATCATCGACCCCTTTACATATTCTTATCGGCCGTGTTTTGACATGATTTTGATGAAGTTTAAAGAAAATCAAGTAAAATTAAGAGGCTAATTTCAACGCATTTTGAAAATGACACGCTTCCTGCTACCAGTTGGTGGCGCTATAACTTTGACTCATAATAGTCACATTTATGGAATCGGCATCATACAACGAACAATCTGGTTAAGTTTCATCAGAATCAGGCAATGTGTGCAACAGTTATTAGACACTTCCTGTTTCTCATTTCTTGCCATAACTTTGTGGCCTTGCCACGGCCAAACCGTTCGAGATATCAAAAATCCTCTCGCAATTTAGCGTCCCCAATGTCTTGAGATCATGCTGACCGAGTTTGGTGACAATCGTACGGAAATCCTGGGAGGAGTAGGTTAAATTCCAGAGCATGCGCTTTTTACACAGCCCTAAATATCTCACTTCCTGTTGCGTTAAGAAAATGACATGGAGTACAAAAGTTGTTCAGCTCAATGAGTTCTATATGTGTACCGAGTTTCATATGTGTACGTTCAAGTATGTGTGCTATATGGCCCTCAAAATTCCAGGGGGCGCTGTAGAGTCCCCTTGCCATGCCCCGGTACCAGCCTCTGTGACGTTCTGATGGCCGCAGATTCCGACATGTGTGCAAATTTTCAAGAGTTTTTGAGCATGTTAAGACCCCCTTAAGTGCCCGGAAGGTTAACAAAAAAATAAAAAATAAAAAATAAGAATCCTTAGGAAAACAAGAGGGCCTTCGCCCATTCTGGGCTCGGGCCCTAAAAAAAAAAAAACTTAGAAGAACAATAGGGCCTTCGCCCTTTTGGGCTCGGGCCCTAATTAAAGCTGCAAGCAGCGATGAACGGGCCCTCGCACCCTGGCTCACCGCCGACCGGTGGCTTTAGGAAAACGGCAAACGGTTGGCAGTATGGTTTTAATACAGTAAATGTAGGAGAAATATGTCATAAGTCATTTAAATGTGCTTAACTTGCCGCTCCCAGCTGGCGGCGCTATGCCTATAACTGATTATTGGCATGTAGATGTGTTCAGGCCAGCACTATTTTCAAACATATGAAGTTTGGTGCAGATTGACCTTGTTATGTTTGAGTTAGTGAAAGATATGATATATCCTGCTGCCAACAGGTGGCGCTATGATAATATCTGAATATTGGCCTTTAGGTGTCTTCAGGCCAGGACTCTTACCAAACCTGTGAATTTTGAGGCAGATCGGACATTTTATAGCTAAGTTATAACAACTTCTATTTCCATGGCGAAACATCATACTTTGTCAGGCCGCCACGGACACGCCCTTTAACGATAACTCAAGATCTTCACAATTTAACATCTCCTGTTATAAAACATCACTCTTAAGTGCTACATAACTAAGAAAACGGTGCCCAGTTGGCACATGCATTCACAGTAACCCTCTGCCAGTGTGGATTCAAAGTTTACTGAATTGAAAGGGTTACACTTTAAAATCAACACACAGACACAAACACATACACACAATATATACAATGTTGCCATCCAGTTACATTTGTTAACATTAACTATATTAGTTAACATGAACAATAACTAAACAGCATTTATTAATGTTAATTAATATTAAGCTAAAAAGAGTATTCATATATTGTTTAAAGGTAAATTAGTATCTTTTAACATTAGTTTATGTACTGTGAATTAACATGAACATAAACACAGTTCATGTGGGTGTACAGCAATACTGTCACACCCTCAGCACGTTCCCTCAGTCCCAGTCACCACAATCTGTCACAAACCAATCAATCCCCAATGCACCACACCCGTGAACCATCACCAGAGTTCTAATTACCCACACCTGCACCAGCAATCACCCACTCCCTTTAAATACTTACCTCTGTCATTCACTCACCGGCTGGAATCGAAGTTACATGGACACCTTCTGTGGATCCTCTCCTCTCCGCGCTGATTCTCCTGTGCTCCTCATTGGAACCCCTTTGTGTACCTGTGGACACAAAACACATACCTTTAAGGGAAGTGCCTTTTGTTCTTGCTGGTGACTGTTGATGGACTTGTACATTACCTGCTGGATTGTGCTAGAAGACTTGTATGCTCCAGTCCATACTTGCCTGTTTTTAACCTGTTTGAAGTATGCACTATTCACGATAAACATCACTAATTATTACCTACCTTCTCCGTGTTTGTGTGGACGTGACAGGATTCCAGCCCCGGGAAAAGCTTGATCCAGTTTACCCATGGAGGCTAATGCAGCAGCTACCGACACTTCCCCGGATCCATTCGCTGATATGGTGAACGCTCTCCGCCAGTCTTTGCAATCCGTTCCCACAGCTGCCAGAACGAACAGTACGACGATTTCTAACACACCCCTCTCTCGCCCCCTGAGTTATTCCGGCGATCCAGGCAGCTGTAATGGTTTCCTCCTCCAAAGTTCCCTCTATATAGAAGCTAATGCTCACAATTTCCCTAATGAAATTTCCAAAAATCTCCTTCATGATTTCCCTCCTCACTGGACCAGCACTCCAATGGGCGGAGGCGCTCTGGAGTGCTAGAAGTCCAGCGCTAGCCACTCACAATGCATTCGTCACTCATTTCAAGGAGGTGTTTGGAGTAGCTCTAACTCCCCTCTCAGTGCACGATGAACTCATAACCTTGCGTCAAGGTACGTCTAACATTCACGAATATACCTTACGTTTTCGATCATTAGCAGCCAACAGTGGTTGGAACCAGATCCCCCTTTTGGCAGCATATCGAAAGGGACTCAAGCCAAAAATTCGCAAGCACATGGTCACTTATGACGACAACGTACCTCTAGAGAATTTCATCAAGAAAGCTACTAGTATCTCTCAACATCTCTCTGCCTGTTCCTCAACGAGATCAGTGGCCAGTTTCCTTCCATCCAGAGCGCCTTCGCCCCAACGGGACACCGAGGAACCCATGATCACGGATTCCTACCGTCTGGATCCTGCAGAGCGGAGGCGACGGATTAGAAGCGGACTATGCCTGTATTGTGGAGAAGCCTCACACCTCATCAATGTCTGCCCAGTTCGCCCGCCTCGCCCAATGGTGAGTTCAGTGTCATTTACTCCTGCAATATTTAACATACCACATATCAAAGCCAATCTAATAGTAGATTCTCGTACTCTACCCATACATGTGCTGGTGGATTCTGGAATAGGATCTAACATGCATGCTGTAGGTTTAGATGATTTAACAATTTTATGCAATTCTTCGTCTCCTATAATAGAGAATGAGTGGAATTGTTCCTCAGGAGATCTACAACGCATTATCTGATGCGATACTGTAGGGGGCGGCTGCATGGTTACAATTTTATCTCTAATAGTGTCTATCTTGGAGGTAAAGTACTTCATAATGTCATTACTGCTGTGCTGTTGGGAAATGTCTGCACCTGTTTCTGCTATATTTTTCGTTAATTTAACCACAGTATTGAACAAATACCTAGGGTTATGTTTGATTTCTTCTAAGACAGACGAAAAGTAATCCGATCTGGCAGTTTTTAATGCTTTTCTATAAGATAAGTTACATTCACACAAAGCAGTACGAAAAACCTCTAGTTTTGTTTTCCTCCAGCTGCGTTCCATTTTTCGTGCTTTTCTCTTTAGGGTGTGAGTGTGATCGTTATACCACGGTGTTACACTGTTTTTCTTAATCTTTTTTTAAGCGCACTGGAGCAACTGTATCTAAAGTGCTAGAAAAGAGAATAGTTTCTATTACATCATCAAGTTTTTCTGAGCTACTGGATATGCTGAGGAATTCAGATAAGTCAGGAAGATTACTTACAAAGCAGTCTTTTGTAGTAGAAGTGATGGTTCTACCGTACTTGTAGCAAGGAGTTGAATTTACAGTTTCAGCTATCTGGAGTATACAAGAGACTAGATAATGATCTGAGATATTATCGCTTTGCTGCAGAATTTCAACACCATTAACATCAATTCCATGTGACAGTATAAAATCTAGAGTATGATTTCAGCAATGAGTAGATCATAATCTAGCCAGCAGCCATATCACCCTGTAGCCCAAGATTGGTTGCCCACTGAAGCTAAGCAGGGCTGTGCCTGGTTAGTACCTGGATGGGAGACCTCCTGGGAAAACTAGGTTGCTGCTGGAAGAGGTGCTAGTGAGGCCAGCAGGGGGCGCTCACCCTGTGGTCTGTGTGGGTCCTGGCACCCCAGTATAGTGATGAGGACACTATACTGCCAAAAAGCACCGTCATTTGGATGAGACATTAAACCGAGGTCCTGACTCTCTGTGGTCACTAAAAATCGACGGATGTCTTTCGAAAAGAGTAGAGGTGTGACCTCGGCATCCTGGCCAAATTTGCCCATTGGCCTCTGACCATCATGGCCTCCGAATCATCCCCACATTCCGATTGGCTTCATCACTCTGTCTCCTCTCCACCAGTAAGCTGGTGTGTGGTGGGCGTTCTGGCGCACTATGGCTGCTGTTGCATCATCCAGGTGGATGCTGCACACTGGTGGTGGATGAGGAGATACCCCTGACACTGTAAGCGCTTTGAGTGTCTAGAAAAGCGCTATATAAATGTAACTAATTATTATTATTATTATTAGGACCTGACACGTGTTGTCTAACCCCAATAGAGTTCAAAATATCTATAAATGCTGTTCCTAATGCATCTTTTTCATTATCAACATGGATGTTAAAATCACCCACTATTAAGACTTTATCTGCGGCCAACACCAACTGGGATAGAAAATCAGCAAATTCTTTAATACAGTCTATATGGTGCCCTGGTGGCCTGTAAACAGTAGCTAGTACAAACGTCACGGCGGATTTGTCATTAGCACTTGTTTCTCTGGATAATGCTATGTAGGAATTCGGCTATGCAAAGCGCGAATACCGAACAAGTCATCACACTTCAAAGATTCCTTTGTCCTGGCCAGTTGGCATTCGATTCTGCGAAGAGTGAAGCCTTCTTCAAATTTGTGCACCCCAAACTTCATTTGCCTTCGCGCTATCACTCCAGGAAGCACGGCAGCACTAAAAGTTAATCCAATCAGAAGGATAATGGGTGGTTTGTGCTGACAGACTCGTGAAAGACGAAGGGTAAATTGTCACCTCGGGTTAAACTCCTGACCGGAATTAGTTAATTCTTGCAAAACGCGACGTATGCATCCAGAGAGAAAAGAACGCTCTTTGTTTTAGAGCACCTAAGGAACAAAGCTCCAGTCTTCTGAAATAAAGCTGGCAAGGCACATGATGCATCCAGCGTGACTCACATGGTTTTTTTGGACTTCCTGTCCCACTCTCGTCTGACATTCCGAATCCAACGCATTGTCTCAATCGAGTACACTGCAGAGAAAATCTTTAAGAAACAATCAGCTTATCAACAGTATCATATGTTTTCATGTTTTCTTTTATATGCTTGATGTGTTTTATGTGATCATTGGCGTTTAATCTATGCATTTATATGCCTTTAGCAGTGACAAATGTATTAGCATGCAAGCAATATACCACTGTTTAATATGCGATGAAATATCATGATGAATGCAGCTCGTACGAATGAATGAGAAAATGATATTGTGTATACTTTATGCATTGCAATAGTTTATTGAAGTTAATAACAAAAATTGCAGAGAAATCCATATCCTAATAAGTCACGTACCAGAAGGAATTACAGGACGGGAAAGGGGGGGACGTGACCCGCCCCTTTAGCAATGTCATTAGATCCCAGCATCCTGGGATGTGCCTAGCGGCCCGTTTAAAAACTTCATGTTCATAACAGAACTCAGCGAACTCCGAGAACTCAGCGCTCTCAGCTCTCACCTCACGCCTTTCGCCTCTTGTGGTTTGAGTGTTTTTCCATCTGCGCTCGACCACTTGACTTGACCAAGCACGCGATTGTGCCATCAAAACTCTACAGAACAAACTGAAACTTTGTGACTGCCAAACTCTTCAAAGTCTCGCAACTCTGATGCAGAAGAGCTCCGAGTGCGTCAAACCGCGTAACCAGGCAACAGAAGACCGGCAACCCAATCCTCAACTTCGAAGGATCTCCCAAAGACGTCATCGACCAGCAACCAACCAGAACTTTTGCTCAGACGAGCCCCCGGAATCCCCGTTCCCAGCACAAACGCAAGTAAAACAAGGTCTCACATTCTTGCTGAAATCTGGTGCGATATCATTTAAGTTAGATCTCTGCTTTTGTGTTTATCTAAGGTTGCGATTTAAGAACTAGTAGCAGATACTAGAACATTTGGGGTTCTCTTCAATTCAGTAATTTCCCATCTCTGAAACTGTATGAGTGTGCGTGTGTGTGTGTGTGTGTGTGTGTGTGTGTGTGTGTGTGTGTGTGTGTGTGTGTGTGTGTGTGTCTTAGTAGTTTAGTTTTTGTGTCCTAGGGTAGTTCAATAAGTCATTGTTTCATTAAAAGAAGTGTCTTGAATTTTATGTTCAAAAAAGTTCTATCTGTGTTTAGATCAAGCTACCTAGCTTTAATTTCCTAAAGTAATAATTTTGGTTTATTTATGCTCCTGACAATGAGCGTAATGTAAACTTATAATATAAACTTATAAGACAAACAGAGTTAATAAAGTATCCTGAATTAACCACTTTGCTGGACAAATGGTTAAGAAGCTTAAATATATTAATTCTGATACAAGTTAATCAAGTTCCGAATCTTTTGATTTAATTCCTTATTTGAATCATTATAAATTTGAGCTAATTATACTACATTGGTGGAGACAAACGCGGGCACATCTAATTTTTCGAACATAAAATACAAGTCATTCTGTATGTGTATTTGTTCTATTTTATCCGGAAGAAATAGATCAGAGACAGAGAAACAGTTCTTTTTATTGTGGCTGCCAGTCTGGAATGAATGAAATCGTAACTCGAGTTGTTGTGTAAAGAATTTAAACTGCAGTAAAGATCTAGGAATTGTCCGCTGAGACAAAGGAAAGAAGAAAAGCAAGTGTGTTCCTTGTTTTTCCTCTCTGTTATTAGGCCTCTGCAGCTAGTGTTTTACCTTGCGTGTTCCAGAGTAAGAAAATCAACTAAGCTGCGTCTCCCGGTTTAAGATATTTTAGGCTCGCTACCTAATGGTCTTTTACCAAGTATTCACTTAAAAATAGTGAACTTAGGACGTGGAGAAATTTTAAATCTTGATCAAGTAAAATTGTGTGACTGAGTCCGCATGTGCTGTAGTGTTGTTTAAACAGACTAGCACAGAATTAAGGTCCGCCGAGACCTGTACAATACGTTGTATTAATCGCAGTAAAACTGTGGATAAATGTGCCTCACTCTAACGAGTTGAGACGGTTCTATAAGATAAGAATCAAAATAGTGCTTATTTGCTGTGCAATTCCGAAATGTGCTGTCATTTCATGCGTTGTATTTAAAACTGGTGAACCACACGCTGGTGGTTGCCATAGAAACGCTGTAACCCGGAAATCCTAACATACCTTTTCCGGGTAGAGTTTCGCTGCACAGGCGCAGTCCGCCTGCTCATACTGTAAACAACAAGTGGTATAGCTAACCTAGCTAAAGCTAACGCGTGTGCATTGAAGCCTATGTAGGACCATTAGCCTTGAAAAATAGCAGTTAGCACGCAATCGGTTAGGGTGATCCGTTGTGTTTAAACTCAACAAACTCTGTTGTGTTTAAACTAGTGTGTGAAACGTGTTGGGTGACTCATCACAAGCTTGTGAACTTTAACGCTCATTCTGCAAACTTCTTTACTTCATATGTCTACACTATTCCTTTTATTTTCTTCCCTCCTCCCATGTGACAGGAATATTGACAATTTTAAAACTCAAACCTATTTTTGATGCGATTGTAAACCAACCAATTTTAAAACTCAAACCTATTTTTGATGCGATTGTAAACCAACCATTAAAGGTCTATCATAAATCTCAAATTAAAACATTTTATTTATTTGATTTAAGGCTGTTGGTACGGCTAGTTTAAACTGCCAAGCGGCGAGCTTTACAATCAAGTACTATTTTCAGGCTGATTAATTTGATTACTGTGATCAATCTTAATAAATAATCACATCTCCTTGCCACACCGCAATTTCTGTGATTGATTTAACATTGATTATTTGTAGTCAATTTTAATGAGGCATCATTAAAATTTGGTCACTTTCATTGCCAAGGTGAAAATTTATGTTAAACATTTTTTATTTTGAAATTTTAATCTCTAATTTAAACTTCTGATTTTAACTAAATGTTATTTTAATTGGACATTTTAATTTTAAGTTTAGTCATAAACACATTTCCCCTTTTCATACGGCAATGATACACGTTGAATAGAGAAATTATCATTTCCTTGAGCAATTTTGAACGAAATCTCCTAAATTATAACCAGGAAAATTCATTATTGACTTGAAATAGCAACCTTTTTACAATCACTAGTCATTCTTCCTCCCATACCTCAATGGTTTGTGCTGATTAATTTGATTTCAACTGCTAACTAAAACTTTAACAAGGACAATTTTAGTTCGGCAACTATCATTACTGAATAAAAAAAAAAAATTATTTGGTGTAACAAGGCTTCAATTGTCCGGTCATGTCTTGTCATATTCCCTAACTTTGGAGCGAAACCATTTCCTACTGGCTGTCTCCCTCCTCACTCTCTCTCTCTTTCCCCTAGCTGTCCTCCTTTTGATTTATTGCTGTTTCCTCGATTGTGCCTGTGAGAATCATAAAAGCAGAGAATTTTGGTTGTTTAAAAGACATTTAATCAATGTTCATACAACTTGAAAACGTCAGTTAAACTTGTGCCTAACGCTCACTTTCCCCTCTCATCGTGGAATCCTACAGCCAAGGATTTTTTTTTTCTCCACTTGATGTATGCTTCTAGATACGGTGCTCAGAAATGGGAATTTCAACACACCAGGACTATGAATGTTATTATAATCTCCTCCGGGATGAGGGAACATACAATAACAATGACAGTATTGGCTTTGCGGCTGGTAGGATTGACGAGTCCAGCGAGGACTGATAGGAGCCAGTCGTGAACCCTTTTCCAGAAACGCTCTGATTGGTGTACAGTGTCAATCCTACCAGCCGCAAAGCCAATACTGTCATTGTTATTGTATGTTCCCTCATCCCGGAGGAGATTATAATAACATTCATAGTCCTGGTGTGTTGAAATTCCCATTTCTGAGCACCGTATCTAGAAGCATACATCAAGTGGAGAAAAAAAAAAAAAAAAAAAACTTGACTGTACTCATACTGCGGCCAGAAAGGTGTATTTCACTTTCCCTCTCTCTGCCAATCTCTCTCTTTATACATTTTTTCAAAGTGTCCCTTTTGTTGTTGTCTCCTTTCTCTCTTCCCTTGTAGGAAAAGGGGGAAGCAGCCGACGACTACGCCGTTCTTTGCCGTGTGTTCTGTTCTTTTCCCCTCTCTCCTCTCCAGCTACACCGCCCGTGGTTACCCCTAAAACCTCTTCCACAGCGACGCTCGCTGGAGGCATGTGCACCAGAGCACCACCATCGGGGAACACCACACTCACCTCACCACTACACACCCAAAATCACTTACACCTGACATTACCACACTAACATCCCTGTTTTGGCCTTGTTTGTTTGTTTGTTTTGTTTGTTGTTCTCTTTTCCAGGTCTGTGTCAGTCACTGGTCTGTTCTCCCCTCACTGTGTCAAAACATGTCTCGCAAAACAGACCCCGTTGGCCACTGGGAGGACTTGGAAATCTGGCTAAGTGCCGCGACGGACAGCCTCTTACCCAAAGCCGCCGAAGCTGTCAAACACCAGACACAAGACCAACTGGACAACAACATAAAGCCGAAGGTAAACATTCTGACTCATTAGAGATTTTAAAAGGCGTTCCTCAAGGATCGGTGCTGGGGCCTCTTTTATTCACCATTTATATAAATAGCCTTGATTATGATATTCAGGATACCAACTTTCATTTTTATGCTGATGATTGTGTCATGTATAGTAGTGCTTCTTCTGGACAGCAATCCTTGTCTAAGCTTCAGTCAGCCTTTAATATTATTCAGTCAAGGCTTCACAGTTTAAAACTTGTTCTGAATACTGATAAAACCAAGTATATGTTATTTTCCAACTCAAAGAAAAAACTTGAAAATAATTTAGTATCTCTTCAGACCCTTCAAGGAACAGTGATTGAATTAGTAAAAGAGTACAAATATCTAGGCATCATAGTTGATGATGCCCTATCTTTTAGCTCTCATATCACTCAACTGAAGAATAAACTGAAAATCAAGCTTGGGTTTTATTTCAGGAACAAGTTTTGCTTCTCTTTCAATGTAAAAAAGAAATTGGTCTCTGCTACTTTTCTCTCGGTCCTTGACTACGGTGATGTTGTATATCAGTTTGCACCTTCTTATCTTCTTTCTTCCTTAGATGCCGTTTATCATGGTGCTCTAAGGTTCATAACAGACTGTAAATCCTCAACTCATCATTGCATTTTGTATCACAGAGTAGGTTGGCCTTCTCTATCTACCAGAAGAAAAATGCACTGGTACTTAATTATTTACAAAGCCATCCTGGGGTTGTTGCCTTCCTATCTCTGTTGTTTTATGCAACAGAAAATTATCAAGAAATACTTTCTTCGTTCGCAAAATTGTTACACTCTTTCTGTTCCTTTTACCCGAACTGAGCTAGGTAAGAAGTCTTTTATGTATGCAGCACCGTTTGATTGGAATCTCCTCCAATCAAAATTAAAATTAGAAAATCTGCTGACTCTAGATCATTTTAAATCAGTTATCCGGCAAATGGAAGTTGATTTAACAATATGCAACTGTTTTTAAGTGTTTTTAGTCTGTTTGTGTGATGTTTATCTGTGATGTTGTTGATTGTACTGCTGCACATTTTGGCCAGGACACTCCTGTAAAAGAGATTTTTAATCTCAGAGAGCTCTTTCTGGTTAAATAAAGGTTAAATAAAAAAAAAAAAAAAAAAATAACAGGCATCATGAAACATGATCCAGGCCAGAGCTACGGACACAAAGAGCTAGCCAAGATCACTGGCTCCATGAGTCACACCCTCATCGCCTCCCTCAAAGTGAGTGACAGGCAAGCCGCCTATCTCCAGCAGGAGCTGAAATGCGCACAGCGACGCATCGAGCAGCTAGAGCTGGAGGCTCAAGATCAACGGGAAGGGTCCAACGAGACGGATCCCAGAGCAACTGAGGAGATCGCTAGACTACAAGAAACTCTAGCAAACAACACACAAGAAATGGAGCAAGCAAAGTCAGCTCACGCCGACCTCAGCGACAAGCTACAGTATGCCGAGCAGCTACTGGAAAAGGCAAGGCTGGACTTCAGAGACAAAAACAGCAGAATTAAAGCCCTCGAAACGCATCTGAACAAAGCAAGAACTGAGAGAAGTTACCTCACTTGACAACTGGACGACATAAAAGAGGAATTTGACAGTGTCAAAAATGAACTGAGACATGCTTATGAACTGCGCCCTGAGCCAACCAGGATGCGACGGGCTCACCCCTGCTAAGCAGGCCCGGGTCCCCTGTTCCTGGAATGTCACGTGAGCAAAAGGGGGAGGGAGCAACTTTGAAACCCTCACCAGCTCCCTCTGAAGAAACCTACCTCACACCCAAGCTACGAGAACTTCCCAAGGCCAGCCATAACCCATCACATGGCATGGACCACAAAGACCTTGACAAGCTGGCCCGAAACATCAGCAAATTCACCCCGAGTGTGCCAGATGGTCAAGACGTCCACTCTTACTTGAATGATGTCGATTTTCACTTAGAAATGAGACCCAACGTTACTGACAAAGACAGACTTTACCTGCTGCGAACGACATCCAGCCTTGAAGTGCGGAGCTTCCTGGACCGACAGCCTTCTCACACAAAGAATGACTACCAATCGCTCCGCCAAGCCCTCATCAAAGAATTTGCAGTCCCAGAATCAGAGCAAGGACTGGTGGCCGCCCTGGAGACCATACAGGGTCGTCATGAACCCTCCCAGGCGTACTACAGCCGGCTTAGAGAACCATACTTCGGAGCTCGCAACGAACCTGACATGGAGCAAGACCTGAACTTCAAGACTCTCTTTCTGAGAAATCTCTATCCTGCGGTAAGTCACCACCAAGCCACCAGTCCTTGCTCTGATTCTGGGACTGCAAATTCTTTGATGAGGGCTTGGCGGAGCGATTGGTAGTCATTCTTTGTGTGAGAAGGCTGTCGGTCCAGGAAGCTCCGCACTTCAAGGCTGGATGTCGTTCGCAGCAGGTAAAGTCTGTCTTTGTCAGTCCTTGCATGCCCACAAACAATGACGTCTCAACAGCTGCGAGACCTGGCACACAAAGCCTACAGCAAGCAAAAGATGGCATCAGAAAAGGGCACCAAGTCTACTGCAGTTCTTGATTTCAAATCACAATGTCAAGAAATGACCCTAGAGGGCGCCCAACACGAAGAAAGCTTCAAGCCACCTCCTAGAGAATGGAGACCATCCTCGTTCAACAGAGAGCGTGACTTTCACTTTGGCGCCCGACCTACACAAAGAAACGACCGCTGGGATGGACCACGCGGACGACAACGCTCACCTGAACGCTGCTGGGAAAAATCCTGGTACCATCCAAGACCTCGTGAGAATCGATGGGAGAGATCATGGAGCCAGCCAACCTCATCAGGAAGCTCAGGAAATAGCTCGTGGGAATCTAATGCAAACAGTCCGACAAACAGACGAAAGAACTTACAAAGATCCCACACTGATCAAGCTCAAGCTGAATCTTCACATGAAGAAAAGACATTGCCGTGTTTTGATTCACAAGAACTGATGAAAATGATGATGCAAGAGTTCTTCAAACGCAAAGAGGAGGATCGGAAGTGGGAAAAGAAAGAGAAACCCACAGCGGCCTGACTAGCGGCCAGACAAGAAGGCAACGACCACCTGGTCCAACAAACCACACAGAACATCACCTCTTTTCCTTACCCCAAGAACACTGTAACTATCATAACTTCAGATGGACAAGAAAGCTTCTTTAAACATCCAGAGCAAGAGACAGAAACTGACAGAAACAAGAGACAGAACACATGACACATCAGATCACAGAAGCTTCCAACAAACACCTGCTGATATAACCACTCAATCACCTGAAAGTGCTGTCCTGGTCATCTGCCACTCCTCCGAAGAACACCGAATCAGTCCTGAACTCCTACCTATCTCATCTCAAACTCCAGTCCCTCAACTCCTAGGCGATCTGAATCTTTTCAAAGCATCGAAGCACAGACACCAAAGCCTACCAAAGGACACCAGACTCAAGAAAGCAGATCACCAAAGACTTAAATAAATTCTACATGAGTACAGGGACTCTTTTGCAAAGGACGTCCCGGACTGTGGCCCAATGAAACTGATGCCCACAGCGTAAGTCGATGACTGCCCAGACAATCACCAGGGCAATCTGAAAGCAGGCGTGGCCCGGCTCAACAGCGACCCTTGCCCATCACAAACATTCAATACATTTCATGCCCTCCCACCCATCCCGATGGCTACAGCTCTTACCCGCCACCAACATAACATTGGCATGCAAAACCCCTCCTCCTCCCACATCAGCAGACCTGCCCATTTCTGCTCACATCTTCGAACATTACTCTCCTATGAGTTCTACACTTGACTAATCCACGTCTTCAGACCTCCGCACCCTCCAATCCATCAAGAACATGCTGCATCTGCAATATGGTGCCCTCACATATGTCTCTGAGCCCCTAACTGCGCCAAAGCTTGTAGTCCCTCAGAGCCAAAGGGGGATGATGCTTAGGTACGCATACGATGCACCATGCGCAGTGCACTGTGGCGCCAAAACCACCTACAACCCATTCAAACAGGTGGCACAGTGGCCTGGCATACAACAAGATGTGGCAGATTACATAGAAGGATGCCTGATGTGTTGCCAGCTTCAACCAAGAAACCCAAGCCACCGAGCACAACTCAAAATTGAAAGAAATGATGCAGGAAATATAGAGACATTTGGATGTAAAGCCCCATGCTAGCCATCTCCTTCGCACAAGGAACTCAGTGTCGGAAACAAAGTGTGGTATTACGGTTTCGCCATCCTTGGCAGAACACTCCCTATCGCCTGTCAAAAAAAGTCGTTACCCCACTGAAAGGAATCCCACAAGCTCTCACCTGTTGCCCACCGAACCAGAATCAGGCAAGCGTACAGTGAGCCAGTTCTTCAATGAGTTCACCAAAATCAGATAAAGAGACATTGGGGCTCCAACCGACGGCAAAAGGGGGAAGACCAAACCCACTGACACAGACCGACAATTCCTTTCTATGCCTCACACTAACACGATTTCTATCCTTCTAGGGAAACACACAGCTACCCTCCCAAACACAACACAAATCACCTACACATTCCGTCCAGCAGAGAGGAGCTGTTCCACACATGTGACACTTGTCCTTACTGTCTAACCTCATTCAGTGTCATTGTGTCTCTTTGTGTTTTCCTTTCTCTCCCTTTCCCTATGTGCCCCTTCCTTCTAGCCCTCATCAGAAAACTTACCTATCTTTTATTTTAAGTCTAGGCCCCCGAAGATGGGATTGACTCAGTACACCAAATTATTTGCAAATCCTTGCCAGAAATCTCGGTTAACATATTAGGCGACCCCGCCAAACCATGATCCGCGTGATTAACTGTCCCATTGTTTATTTTCTATCCCCAGGAAGATGTTAAGATATGCCGCCCTGTTTCTCTGCGTAATCAGGGTTATCAATAACTAACCGCAAAATCTACCTCTAAAGGTGTGTGGCCGATTCGACCCTATGATGTTTTCAGAGCACACTACACCCTCTCAGCCCCAAAACTCTTGGGCCGACACCCGTCAGACACAGGAAGTCCTTGCCCACGCGCAGGCAGATGTGAACCACATGCTGCGCTCATTACAGAAAATGATTGTAACCCAGACTGAATTAAGCGGGTACAACCGGCGTCCCAAACGATTATTGGGCGCCCTGTTGGGGCTGCTGCGGCTGTAGACACTCTGGTTAACATTCCAAACCTAGCCACCTTAAAACGACATGTAAGCAAAATCCAGGCTGAATCACGATTTAGCACCGTCACCGATCTTGATAATCCCCGCACCCTTTCAAACTAAATTATCAAGTTCATGAACAAACTGTTTGCGGTCGTACCAAAACGGTTACGCTTAAACGCAACGCCTAGTTACTCCCATGGCCCATGCTCTACGAGAAAGAGACTCCTCAATGGATAGCCCGCCTTGAATATGATCCCATGCACTGTCTGACGTAGCACCTGATCGAGCACACATCTACACCGCCTCGTTGAACCCCCGATACGTCCGGTCAATCAAAACCACCCAATTCACAATAATCCTCACCAATGCGCCACTACGTCATTTCAAATGTCTCTATCCGTACCAGGCCAAATAACTAAATCCCTACACCAGAATTCAGCTAGTGATGGAGATGTTGTTTGTGTCTTGTGTGTGCCTTGTTCTCTCTCTCTGCCTCTTGTTCCAGTGTCTGCCGATGTCCACACCAGGAACATCGCCAGCCAAAAGGGGGATGATGTAGGATTTCGGCTACGCAAAGCGCGAATACCGAACAAGTCATCACACTTCAAAGATGTGTACCCCAAACTTCATGTGCCTTTGCGCTATCACTCCAGGAAACACGGCAGCACTAAAAGTTAATCCAATCAGAAGGATAATGGGTGGTTTGTGCTGACAGACTCGTGAAAGGCGAAGGGTAAATTGTCACCTCGGGTTAAACTCCTGACCAGAATTAGCTAATTCTTGCAAAACGCGACGAACGCATCCAGAGAGAAAAGAACGCTCTTTGTTTTAGAGCACCTAAGGAACAAAGCTCCAGTCTTCTGAAATAAAGCTGGCAAGGCACATGATGCATCCAGCGTGACTCACATGTTTTTTTTGGACTTTCTGGCCCACTCTCGTCTGACATTCCGAATCCAACGCAGTGTCTCAATTGAGTACACTGCAGAGACAATCTTTAAAGTGCCCCTATTATGCCTTTTCAAATATGATATTTCATGTAGTGTGTCATGTAGCTGTATGTGAACATAAACTATCTGCAAAGTTGTGACGCCGACAGTGCACTATAAATAAAGTTTTTGTCTATCAAAAAAAAGAGTCGGCTCACATTCGCCTAAACGAGTCGTCAGCAATTCGAATCTTTTTTCTGTAACGGCCACACGTCACGAGCTACACATTTGCGTAATGTCCGCCCACGTTCAATTTCGCGAACAACTTGCCCGCCCACAAACAGCAGGCCTACCATTTTCACGTGGATTACATCATGTCAAGAAGACGCCCTGCGCTGTGACAGCCTGTGAGAGAGAATTTGTTTTATATGCCCTTCCAAAAGATGAAACTATCAGTGGTTAACATTAATTTTTTCAACACCTCAGCAGTCCAATGCCAATCTTGTGTTCGCGTCATTTTACTGATGACTGCTTTTCTAATCTTGGGGAGTAACGTTACAACGCGAGATTCACCAAACGCTTGGTTTTAAAAAATGGATCAGTGCCCAGTTTATTTGGACCGGCTTGCTCCTCTGAACTTCTACCTGTAAGTATGATTAATAATTGTATTTTCTAGCGATCGTTCAAAATACGTCTTTGTGTACGTTATGGTGTGTAACAACCCCGCACATGTCTTGGTAACCAGCTAACTTGCGTTTCTGTAGTTCTGTTGTTCAGCTGTGAGTGCAATGTAGTCTAAAAAGTCTTGTGATTGATGCAGCTTGACTGTCTGTCTGCCTTATTAGTTTAAGTAATGATAAACGATGGCTTAACGCAGTGTTATGGATTGTACAGTGTTGAAGTTCACAACGTATGGGTGTGCCCAGTTCGCTTACAAAAGCAAATTGCAAACACTGTCCACAGTTAACATATGACACCCACTGAGAAACGTCCTGCTCCGGTCGTGCTTGCAAAACAGTTTCTTGTCGATGTGCCACTTCAACCGTTTCATCGTCAGACTCCGGCTCGAATTGATAGGGTAAAATCGAGGCTATCTTTTCTATGCATTAACAGGTCTCCACAGCTGTCATTCAGTTATGCCAATGGGCGTTTCGTTTTGCGCTGTAGCGGTAGACCAATCCAAAAGGACTGCACCATCTGACCAATCACAGCAGTGAGGGCTCACGGAAAGGAGGGGTTTAGAGAGACTGATTCTTCGTACTGCTTCACACAAGTCGTTTACGAATCATTTAGAAACGGGGTAAAAATAAATCTAATTTTGGAGAAAACTAAAGTGTTTTTTGAACTTGCATACATGTAAACCTGTTTTAAGAGACTATTACAACAATATTAACTACCTTCAAAATGGCATAATAGGGGCACTTTAAGAAACAATCAGCTTATCAACAGTATCATATGTTTTCATGTTTTCTTTTATATGCTTGATGTGTTTTATGTGATCATTGGAGTTTAATCTATGCATTTATATGCCTTTAGCAGTGACAAATGTATTAGCATGCAAGCAATATACCACTGTTTAATATGCGATGAAATATCATGATGAATGCAGCTCGTACGAATGAATGAGAAAATGATATTGTGTATACTTTATGCATTGCAATAGTTTATTGAAGTTAATAACAAAAATTGCAGAGAAATCCATATCCTAATAAGTCACGTACCAGAAGGAATTACAGGACGGGAAAGGGGGTGTGTGACCCGCCCCTTTAGCAATGCCATTGGATCCCAGCATCCTGGGACGTGCCTAGCGGCCCGTTTAAAAGCTTCATGTTCATAACAGAACTCAGCGAACTCCGAGAACTCAGCACTCTCAGCTCTCACCTCACGCCTTTCGCCACAAGAGGCGATATCATTATCATTTAAGTTAGATCTCTGCTTTTGTGTTTTTCTAAGGTTGCGATTTAAGAACTAGTAGCAGATACTAGAACATTTGGGGTTCTCTTCAGTTCAGTAATTTCCCATCTCTGAAACTGTATGAGTGTGCGTGTGAATGTGTGTGTGTCTGTGTGTGTGTCTGTGTGTGTGTGTGTGTGTGTGTGTGTGTGTGTGTGTGTGTGTGTGTGTGTGTGTTTGTGTCTTAGTAGTTTAGTTTTTGTGTCCTAGGGTAGTTCAATAAATCATTGTTTCATTAAAAGAAGTGTCTTGAATTTTATGTTCACAAAAGTAATAATTTTGGTTTATTTATGCTCCTGACAATGAGCGTAATATAAACTTATAATATAAACTTATAAGACAAACAGAGTTAATAAAGTATCCTGAATTAACCACTTTGCTGGACAAATGGTTAAGAAGCTTAAATATATTAATTCTGATACAAGTTAATCAAGTTCCGAATCTTTTGATTCAATTCCTTATTTGAATCATTATAAATTTGAGCTAATTATCTTACAGCTATATGAAGCACCTTTACTTCAAACGAGTTATATTTGAAGCCCTTTCTCTGAGAGACATTGAGAATATTGCTATAAATAGTAGAAACACCTCCCCCTTTACCTTTTAGACGCAGTTCATGTTTATAACAGTAATCTTGGGGGGTGGACTCGTTTAAAATAATGTAATCGTCTGGTTTTAGCCAGGTTTCTGTCAAACAGAGCACATCTAGCTTATGATCAGTGATCATATCATTTACAAAAAGTGCTTTCGTAGAAAGGGACCTGATATTCAATAAGCCAAGCTTTATCAATTGTTTCTCTGTATTATATATATTTTTTATTTGCTGAACATCAATTAAATTGTTAGTCTTGATTTGATTCAGGCATTTTTTGTATTTTCTTGCTCGGGGAACAGACACAGTCTCTATAGTGTGATATCTAGGTGAAAGGGTCTTTATGTGCTGAGAATTAACTGATTTCTGTGATGTGAGGCGGCTAGCAGACGGTCGGTTGAGCCAGTCTGTCTACTTCCTGACCTGGGCACCAGTTAGTCAAGTGCAAACGCTAAGACTATGTGCCATATTTTCAGATAGGAGAGATGCTCCACATCCGGATGGATGAAGACCATCTCTTTTCAACAGGTCAGGTCTGCCCCAGAAACTCGTCCAATTGTCTATGAAACCTATGTTATTTCGCGGGCACCACTTTGACATCCAGCCGTTTAATGATGACAATCTACTATGTATCTCGTCACCACGGTAAGCAGGGAGGGGACCAGAGCATATTACAGTGTCTGACATCGTACTTGCAAGTTCACACACCTCTTTAACATTATTTTTAGTAATCTCCGACTGGCGAAGTCGAACATCATTAGTGCCGACGTGAATAACAATCTTACTGAATTTACGTTTAGCATTAGCCAGCATTTTTAAATTTGCCAAGATGTCAGGCGCTCTGGCTCCCGGTAAACACTGGACTATGGAGGATGGAGTCTCTATTTTCACGTTCCGTACAATAGAATCGCCAACTACTAGAGCACTTTCATCAGGTTTCTCAGTGGGTGCTTCACTGAGTGGGGAGAACCTGTTTGATGTTCTGATCGGAACGGAAGAGCGGTGTTTTGACCCGCGACTATGCCGTCTCACAGTCACCCAGTTGCCCTGCTGCACGAGCGTTGTTACCGGAATCGAACATTGTACAGCTAGTCGCATCCAAAACTGTATCTAAGGCCCTCACATTCTTACTATCCTCTATTAAAGTTTGGATGCGTGATTCTAGTTCTGAAATCTTCTCTGTCAGCCTGACTATATTCCTGCATTTATCACATGTATAAGGCTCACTGCTGAGATAGATAAGCTATACATGTGGCAAGCAGTGCAGACAACAATTGTAGGAGAAGAAGCCATTACTCACCGTGATTGTGGAATGATTCCAACTTACCACTGTTGTTGTTTGAATTCCTGAAAAAACGGAACGGAACTGGCTAAAGGAGTACTAACGATATTAAACACGAGAGAAAAAAACGTGAATGGAACGCAGATGACAAGCTAACCGGCTAACGCAATGCTAAAGATAGTAAACAAGAGTTAAAAGTGTGAACAGAGTGCGAGTGGCAAGTTAACTGGCTAATGGAATGCTAACGTGCTGCACTTGTGATTATAGAATAAGGTGAACGATCAAATTAGTCAGATTAGTTTGATGGATAAGATCAGAAATTAAGTTAAGCTATATCTATCAATTTAAAACGGCAGAATTAACAATAAGATAGAGAATCCAACAGAAAAACGAAGCTGCAGGGAGCAACAAACACAGACCACTCTACAGCAAGGCAAACAGGAAGAAGGGAAACAGCGACACCCACAGGACAGGAGAAACACCCACAGGTGTTTGTCTGCATCTGCTACAATTAAAAATTCACAAAATTCGAATCCATCATTGAAGTAAATCAATAGAACCTAGGGGTGAACCTCAGTATGAAATAAATGTTTTTCTCTAGTGTGTATTAGTGTGTGAGCAAGGTCCCCTTAAATCATAGGAAAGTGTGTATTAGTGTGTGTGTGTGTGTGTGTGTGTGTGTGTGTGTGTGTGTACAGATCTGGCCATTTAAAATGCGCGCGGGAAGTAAAGTGGTCTCGCGTGACGCCGGTGTATTCCAAGGGAACACGGAAAATACAATGACATAGGAAAGACATCAGTAGGGGGCAGTCATGTAAAGCACTGGACTGGAGCAGGCTGAAAACATTGCTGCAAACTAAAAGGTATGGTAACCTGGAGGGGACACCTTCGGTTCACTTATGTTTGTCGTGGCCACACAAATGAATTCATAGGAACGTCATATTACTTTTTGTCATTGCCACGAGATATTAATTCCTGGGAACGTCATATTATGTCGTGGCCACAAGATCATTTTGTCGAGGTAACGACATCCTTATGTTTAATGCATAAACAAACCTGCGTGACCATAACCCAGGATTATCAGAGATATGTTTGTTAATATTTTTTATTTTGAGTTAAGAAATGATTATATTAATTGTTATAGAAATTAATGCAATATTAAGTTATATATTAACAATAGGCAATGCTGTATATGTGAATGTCTGTGCGCGATGTAGACAGCATTCAAAAGTTTATCAAGAATAAATATTACATATAAGTACTTCAAATTAAATAGCCCTGCAAGAAACATTTTATGCATCCTAAAGTCTTATCCATTAATTGATCCTCTTTTTTTCTGTAATAAATTTATTATTCGTTTATATTCATTATGTCCCCCTTAATTTCGATCTCTTAACATTCCGAATCTAAATGATAAATTCTGACATGCCATTAAAGCTTTGATTATGCTATATGGCTGGGATTTTAAATATATATATATATATAAATATAAATATAAATATATATATATATATTTTAGTCTAATTATAACCTTTATAGTGTTTCATTGTAGAGTGAATCATTCACGTTCCATTTGTAAATCGTATGGTCACACACGGGCATTAATACAATCATAAAGTCAAAACTTTATTGGCATAATTGTCGTTCAC
>NC_133371.1:16278743-16422202 GCF_049309525.1 Garra rufa
TATTCAAGTTATATTCTGACATCACGATTCAATTGAAGATTATTTGATCTGTGTTTGTCACACAATAAAATGATTTACATGGTCAGATTCTTGAGAATGAGAGCTTTCTTGTGATAAATGACTTGTCTGTTTTGTGAAAAATATAAGAAAAATAATTCTTCATAATCGTTAGGCGGAAATTTGTGTGTGGTACGACATCAATTCTAAGCATAATTTTACTACTTTATGTATCATAAAACTAAAAGTTATGGTATTTCTAGTAAAGAGGAGACTCTGAGCGTTCAAATGAGATCATATATGGGCTGATACTATATGAGGAAGGTCATGTAAATGAAGCAGCAACATTTTTAAACAATTTTTAAATTGTGTAGAGTTTAAGAGGTTAATCACGGTCAAATTCAACATTTTCACCATTTCAGTTCAGAAATTCTACTCTATGTAAACACAGTATACTGTTGAGGGTTATTAGAGTAATAATTATCAGCTTACCTGTTAGAAACGATAGAAAAGAGACAGGTTAAACAAGGAGCGCATCTGTTGCGTCTACCACGAAGCTCATCACGTAATGAATACTATTTCTTCATTATTCTACTACTGATGACTAACGCAGAGCGTGGGCGCCCCTTGCTGACGAACCTGCGTTTAACAAGTAATTTTACTCTCAACAGAATACAATTAAACTGTCACAAGAACTGTCATTATTTCCACATGGACAAAATTCTAAAATAGTCTCTAATTTATTTAGGGCTACACATTGATGGACTTCCTTTGTTTAAGAGCTCTAGTCTGCAATTGTGGCCCATCCTTGGTCTGCTACTGAGTGTTCCCATGAAAGAACCAGTAGTGATAGGTTTGTTCTGTGGACCAAAGAAACCAAGCTCAGCAAAAGAGTTTCTTGGAGAAAGCCCCGATCGCTGGAAGGCCACTGAATTGAGGCAATTTCTTCTGTACACAGGACCTGTAGTCTTAACTATCTTTCTGGATGTAAATATGTACAGTAATTTCATGCTACTCTTCTCTGGTATTGCTATTTTAGTAAGTCCTAGACTATCCTGCCACACACAGTATGCTCAAACTTTGCTTAGATCTTTTGTTACTCATTTTGGTGAAATATATAACAAAGATGAACTTGATGAAGTAAAGCGACATGGTTGCCTTGACTCATTTTCTGCATTCCTCTATGAAAGTTACCTTCACAAGCTAAAAAGGCTTGCCAGAAAACCAGACTTTCCCCTTGCCCAAATTATTTGTTGATTATCAGAGATGAGAATAACTGACACTCCTTTAAATGGTGCCTCTTTTAAAAAGCAGCACTTTGTTGGGCAACCTGTAGATGGAATGTCAGTGAAAGCACAGTATGGTACGATGGCATGTGACAAGTGGACTGTTAAAGATCCAACCAGGGATAATGTGTTTGTTATTGGAAACAAGATCTGCATTATACATAACATTGTGAAATGCAGTGATGGACTTTATGTAGTGTACAAAGAATTTTCAGAGAAGTCTTTGTTCTTCACTTGCCCATTTAATTCTGACTTTCTGAATATCCATGCTATTTCACAAACATCAGACGTACTCAAATGTCTTAAGGCTTCAGAGCTTGTCCAAAAATGTGTTGTTTTACCTTATAGAGATATTTTTGTGGCCATACCCTTATTTCATTCATTTTAAGAAAGCTTTGATAAGAAACAACAAAACTCCACAGGTTAAAGGTTTAGTTTACCCAATAATTAAAACTGTCATCACTTACTCACCCTGATGTTGTTTTAATTTTTGGTTGAACTAATCCTTTAAAAGATGACAGCATGAGAAATACCACTTGTTTTCAGAGTGTATATATACAGGTGTATTTCAGTAAAAGTCAAGGAAAAGTTAATTAATTTCAGTAATTTAACTCAAATAGTGAAATCTGTGTATTAAATAAATTAAGTGCACACAGACTGAAGTTTAAGTCTTTGATTATTTTAATTGTGATGATTTTGACATTTAGCAAAAACCCACCAATTCACTATCTCAACAAATTAGAATATGGTGACATGCCAATCAGCTAATCAACTCAAAACACCTCTAAAGGTCTCCTGAGCCTTCAAAATGGTCTCTCAGTTTGGTTCACTAGGCTACACAATCATGGGGAAGACTGCTGATTTGACAGTTGTCCAGAAGACAATCATTGACCTTCACAAGGAGGGTAAGCCACAAACCTTTATTTCCAAAGAAGCTGGCTGTTCACAGAGTGCTGTATCCAAGCATGTTAACAGAATGTTGAGTGGAAGGAAAAGTGTGGAAGAAAAAGATGCACAACCAACAGAGAGAACCACAGCCTTGAGAGGCGTGTCAAGCAAAATCGATTGAAGAATTTGGGTGAACTTCACAAGGAATGGACTGAGGCTGGGGTCAAAGCATCAAGAGCCACCACACACAGACATGTCAAGGAACTTGGCTACAGTTGTCGTATTCCTTTTGTTAAGCCACTCCTGAAAAGACAACTTCAGAGGCATCTTACCTGGGCCTAGAAGAAATTGACTGATGCCCAGTGGTCCAAAGTCCTCTTTTCAAATGAGAGCAAGTTTTGTATTCAGAGTTATGTATTTAGAAACCAAGGTCCAAGAGTCTGGAAGAATGGTGGAAAATCTCATAGCCCAGGTTGTTTGAAGCCCAGTGTTAAGTTTCCACAGTCTCTGATGATTTGGGGTACAATGTAATCTGCTGGTGTTGGTCAATAGCCATGGATGTCAACCAGATGAGCTCCAGAGACGGATCATCAATGAAGACCTCGCCAACCTAGACGGCCATCAGTGCCACACCACAGGATCCTGACCAGTTTTCTATAATCGGACATTGGTACAAACTGCTGGTTTCGTCTGGCCAGAGGAGAACTGGTCCCTCGACTGAGCCTGGTTTCTCCCAAGGTTTTTTTCTCCATTTCTGTCACCTGTGGAGTTTTGGTTCCTTGCCGCTGTCGCCTCTGGCTTGCTTAGTTGGGGACACTTTCCAGTGATATCGTATACTATTTGAACTGAACTGACAATGATATCACTGAATTCATTGATGAACTGCCTTTAACTGAAAACTGATTATTTACAATAATGCATTACTTACACACTATTGTTCTGTTTAAATACTGTGCAGTTCTGTTTAAATACTTGACACAATCTGTATTGTTAAAAGCGCTATATAAATAAAGGTGACTTGACTTGACTTGGTCCACTGTGTTTTTTACAAATTGAGGCAGATTAAAGCAATTAAAGCAAAAGGAGCCCCTACCAAGTATTGATTTACTTACTTACTATTTACTCCTTGTTTATTATTAGGGATTCACAATATTATCGTAATCGGCAGATAATGGCTTTAAATTAAAATAATGGCATCGGGCCGTTATGAAAAATTATGTCAATATGTCTTGCGGATAGGAGGAAAACATAAACTCACATGTGCTTAGGGTGTGCTAGCGATTAGATCACATCAGGAGTGTGGCTCATTCTTGAAGCAAAGTTTTGCCTAAATGATTAGATTCACTGTTTCACTACATTTAATCCAAGAATGCATTTACAGAATTGTAGTGCCTGGAGCCCATCAGACATGAAATAACTAGTTATATTCCTTAAATGACTTCTCCCCCGATTATCTCCATGATTAACACCTAGGTGCTATGAGCCAGACCTCTGGTACCTATCCAACTCATCCCCCCACCATTAAGATAAGACTCTTACAGAAATGCAGATGCACTTTCCTTATTCAGACATACAGTCCCACATACAGTTATATTGTATATATACTTATATTGTTGTTTCTGTTATGTATGTCGGCCTCAAACATTAATCCGCAATAGGTGAATTATTGTGCATGCTAAGACTCTCACATTTAGAATCACTCAGTCAACAGAGAAGATACATAGATCATGTTTGGTGTCTATGAGCAGCATTTATTATTCCCTAAATGTTAATGTTTGTGGCATCTTAATAACTCCTTGCTTTATAGGTATTATTGAACTTTTGGAAGTTTTGTGGCAAAACAACCAATCAGCTTCCACATGCGAAACACCGTTGTGAGAGACAAAGACTTTCAAGGGGGGGGGGAGGGGGCTCACCTAGCATTGGAGATGAGGCCTGCATTTAAAGCCATGCGGCCTAAAAACCTTCTTCAAGGCCAGGCAGACCAAGAAACAGGACTTTCGGAACTGAACACATACGGAACCAATGCACAACAACAAGAGCTTGCAAGTATCTGTCCTTTCTACAAACGTAGATAGCTGCGTTTAAGGCGTTTTATGAAAAACGATTTCAGGTTGTTCAGAACCGTTTCATTCCTGTCCCTTGCAAACTCACTTTCTGTCTCTCTCTCTTACTCTCTCTCTCTCTTACTCTCTCTCTCTCACGCGTTCTCTGTCTATTTGTGTTTTATGTACGTTTGTCTATGTGCGATCGTTTGTAAGTAGAATAGTTTAATAAACAACCATATATTCACATATAATGATTCTCTGTGCTGAATGCTTACATTACAAAAGTCACTTAAACTGTTTCGATCTCATATTGCTACCTTAAGCCCTATTTTGTTCAATTGTTTTAACTCCCTTCTGATTAGTAAAACACGTTGCCGTGACGACGAGCCAACGTAAGAGTAATGGGTATCACTGAAGAATTTGCTGGACAAAGAAACAAGTCGATATCATCATTACTGTTACTGATCAGAAACTGGAGATTGCATATATTTAATGACGATTATTATACACAATTTCCTGTGAGTTAAACTACTTTCCCTGACTGAAATGTATGTTTTAAATAACTTATTTCATCCTATTCATTGGTCAAAAAGACCTGGTGGAGATTTGCAGTGCACATGTGATGAGAGAAACAGTCTCATGCATGTACACACATATTGATTAATTTGAAATTCTTTGAGCTAACCAAAATTCTCTACAGAATGACGCGTTAAGTGTATGATAGTGTAAAAGCACATGCAGTGGCAGCCTCCCCTGCTTCCTAATGCCTGTTGAGTAAGGTGTTTTAATTTAACTATTTAAATTATTTATTTATTTATTTATTTATTTATTTTTATTATTATTACAGTTGTCTGATTGATTTTACTGTCTCAAGCATTCAGAAATCACACAAAAGAAAATTAAGCCGTTTTCCTACGATAAAGCCATGTTTAATTTTGACAAGGATTGTGATGTCCACATGTTTTTTGTTGAAGAAATATAGAGGCTGTAGCATTTCTATAGCAAGATTAAGTGCATGTTTGAATTAAATTTGATCATCCTGTAAAGCTGGCTGTACACTAGACGATTTTCAAATCTTAACCGATTTTAAAACCATGAGAGACCACAGACATGAAGACACTTTCTACAGATTTTAAAGGGGACATCGGATACCCATATTCCACAAGTTAATATGATGCTTTAGGGTCCTAATAAAAAGTTTGTAATATACTTTAATTAAAAATTCTCTATGGTAGTGTAAAAAAACCACTAATTTTACCTGGTAAAAAAAAAACACTGTACAACCCCATCCATTTAAAATTTAATTTAAAAACCGGAGTTGGAACCGAAACAAGATGACACCCGCAGAGAAGTTTGGCAATTACAGCTTATACTAGACGTGTCTGAATGGTTAGTTAACTTAATGTTACTTTGATTTATCTTTGTATGAACTGACAAGGTAGAGTACTGAGAGAGATACAAACACTATGTATTTACTGAGGTATAGAGACGAACGCGATGAGTTTACTGAGGTAACGTTATAGCTGATTGAAAGAGAGCAAAAAAGTGATCGGTTAACATAACTTACCCCATCCTAATATTGAAATACATAAATTTGAGTGTTAATATGTAATGCACATTAATTGTTTATTTCGTATTAGCCCACATTATGAAACCAATATGATTATTATTAATTACCAATCATTATTGCCACATTGTTTTTATATAGCCTAATGCATTTTAAGCCAATGGAACTATAATTTTAAGGCAGATGCGTTGGTAGTAGTAAAATTATTTCCAACATTAAATCACGTTATAAAAGTCAACAGCCTAAAACCGCCTAAACCTTTCACGGGATTATGATCTTAGCCTACCTAAAAAGTAATAAACGGGCTTTATCTCATCTCAACGGGCTTTTTTCTTTTCTTGGCGTAAATTAAATAATAAATCTGCTTATTATGATCAATTGTAAACATAAGAGTGAAGTGAAGTGAGGTGAGGTGACTGGGCGCAGATGGGATTGCGGCAATGGTGTGTCACGTGTGCTTAGCCTACTGCGTTCAAAGAACCTCATTATTGTTTATTTCTGTATCGGCCAAAATGAGTTGAACAATATCGGCAAAAATCCAATATCGTACATCCCTAGATATTATTGGTTATGTTTGGCTGTGATTGGTTTGTGTGATAAATCTTGCCTCTTTTGTTTGTGCCCGTCCTGCATCTGCAAATGAGCCTGAATGAATTACTGAATGGCCTTAATAAGAAGAACAACTCACACACCTAGATAACAACCCCTTTGTTAGGTCAAAATGAGACTACAAATGGTATGAAAACATGATCTGTGGAGTTTTTAGTGAGTAATCAGCTTGGTAAAACTTGAAGTTAATCTTTGTCTGTGACCAATATTTACCTATAGCTTTGATGACTGATGATCCAAAATTGAAAAAATAGTAAAACGTTAACTATTACAAAGAATAGCTGAACGTAAGTTCACAAATAAAATATATTGATTAAATGGTTACTGCCTTGAGTTATTACTAGTGCTGTCAAGCGATTAAAATTTTTGATCTAATTAATTACACGGTGTGGCGATTAATTAATCTAATTAATCGCATTTAATCGCACATATATACAGACATCACAAAAAGCAGTGTTTTACCATTTATTATTGAATACAAGCCTATAATATGGGGTGCACATAATTTTTTTTAGCCTGGTTCTCATAAGAGTACCTGCTGATTTGGTTTGGTCCTCACACTACACATAGTGTGACCCATTAAATATAAATGAATAATAGTGATAGTAATATATAATAAAAAAATAATAATAATAAAATAGTAAACAAAATAATAAAGTGTGGTAGTTGTATTATGGTTTAAAATTTTATTAAACCTAAAAATAAAATGATAGTATTTATTTTTTATGCGGCATTTTCATCATTTTCAAACCTAAATAAGCAAGCTTTTATTTTGGCGGGTTGCCAAAAGGGGGAGGGGCGCGTTAATTGCGTTAAAAATATTAACGCGTTATTTTTTCCGGTGATTAATTAATCTAATTAACACGTTAAATTCCCAGCCCTAGTTATTACACTAACTTAATTAAATCTATATTCAGGTTTAAGAAATAGAATATTGATTAACTTACATTATTGATTTAAATAATTATTAAAATATAATATTTTTTGCTTTTTCTGATAGTGTAAGTAATGAAAATTAATGAATAAATGAAAATGTGACTGGGACATTAATTTACATTTGTTAAAAAAATAGCCTCTCATTTCAGAACACCATTGCAGGCATGCACACACACACACACACACACACACACATATATATATAGGAATTCACAAACTGAAAAAACATGACATTTGATGTATGTTGGACCTTTGGACTTTATATGTATAACAAGTTTTAGCATTGAGTTTGATGATTATATTAAGGTATATCATGTGTTTCCCTTTCTTGCTAATTGGGAGTAGAAACGTGGGCAGCAGGGCCCTGACCAAGACTCTGTCCAGAACTGCTTTCAAGTGGCTTAAAGCCGAGTTCTTCCACAGTGATCCCAAATGCCCGCAGCTTTGCTTCAGAGGTCTTCAGCAGGTCATTATGTGCCTGTTGGTGCAAACAGACAGCTACACTTAATCATGATAAGCTATCATCCTTATATAGTACATTAGTACATACATATTATTTGAACAGTGGGAGACAGAAAAACAAAAAAGTCTAGAAAAAAAAAAACACATTTCAAAAAAGTTATAAATTGATTTCCATTTTAATGAGTAAAATAAGTATTTGATCCCCTATCAATCAGCAAGATTTCCAGCTTCCAGGTGTCTTTTGTACAGGTAACGAGCTGATCTCAGCTTGTTACCCGTATAAAAGACATCTGTCCACAGAAGCAATCAATCAATCAGATTCCAAACAGATGACACACAACTCTACATACCAATAAAACGCAATGACAACTCAGCGTACAAAAGACTAAGAAGCCTGTTTGCAAGAAATCAAAACGTGGCTTACAAATAACTTTATGCTGCTTAATGACGAGAACACCCAAATCATTCAATTTGGGCCAAATAAACATTTAAATGGCAATTCAGGTTGATCTTGGTGCACTTACTCCGTTTCTTACATCAGATGTCAAAGATCTTGGATTTCAATCGGACAACAGTCTCAAATTAGACAAGCAAGTTAATACAATAGTTAGCACCGGATTTTATCACATCCGTTGATTAGCTAAAGTCAAACCTTTCTTGAGCAGGAAAAGTTTTGAAACTATTATCCACGCTTTAATTTCCACTCGGCTCGATTACTGTAACTCTTTGTATGCTGGGTTACCTCTCTCTTCCATTTCTCGCCTTTAAATGGTCCAAAATGCGGCTGCCCGTCTACTCACTGGTAGCCGCAAACGAGATCACATCACACCCATTCTTCGCTCCCTGCACTGGCTGCCAGTACGCTATTGAATTGACTATAAAATCTTACTATTCGTGTAGAAAACTCTCAACAACCTAGCTCTGAGTTATCTCGCTGACTTACTCACCACCTACAATCCGGTCAGGTCTCTTAGATCCCAAGACGGTCCTCTTTTGCGAATACCACGATCTCGCTTGCAGCGCAGGGGTGACAGAGCCTTTGTAGTAGTTGGTGCTAAACTGTGGAACAGTCTGCCATTACCCATTAGAACTGCTTCCTCATTACCTGCATTTAAATCTCTGGTAAAAACGCATCTTTTCTCTTGTGCTTTTGATTGCTTGTAATTGGGGATGTATTTACTTGATTTTATATATACTTTTTATTTTTTATCTTATTTTTTAATTTTGTCCTGTGAGTAAATGTATGTTGTGTTGAACAGTATATTGAGATGTAGGCACACTGTAGCACGATACTACAATATTTTTTTAAAAGCAGATCGTGGAGACTTTTTAATCGTCTACGATCAAAAATCATCATAGTGCACACCCCTATGGCAAAGGCAACAAAGGGTTGGCTCAAGAAGAAGCACATTAAAGTCCTAAAGTGGCCTAGCCAGTCTCCAGACCTTAATCCCATAGAAAATCTGTGAAGGGAGCTGAACGTTCAAGTTGTCAAACGTCAGCCATGAAACCTTAATGACTCAGAGAGGATCTGCAAAGAGGAGTGGGACAAAATTCCTCCTGAGATGTGTGCAAACGTGGTGGCCAACTACAAGAAACATCTGACCTCTGTGACTGGCAACAAGGTTTTTGCCACCAAATACTAAGTCATGTTTTGCGAAGGGGTCAAATACTTATTTCACTCATTAAAATGCAAATCTAATTTTAACCTTTTTTAAATGCGTTGTTTTTTGTTGTTGTTGTTGTTATTTTGTCTCTCACTGTTAAAATAAACCCACCATTAAAATTATAGACTGATAATTTCTTTGTCAGTGGGCAAACGTACAAAACCAGCAGGGGATATTTTTTTTCTCACTGTATGTGCAAATAAAGTTTGATTTAAACCTTACACAGGAACCGGTTCTCACCTTACAAACTCGTGTCACTTCATACTGTAAGTCTCTGATAGTATGGTTTTTGGACTCCAAAATTTCCTAGACAAAAATAAAACTCATAATTATAGAGACACATTAACAAACGCTTCTGTAAAACTGTAAAACTTTTATTTTTGTATGACTGTATGTAACTACAGTATGTACACACGGAAATGTACCTCTAGTTTATGGGTGACCATGTTGAGGGTGCTGGGGTCCAGGTTGGAAGCAGACAGCACCTCACTGAGCTGTGCTTCCTTCTTCTTCAGTGTGTCATTGAGTGCACTCAGTTTGCACTCCAGTAGCAGGTTTTTAAAGCTACTCTTTTGCTGAACCTCTTGGATGGCTTTAGAGAATTTCATGTACAGTTCGTCTCGCTCCAACTGAACCTACACAACAAAATGTGTTAAATTCTGACAAATGCAGTAGTCCCAGTGGATCAATATAAACATATAAAAAAATCTGAGAGATAACTGTTAAGGCCCGTTCACACCAAGCACGATAACGATAACAATAACTATAACTATAAAGATAATATTCTAAAATTCTAGGTTCTAGGTTTTTTCTGTAACAGGCGCCATTAAGGGGCCACATGTTACATTCAGGGGCCAAGTACAGGGTACATTCAAGCACACAAAATAATTTATTCAGTACGGTACAAATACATTTCGGCAGTCATTCCTTTTTTCAAACGCTCTAATAAAAAAGTATGAGCCAGTAAAGTTCTTAATGATTTTTTTCATTTATTTATACTGTGTCCTTTAGGACACAATGCATAAATCACAAACACACACACACACAGAAATGTTGCGGGAAAAGGGGAAACTCCTTTTCCTCGATTTACTGAAGCCTATAATGTAAACACATTTTGCAGCTGCACAGCTAGCAGTGAGTGTCTGGCTCACTCATTGGCTGTGCTGCGGCAACTGCACATCCAATGCCGCCAAGGGGGCACGGCCTTAGCCCATATTATTATTTTACTGTCTATGACATTAGTCCCCGAAAAACGTGATTTTAGCAGGTTTAACGACTGAAGCGACAACTTGCCAGGTTACTATAGTGCGGCCGGCTACGCAATACTCGTTCCCTAATCAGGGAACTGAGGTTACGATAGTAACCGAGGAGGTCCCTTTCGAACGGCCACTTCGTATTGCGTAGTTAAAAGGTACGCAGTGGGGATGCCATGCAAAATGCCGCACTATAAGTAAGTGGTTGCTTTCTGCAGCTCAGGACCCCTCAACTCAGGATTTACCCAGTTCTACAGTATAAATCACTACACCTGCTGTTAATATTTACATAGGTCAAGTAGAAAAATTGTCCATAGGTTGTTTTAAAAGTTAATTTGATGAAAATTTGATTAGACCAAAATAAAAAAGCTTTATGCATTTTGTTTGTGATTTGTGTCGTACGACTATTGTGGATCTGACAAAATACTGTTATGGTAAATGTGATGTCCTAATTATAAAATATAAAAATCAAAATTTTTTTCACAAATTTCTGGAAATTACCACCACAAAATCAGTCATTTTGATTGCAAAAATCACACTGGTTTGATAAAGTTAACTACAGAATCTTTGCAAGCGCTATCTTAGCAAAAACATGTTAACATTGCTTACAAGTTTATTGGTTTACTTCGACAGTGCTTCCAGTGCTCCTTCCACAATTTAGTTAAAGGGGCTATATGTAACTTTCTGAAATTTAAACTCGCGACTGACACCTGTGGCCAAAAAACGGAACTGCTCTTCCTTTCTGCTCGCTCTAGCAGCGCGCGCTCGTACGTGCACACTTCACAAGTCATCCGCTGCAAAGAAGTCAACATCATGTTTACAGAGGTAAGAACAGTCAAATACATATATTGTTAGAGAAACTAAGTTTGTTTGCAATATATGACTAGCGGTGGTGGCAGAGTGATCTTTTCTCTACATAATCCATTCACAATCGAAGAAAAGTTTTGTTTGTCTAAGAGGACCAATCGTCCATGTATACCGTTTCAAGAATGACAAACACCAGTTTAAAAAAATTTGCAAGTAAATCGGCTAAATATGTGCAGTCATTGCTATGATTGACAGTAATAACCAGACCAAACAAATGACAAGCTGATGTAAAAAAAAGAGCTTAAATGATTGACTAAATTCAGAGTAACAAAACTACAGCAGTAACAAGTTTGTGTTGGTTAAATGTAGGCTATTTAATATATTTTCCAGTTCAAGATAAAACTTAAAAGTGGTTATTCAATTTTATAAAATATTTCAAATTCCTATCGATTCATATTGAGTGCATTATTTAATTATAATACCATACATATTTAACGTATTTGTAGTGAACTATATATTAGTATTTAAATAATTCACCCTTATAGGCTGTTTGTGTGTGAGCTAAATGACCTTCTGCACTTGCTATACTATATACTTTAGGGTGGTATTTAAATACTGGTAATAATATAATAAATCGAAAAGCAAGACGTCTTGAAAAATATAGGGAGAGGCAGCTGCATAATAAATAATCCTCTGCTGCGATCTATTGGTTATATGGGGTAATTCCATATTATTTTAGCCAAAAATAGACGTTGTTTTCCGTGAAGTCATTTTTTTCTGATGCCTTTTTATGAATGAAAAATTTGTCCTTAAAGTACATTTTATTTCACAGCTGTAGAGTTATAAAATAATAAAGGCTTTGAAATATTGCAAGATTTTAAAAATGTGTTCATGACTATAAAGGCAAGTTAGTGATTATCAATAATACGATTAAGATGTCCTGTAAGAGAAATATCGCTAGCTAGCTAACGTTAGCCTAAACACGTTATGATAGTATTTAGCTGTCAGCATTTAAATGTACAACTATGCAGATATGGTGAGTACGGATTACCAGGCTCATTTACATTAAATGTTGTTAAATAATATGAAACTTAATGTTCATGCCGCTAACATTGTTTATAATGTTGCAATTATAATTTTTCTCAGTTTCTGATAAGAACGAGGCACTAGCTCAGTCTCAAGAGTGTCCACCTAATATATAGCACATATACAATGAGCTTCAGCGGAAGTTTACGAGCTGGCTTATCATTTTGCGGAAGTTCTAAAGAATGCTCCGTGCATAAGGTCAATTGTCTTCAAGTTGTAAGTATTGTTAGATGGATTCTTTCTCCCGCCTACTGTCAGAGAAAGTTCTGGTATCGCCCAAGCCAAAGCCGCAAATATAAAGCCAAGACCTCTGCTTCTTCACCCAAGTTGCATCGACACATTACTGCCGCCAATTGTTTGGGGGTGGAATTGCATCTGTAATGGTTGTGAAGAATTCTCCGGTTGCTCTTCTCGTCGACGATTGATGGAAGGGGGGCCAATCAGGGGCCAATCAAATTTCAGAAGGGGCCAGGGCCCCTATGGCCCCGCCTCTAGAACCGCCCCTGAGGTCACATATTGTACACATTTGTGGAGGATTATTTTAGTTGTTGATGTCCTTACGAATATATGTTTTGCGGTATAAGTCCCAAAATCAATCTCAATATATTTGTACAGCTCCTTTTTTAAGAGATCTGTCAAGAACAGGTTATTTTTTAATGATAATTAATGTTTTTTTTTTTTTTTTTTTCAAACACCGAATGCAGTAAACTACATAACTGTTGCTTTAGTAAACCCCCTTTCACATTGCGGGCTGATTCCGGAAAATTACGGGAACAAGCGCTGTGTGAACAAAAGCCAGAACCAAATGCCATAAAGGCAGTGTTGTAGTGATGATGCATGTTATCGTGTGACTCTTCACAAGGAAAAAAATATTTGCAAAGTAGAAGCAGCAATCAGGCAGCTCCTCACTATCAGCACTGAAGCATAGATTGTTTGTCAGGTTAGTTTAAGTTTAGTGAAAAGTACATGTCGCATTACATCTCACATCCAAATGTCTTTACGGGTTGTGGGACACATTATCTGTGTATTTTCCGGAATGGCTGTGTGAAAGAGGCTGAAGTTGACGTGCCAATGGTCTTTTATATTTATGTTGTTCGGAAGCCTGTGCAATGATGTAGTTTCCTGACATCTATCAACTGAACAGCGTTTTCTCGACTTGTTTACCTGTTGTTGCTCAGCAATGGCATGGACGTGATGTTGTCTGGGGTTTTGGCAAAAGGAGGGTGACTGAAGGCGGTGACTGAGTAGATCGGACGTCACATTTTTATGGAAGTCACAGCGGTTTGTGAAAAGGCACAGCTACTTTATGCAGGCTGTGTGCATTTGAAATAGCAGGCAACATTGTAGAGGAGCAAACAGATATTGCACAGCAAACAGTAACATAAAACAGAAAATTACCTTAGGAATTCAGTTCTAGTTTGGACAACATTGTCTTGCCTCCTTTAAAGGTGCAGTAGAAACGAGTCTGTATTGTTTTTATTCCACTACATTGACTGTGTTAAAGATCAGAAAGTTTATGCTAAATTCATTGTTTAGAAGATGCTCTCGAAACGTGCATGCTGAGGACACCAACCAATTGAAGTTGTGTAAATGCAACACAATCAGACAGTTATCGTTCACTGTTGTGGGCGCAAATATAGTTATTAGGGGTTCGAGTGCGTAGCACTGAAACCCTATTGTATTTGTTAGGATTTTTATTATTATTAGGGGTTCGAGCACGAAGTGCTGAAACCCTATTGTAATTGTTAGGATTTTTATTATTATTATGTATATCACCTCAATCTTTGGTCAAATAAAAAAAATGTGGAGCTTGAACACTTGGTGGCGCTATAAAACGGGAAAAACATATTATTGGCTATAAATACACAGCCGTTAGTCCGATCGACTTAAAAATTGGTGTGCCGTGTCTTGGACCAAAGGGGCACAAGTGTCTATGAGGACATTGGCATATCTCAAAAAAACATGGCCGCCATTGGTCAATGAAGTTTGAGCACCTATTTGACAAGGTTAAGGGAGGTCAATCGGAACGGTGGGCATGTTTGACTCATGGCCCTAAAGGCCTGTAAGAATTTTGAAAGAAATCGCCCACTAGTTGGTGCTAACGACGTTTTTGGCTCTGTAATCGCGTGGCGTTTCATACATTCACACAATATATATATATCATTTGATAGATCTCCTCATGCCGAGAAAATTTGCTTCAAGAACCATTGCTGTCAATCAAATTGTTCATTAATTATTCACAAATATGTTAAAAACCTACTTTTGCGAACTAGTCCTAGGTTTTTTGCCCGATCTCGATCAAACCACTGCGGTAACATTCTCTGGACTCTCTAGATCAATAATTGTCGAAAAAATGTTGAATTTTGTCCTTTGGTTGGCTATAACAGGGTCATTTAGAAAAGGGGTGTGGCCACATATACTCAAAAGCCTATAGAACCTAAACAAAAACGCAAAACTTTACAAAAATTGGTGACAACATGAACCAGATGACCCTTAACAAGCATGCAATGTTTCATGAAGATCGGACCATAGGTGGCGCTATAACAGTTAAAAAGGTGTCCAAAACATGATTTTTCTATTGAATAAAGAACTAAAAACACAATTAAACATCCATATGTCCACAAATACACTATACCTTCATATCATATGATAGGTCTCCTCATTCTGAACAAGTTTGCCTCTAGGATCACTGTTGTTAATCAAGCTGTTCTTTCAATATGTGAGATTATTTAAAAAACAGACTTTGGTGAACTTGTCCTGGGTTTTCAACCCATACTCAATAAAATCAGTGCAGTACAATTCTCCAGACTCTCTTGGTCAGTAATTATCAAAAAAAGTTGAACATTTGCATTTGGACTGCTATAACAGAGCCATTTCATAATATGGTTTACATCTAGTGTAGCTAAAAGTCTACAAATACTAAAAGAAAACAAAAATTCACAAACCTAAGTAAAATCATGCATCATATGATTCAAAACAAGCATATGTTTATGGACATAGGGCAAAAAAAGGCAATGTAATCGTTATAAAGCTTAAAAACAATGCATCTCTTTTCAAACTACATGAAATTGCAACTATAGCCACTAGATGGCAGTAGAATACCACTAGTGGCTTTACTCATATTACTAGAACAGTGCTTTGTATGGTTTAATGGCTTTAAATGATACTAAATCACTGTTATACCTTTTCAAATCACATTTAGCCAAAGCTTAAAACTTAATTTATACAGATATATCATATTTGACAATTACACATGATTATGATTACAGTGAAACATGACAATGATATATCAAATTTTAAAAACACAAGTCTTAAGCATTTTGTCACTTATTTATTATACAAATCTATTATGTACAACAAAATATGTGTGCATCTGTCTGTGTGTGTAATCATGCTTAATGAACATAACAGTTTAACCATTTCATTTCTGTGTATGTTTCTGTTTGTGAGTGTATTCTTCATAATGGATGTGTTCTGGTGTCAGCCTATATTTCATGTTGGCCTGCACCCTAACAGCATAAAAGCCAAAAAAGGCCTTAAATGCTCAAACCCCGCTAAATGCTGCTTGCAGCTTTAATTGTTATTGTTATCTTTATCTTTATCGTTATCGTGATTGGTGTGAACGGGCCTTTATCCAATATAATAATGTTGTAAAAAATATACAGAATATATAATAAAACAAAAATTTACTGGCTGGAATGTACACAGGGCTCGCAAAATTTCAAAATCTCTGGTAGCTCTTCGGGTAGGTTCTCTTTAGATTTTGGTAGCCCAAAAATTTATTTAACTAGCCCAAATAAAAAAGACAATATATATATTTTTTAAATATAGAAAATCAGATAGGAGTCTAAATGTCAATCAAAATGTTTTGAATACACAAATATAAACAAATATCAAGGAAGGAATTTTATTTCGCTATTTAGTGTATCTGCAGAATTTTTAAATATCAATTTAGGGAATTTATGACCCTTTTTAAGAGCTGCACAAGTAAAATGAACAGCATGAGTTGGGTTGGACAATGTACGGTAGAATATTAAGCCATAAAATGACATGATTTATAATTCCGATACAGGTTCACACAAAAACAAAATATTTTATACAATGGCATTTCAGCCTTTATACCATTTAAAAAAAAAATCAAGTATATAATTGATTATATTTATTGAAATATTACTTAATTGTTTAGATTTTAGAAGGCACATTAACTTCTTACACATTTTACACAACTTTATGTGTTTGCTGCATAAAAACATGGGTAGATAATTGCAATCATTTGACCATAAACAGCTAAAAAAAATGTATTGGAAATAATTTATTCTGTCACAAGGTGGCGTTTTAGGAGCACTGAAATATAACAGTTTCCACAGTAACTCCTGTACACAAAGCAGCATTAACGCTGTTTTATCAGGCATGAAATGAAAATGCCAACGTCACGTTTCTTAGGACAGTCGGTTCCAACTAAATTGAAGGACCAGCAGGAGCCCTCTACTTCACGATAGCCCGTCGGGCAGTCCGGTGAAACATTTTGGTAGCCCTACCGGAAAGCACAATAGCCCCGGGACGTCGGGCTAGCGATTTTGCGAGCCCTGGTACTATTAGAGTGTGTACACAGAACAGAGGTTCCTATAATGTCATGGCAGACATGTTAAGATGAAGAAAACATTTACTTCTACTAAGCTGTCATAAGACCATTAAGGCTACTAGTTCAGTGTGTTATAAAGGTCTGATGCTGTTTCTCTAATTACCTTAGTGAATCTCTGTTCCAACACTTCATGCACCCACTTCAGTTCCTTCATTTCTCTCTCAGATATTTTGAGACAAGCTCTTGTTCTCTGACAGCAAAAGAAACAACAAAAATTCCATACATTACAAAGATTAATTAAAACTATTGTTATAGATAACATTTAACACTATCACAGTTCATTGTCTGCTACGGTACACCCTGAACATACAGCTAGAGCACTCCTGTCCTTCTCATAGTTGGCAAGTTGTTTCTGGAGTTCTGCAACTTCCTCTTTGGCCTTTTGTGGAGACTCTCTAAGGTACTTATTCTCCTCAAGCACTTCAGCCATATCTTTATTTCTCTTCTCTTCCTTCCTTTTCATCTCCTTTAACTCTTTCTGCACACATTTCACCAGAGAAGAAAATGAGTAAGAACTGAACATACTTAAATATAGCTTGATTGCCAGATAAACATAGTTAATGTAATAATTGTGAAGATGTAATGATGATATGAACAAAGTTCCTAAAAACAGCTTAATGAGAGAAACTTTGATTTATAATCATTAAAAATGCATGCATGCGTTCACATTAACATCCAGCAGCATTTTGTTTTCACCTTGAGTGAAGTGATTAGGTCCAGATTCTTGTAAACAATGTCACTGAAGTAGTTTCTGATGTCTCTGAAAGCTTTCTCATGATTCTTCATGAGCATGTTGATGTGACTGTTCTTTCGCTCCTCGACCTCATGAATCTCTGTTTTGCGTCTTAGTTCTTCCTCCTGCCGTAGTTTCTGCATCCTTTTCTTATACTTAGACTCAATTTCTGTGACAACATTTTCACTCCCATGTTAAATCATTGAATCAAGTTTTTCCTGCCTAAAAAACTATTCACTTCCCAACCCATTTTTATTAATGCCACCATTATACTGTCATAGTATTTAACTGAGAACATTTACTACTCATCAAAATACTTCAAAATGTAAAAATGAAAAAAAAAAAAAAAAAAAAAAAAAAAAATCCAAACATTGCATTCAATTTAAAAATTACAAAAACAGAAAACACATCATTAGTTAACCAGTGTGTACTTGAGATTTTTTTTTTTTTTTTCATTACTATGTAACCCCATTTAATGCTTATTTGGGCAATGCTACAACCATGACAACCAATATTCATGTTGCACATGTACATATACATTATAGAACACACTTTGTAATGGTCACAAAATAAATTCTTCATTAAATTTAGTACCTACTCTGACAGTACATGATTTTGGACATAGCACATGTTTCCCTAATAAAACACCTGATACAACTTAACTCTGAAAAAGACACACATGATGTGTCTGATATCACCCCATTCTTTCAATCACTATTGCCTACATTATTTCTGTTTCTGAATTTAGCATTGTTTTTTAATAGAGGGCAGGATTTTAGAGAGCACAAATCCAGCAGCTCACAGCAAATTAACAATTAGGGGGTGTGATTAAGCATATTCTGCCCAAACTATCAAAATGACACTATCAGAGAAGGAATAGCATTCGTGGAAGCAAATTTTCAGATCTTTTTTAAATATTACCAAGACAAACAATTTATGCTGTGGATTTACTTACATGGATTAATTGTTCACCTCAAGACAAGCAATATGCTAATGCTCATAATAGAGACAATTAATATTGATTTCATGTGGATTTTAAGTCTAAAATCCCAAGTAATGCAATGACTGACTTAAAGAAACACAGTTGCCTTTGTTTCTAAAAGTGTCAATATTAATTCAAGAGAGTTAATAGCCCCTTTCACACAGCAATCCCGGTGAATTGCCGTAAAATTACCAGTATGATATTACGGCTAAATACGGAAATATGCTGCTCACACAAGCAATGGCATTCTGTTTTTTAATGGTAAAAAAACATTCACACAACAGCATCATTCCAGCAATTTACTGGTAATGTTACAACTACCCTTACTAGTAAATTTGCGGAACAAATTTACAGGTAATTTACCAGTAAAGACTGTATATGTGAAAGGGGCTAAAGTTTACAATTACACTTACACCCTTGTTTGTTAAAAAATAGCTTTTAGTTTAGCCTCTAACTCAATATCGATAAACATTATTTGCTCGCCTAGCACGGAAATTTAGCATATGCGATTTTTACTTGCTTTGTAGAGGGTCGATATAGTGCTCAAAATTAGTTCTATGCAACAAGAAAAATTTTGTAAAAAAAATGCAGCCCATTCAAATCTATAAAGACAAAGACTTTACCTTGTACTTGTCTGGCAAAACCATTTCTCAGAACAGTAATTTTCTCATCGTGTTTCTGTTGAAAGACAATTTTGTTTATTTTCATTTGAGATCTAATGCAAAAATGTAACACTGATTGTAACTGTAATCATTATACCCAGAGTGCAAATTACAGTGAGGGGAATTGGGATTAGTGTACTTGTAATATAAAGTTAAAAATATTGAATATAATGGTCCTTTCAAGCACCAAAAGCCATAAAAAAAATAAATTAAAAAAAAAAAAAAAACATTAAGATGGGTGTATCTATTGCACACTGACAACACAGGTTGTTCTCCTAACACAAAATATATTTCTTTATGTCCGTAAATATGTAGGGAAAAAAAAAAAAGAGAGATATCTGAGATTCAAGTATACAAGTAAATAATACAATACAAGCCTCTGTTACCAAAATGCAAAATTCAAAGTTTACCATTCAATATTCACAACATTACCAACAATTTATGTTTGTCCCTTCCTCCCACACTGTATAATTTGCAATCATATTGTAATCATAACTCATACCAGATGAAGGTTCTTGATCACATTCTCACTGGACAGCTCCTGCTCTTTAATGTCCACTTTTAAGCAGCACATGTCTTTCTGCAGCTTATTCTCAAGGTCAGCGTGCTCCTTCTGCAGCAGTTTGGTGCTGACAACACTTTCAGCCTTCAGCTCAGAGAGCATGTTCTGCTGTTCATACAGCAAGTGCTTCACCTTCTGCTTATAAACCTGAACAAAAACAGATTAATATCACAAAGTATTATGTTCATTATGAACCAAAATTAATTAATTCAAAGTTCAATTTGGGACTTCCTGTGACGCCATGACTGAATAGACATCGATAAATGAGGTCTCCGTTAAGTTAGTGTTAAACCAGCTAAAATAACAACTTATACACAGTAAATAAAACACCATTTGCAACATAAAGATGAGCTCATCTGGGACAAAACATGATAATCTGAGAGAGCGAGACCAAAAGAAACGGTCGCTAAGTCCTATTCAGACGCGGGCTAGCACTGAATTAGCCATTGCGGATCTGGTTGGTGAACTTAAACAAATGCACAAGGAAAATCAGCAGAGTCACATTGGAACGAAATAATCGCTGACAAGACTAGAAACTTCGGTCAAAGAATTGAAAGATCAAATAACAAAGTTGGAAACGCGTATCGTAGAGGCCGAAGAACGTATAAGCAACAACGAGGACTCCGTAATACGACAAGGGAGGGCGATTCGATACCTGCTGCAACGCGAGGTGGATCTATGAGCCAGGTGCAATGATCTGCAAAACAGGCTAAGACGGAATAACCTAAGAATTTACCAAGTGCCCAAAAACAGCGAAGAAGGGAATAATCCAGCTGAATTTGTGAAAGACCTACTCACTGTATCTTTAAACTTTCTTCCTGATGTTGAAATAAAAATTGAAAGGGTTCACAGAGCTCTGGCTCCCAAATCAAAAGACACGGAACCACCCAGGTCAATAGTGGTAAAATTCACAGATTTTTCAGTGAAAGAAGCAATCCTACGCCAGGCCTGGCTACAAAAACAAGTCATGTATAACAACAAACAAATTTATTTAGACCACGACTACTCTCCTGATCTGCAGAGAAGAAGGGCTCAGGTGCGAGATGTGATCAGACAACTCAAGACGAAGGGCATTACTGCACGGAGCTTCTACCTGGCACAACTGAAGATTAGCCTGGATACCGGCGACAAAACTTTTTCCAAGCTGGCGGACGCCCTACCAACACTACAGGAACTCGGTATCAAGATACCAATGGGGGAACGCGATGCTTTGGAGATGGAGATGTCAAAATCCCTCTGGCAGACGCGGAGAGGAGGCCGCCAGATTAATCAGGCTACGCTGTCAGACGCAGATGTTAAAGTTTTCTTCTCTGGCTAGAGGATTTTGTTTTTTTGTTTTCATTAACAAATGCAGAACTATAATTATTGCCCTCCCACCTCCCTGTTTTGGAAAAGTGAGGTAAGGACTTTGTTACTTGTTACTGGGAGGGATATAGTAGAGACTTTATTATGATTGACATTTATACCGTGACTACATTAGGACTGGTACATTTTTGTTTGTTTTTTTTCAATAATGGCGGACATAATAACATTTTATGAGTGAACTATACTCGCCTGTTGGGCCGAGACTTTCTCAAGGGAGATATTTGAATCATAAGGTCGCATACACGCCAAATATTTTTTCCCCAGAGAGACTGAGTCACAACTCTCTGCCCACTTTTAATCAGGAACTGGTTGCCTTTTTGTATTTCTGTTTAGTTGAATATTCTTTATGTAAAGTGCAAACAGTTGGATGTGATGCAGTTCAATTTGATGTTCAAGTTCATTATTCACTCCTCCTTGACAGCGGTAATATTATTTCACGAGTTCACACTCTCATATAATGTGAAAAGGCAAAATGGTAAGCATTTTTTGGCGTGCTGTCCAAGGGGAGGGCTCCGAGCTCGGGATGGAGCCCGAACCTGGAGATGGACCCTACCGTTCTCCTGATCCTCCTGAGGCAGGGGGAACGCTCTCTTGAGGACCACACACGTGAGTTTCTCCTCCTGGCCAACCAGTCACACTTCCCGGATAGCAGCCTATGCGTCTACTATTTCATTGGACTGAATTCTACCACCAAGGCGCTGCTATCTGGGGAGGGTCCTCAAGAGAGCCTGCCAGATTACATCGAGTGGGTGCTGGCGTCCTGTCAATCATCATGGACCATCGACTTCGTTGAAGAGGACGTCAATCCCACTCCTGACCCAGAACCCAGCCAAACATCACCCCGACAAGTACCCCACCTGCTTGAAGAATGTGCTATACTTCTGCTGTCATCCTTGTTTGGAACTATTTTCGTTGGTGAAACAGAACAAAACAGTAAATATTTTGCTTAATGTAAGTAACTACTTGACTAACTAGTTTATTAAAATAAAATTAAATGTAACGTTTGTAATCGTGAGATTATTCAGCAAAAAGCTACCTTGGTATATTACTGAACTACATCATGTTATAAATAAACAATACATTTTCAATTGTTGCCTCAGTGTGTTTCTGTAAAGTTTCTATGTGTGCTGTTATGCTCATTTGTTTTAAAGTATGTCACAAATAGACCAGAAATACACTATCAATTGCTGTTTATGTTGAATGTATTAAAACAGGAATCTTTCTTGCCTTTTGATGCTTCACTGGCTATTTTTGTCACTTCAGTTTTAATCAGGCTGTTCGTTCGGTCGGGCAAGAAAAAAAAACATTTAAAAAGTATCTTGAAGGCTAGCTCGACCTATATTTATTATTATTATTATTATTGAGACCATTATTATATACAGACCTGTATTGCGCTACTCAATCTTGAGTCCGTTAGACACTGCAGTCATGCCAGTCGCGTCTTGAAAATACACAATCACGCCCATAGGTATCTATGATCACGCCAGCCTCACTTTTTTTTTGGCATGCGCGTCTAATTGCGCACTTACGGTATGGGTGCTGGGAGTGGTCAAAATGGATGTAAAGACGCTGTTAGAACGACATTTTCTTTATGCTTTACCTGACATTTTCCATCAGGACCTAAATTAAATAATGAAGACTGAAGATATTTTAGCGGAAGTGTGACCAAAACTATTTAAGACCTATCGAAACTGAATTTAAGAATTAAGGCCTTTTATTAGAAAAATGTTATTTCAGACTTAAGGATTCGCAGATACTCTGTTTGGAGATATCTCCACCCAAAAGAAAAAGATTTCACATTTATGTCACAAACACATGGAAGCTATTCTAGACTGGATTTGTTCTGCATTTCAAAAACTGAACTAGAAGTGCAGTGCAATATAGAGCCTAATACTTTGTCAGATCATGGCCCTGTTATTTTAAAACTAAATTTGGGGCAGCACAAACAGTTCAAATATTGGAGACTAAATGTCTCAATATTGAATAACGTAACACACAAAGGAAATACAGAGGGAATGGGAAGATTATATAAAAAATAAATGATAATGGATCTGTCTCTCCTTCTGTGTTATGGGACGCTGCCAAAGCACTAATAACAGTCTAGTAGAGCTGTCCCAAAAATTAAACATCCATGTACGGATATTATGACATCACAACCTAAAAAAAAATTGCAGACGCATTTAAAGATCATTATATAAAAAAAATATATAAAAAGGATGAACAGTCAAATAAGGAAGAAAAATAAAACAATTTCTGGATTCTGTTAAACTGAATAGACTGACAGGGGAGGACTCTGAAGTAATGATTAGTCCCATTAAAGAAGAGGAAATTAAGAAAAGTATTGGTAAACTCAAGAATAGTAAGTCGCCGGGAGTAGATAGCTTCCTGGGAGAATTTTATAAAGCTTTCATAAATTAATTAACCCCAATTCTGTGTTGAATGTACAATTAAGCATTAGAAAAAGGAGATCCCCCAAAGACTTGGGCTGAAGCAGTAATAACAGTTATCCATAAACCCAGAAAAGACCCCACTTAATGTACAGGTTATAGGCCCATAAGCATTCTCTGCCAGGATTTACACATTTTAACTTCAATTTTAGCAGAGAGAATTCAGACACATATTAAAAAATGTGTGAAGCCAGACCAGACAGGATTTGATAGTGGACGCCATGGTACTGACAATGTTAGGGAGAGCTCTAAACATACAGATGCTTGCTGGAAAGAGAAAGGTTCCTTCAATGTTACTTAGTTTGGATGCGGAAAAGACGTTTGATAGATTAGATTGGATGTATTTGAAACAAACACTAGCATACATGGGGTTTCATGACACATTTATAAGATGGATACAAATATTCTATCTTAATCCTAAATCAAGAGTTAGGGTGACCGGTTACTGTTCAAAGTTCTTTGATCTAGGGAGGGGAACAAGACAAGGAGATGCTATGTCTCCTGTCTTATTCGCTCTGAGCATTGAACCTTTGGCATACCATTACACCTAAAATTTCACAGTTGTATCAGGCAAATTATGACAAGTTGATCCACACAATTAAAAATGATTTACTAAAATGGGAGGTTTTACCACTTTCATTGTTTTGTAGGATTGAGACAGTGAGAATGAATGTCTTACCTAGACTGCTCTTCTTATTTCAGTCCCTCTCTGTATGGATTGCGGCATCTACATTTAATGTGCTGGATAAACTCATATCAATTTATTTTACCTTCATTCACTGCTGCTGTCAAGAAATGTTTAATTCTCTTAAGATATCTTCGCGTAAGATATCTTACCCTAGGGGAAAATCCTTTTCCGCGAGATATTGAAGCCAAAAATTATCCTTAATTTTGTAATAATGCAAAACGCGTTTCTTTCCAGCATACAGACATAGGCGAGACAGCTTGCGCGCCTATTGGCTGTTCTGCGGCAACTGCAGCAGCCTATCGAGCGAGGCCTAGCGTGACGTCAGACCCAATGAGGGTGCTTCGCGCCCACTGCGCCACCTCCCGCCGAAACGGGCGTGGTCTAGGCCTATAAATACCGCTCGCGGGCAGCTATTATCTGATTTTTTCATCCTTCAAGCGAAGCACACGCATCGCTGGAGCTGGAGAAGAAGCCGCGCCGTTGATTGAGAGCACCTTCAGCGGGACGAGTCACTGAAGTCGCTGGCCATGCCGCCTTCCTTGCCTTCCTGCTGCGCTTTCCGGCGCTTATATCCTTTACGCTCTGTAATCTGTGTGTCACACTTTCTAAAAGAGCAAAGGCGTCTTTATAAGATGCCTTCCTGCAGCTCGTGCAGAGCCACACTCAGCGACGGGGACCGCCACGTCATTTGCGTTTCCTGCCTGGGTAAAGAACACGCAGCTCTCGCGCTCGCTGACGGTGGTTGCCCTCACTGAGGACTCGCCTGGCCTTCTTCATCGAGGCTGCTCCCCCGCCCGCTGCGGCTTCGCGCCGTAAAAAGCGCCGTGCCCATCATCATCATCATCATCATCATCAAAAAGCGCCGTGCCCAGCGGGCCCCGGAACCTTCCCCCAGCCGCCAAAGCTCGCCGGTTCGCCCGCCTCGCGCTTAGCCTGCGTCGAGGCCAGCGCCTTTTCTTCCTGAGTTGCATGAAGAACTTTCCTGGAATGCCCCCTACTCAGCGAGAGTGCGTCCTTCTACTTCTTTGGCGTTCTCTACGGTTGACGACGCCGAGAACAGAGGATACCTCTCACTGCCGCCGGTCGAAGAGGCGATAGCAGCCCACTTATGTCCGCCCTCCACTGGACGGCGCGCTAAGTTGGCCCTGCCCTCTAAAGCATGCCGCACAACGTCAAGCCTGCTCCGCCGCGCTTTTGCCGCCACCGGGCAAGCCACGTCAGCGCTGCACACCATGTCCACGCTGCAGATTTTCCAGGCCGACCTCCTCCAAAGGCTGGATGAGGAAGAACCCGACGCGATCTGCGTGCCGGACCTGAGAAGCGCCACGGACCTCGCCCTCCGCGCTACTAAGTTTGCAGCACAGGCCATTGGACGCAACATGGCCTCTCTCACTGTGACCGAGAGGCACCTGTGGCTGATGGTCTCACTTCAGCTCTGCAGCAGGCCATGCGAAACCGCCTACGGAGATTGGTTCGTGTCAGTAGATTTGAAAGACGCATATTTTCAAATACAGATAGCGCCACATCACAGGCGGTTTTTGAGATTCGCCTTCGAGGGCCAGGCATATCAGAACACAGTCCCAGGTTTATCCCTGGTACCCCGCACATTTACGAAGTGCATGGATGCAGCTCTCTCACCCCTCAAGATGAGGGGCGTGTGCGAATACTGAACTATTTGGACGATTGGCTTATTCTACTGCAATCTTGCTCAGTGCTCATAGAACACATGAACATTTTACTCAATCACCTCGAGAATTTGGGTCTCAGTGTCAATTGGTCGAAGAGCTCTCTGTCCCCCAGTCAGAAGATTTCTTTCCTGGGCACAGAATTGGACTCACTGTCCATGATAGCACGACTATCACCACAGCGCGTGGTAGGCATTCAGCGTACAGCGGACTCGTTCCACTGCGGCTCGTCTGTCCCGCTTAAGAAATTTCAAAAAATGCTGGGTCTCATGGCCTCAGCATCATCAGTCCTCCAGCTGAGTCTGCTCCGCATGCACCCACTGCAGTTCTGGCTGAAAGCGCGTGTCCCGCCCCAAGCGTGGGCATCCGGTCGACTTCGCCTCAAGGTCAATCAGAAGTACGTCAGCCCTGAAACCTTGGAAAACGGACGACTGGTACCAATCAGGTGAAAGCCTGGGGACTTCCTCGAGGATAAGAGTGGTGTCCACGGACGCATCCACCTCGGGATGGGGGGCGCTGCTCGAGGGCAGACCGTCCTTTGGCCAGTGGTCAGAACGGGAAAAGCTCCTGCACATCAACTGCCTCGAAATGCTGGCAGTAGAGAACGCGCTTACGCGTTTCTGTCCCCAAATAAAAGGACGCCACGTCCTAGTCCGCTCGGACAACATGTCTGTGGTGTCCTACATAAATCGCCAGGGCGGCCTCAGGTCCACAAACCTGTACAGGCTAGCAGAACGCCTCCTGATATGGGCTCAGCACAACCTGCGCTCGTTGAGAGCAGCGCACGTGCCGGGGCTCCTAAACATAGGACCAGACAGACTGTCCATGAACAATGTTCCGGCAGGCGAATGGTCTCTGCACTCGCAGACAGTCCAATTACTGTGGAAGAACTTCGGCAGAGCGGAAGTAGACCTTTTCACATCTCAAGAAAACGCTCACTGTCCGGAATTTTTCTCCAAGAGCAGGGACGCGCTGGCTCACGTATGGCCCCGCCGTCCTCTCTATGCGTTTCCCCCCGTCTCTCTCCTGCCTCAGGTGATAGAGCGGATCAGGGAAGAAGGATGCTCAGTATTGCTGGTAGCACCGTTCTGGGAAAATCAGCCTTGGTTCCCAGCTGTGATGCAGCTGGCGAGCACTGTTCAGTGGCCAGTGCCAGTGAGGAGAGACCTCCTCTCTCAGGCCCACGGCTCGATATGGCATCCTCACCCAGTGTTGTGGTCCCTTCATGTCTGGGCCACCAACAGATATATGATAAACTCTCTAAGGGAGTACTAAACACGATCACGCAGGCTAGAGCTCCGTCTACAAGACGGCTCTACTCCTCAAAATTGTCTGTGTTTTCGGGCTGGTGCACAACCCGTGGCGTGTCACCCACAGACTGTGGAGTGATGGAGGTGCTTTCCTTCCTACAGGAGCTGTTGGACAAGGGCAGAACCCCTTCCACGCTCAAAGTCTATGTGGCGGCTATAGCAGCGTTCTCAAGAACAACGCTCGGTCAGTCAATAGGAAGGAACGATTTAGTCATCCGCTTCCTTAGGGGGGCTAAGAGACTGAATCCTCCCAGACCTCCCTCAGTACCCGTATGGGACCTTTCTACGGTGCTGGAAGCCATGAAAGGTGGACCATTCAAGCCTTTACAGACGATTGATCTGAAATACCTGTCATTCAAGACTGTGTTTCTGCTGGCTCTCTGTGGGCGTGACGTGCATGGAGTTTGGGCCTAATGACTCAAAAGTTATACTCAAACCTAAGCACGGTTTTGTTCCAAAATCCCTCAACACACCATTTAGGGCGCAGGTCATCGCCCTGTCAGCCCTACCGGTCTCTGATGAGGAAAGAGCTGGGGCATTACCCAGTCAGGGCATTACGAGCTTATGTGTCTCGCTCATCTGCTTTCAGGCAGACGGAGCAGCTTTTTGTTTCATTCAGTGGGCGTTCTAAGGGACTAGCTGCGTCGAAACAGAGCCTATCCAGATGGATAGTTGACGCTATAGCGCTGGCATACGCTTCCAAGGGCATGTAGTGCCCGTTGGGTGTCAGAGCACATTTCATGAGGGGCGTGGCCTCTTCATGGGCCTGGTCGAGTGGGATTGCCTTACAAGATATTTGTACGGCGGCGGGCTGGGCCTCCCCGTCTACATTTATAAGGTTTTACAACCTGGAGGTTCCCGCCTTACAGGCCAGGCTGCTGTCGGTCTAGTTAACCAGCATGGTCTGACCTGATGCTTTCAGCTCGGAATGCTGCGTCTACTGAGCACAGCGCGATGATCGACAGTGAAAGTAGTAGCACAAGATGTGCCTGGGCAAACTGTGTAAGACCCACATTTCCCCATCAGTTCAGTTCATTGTGTAACACTCAGCCAAGTCAGGCAGGCTACACAAATAAAAGTTAGTTCGGTAATCCCTCTCTCAACCCTTATTCAAAGGGATTTATACAGAATAGACAAACAACGTGAAGATTGGATACCAACCCAAAGTGTATTTACAGTACAAAAGACCAATACTAATAACGACAACATATGAACATATACAACATATAGTATGAGCGTTTGTAAACTCCAAAATAGTCCAATGTTTGTGTATGTGTGTGCGTGTGTATGATTTGCTTCGGCCTCACCGGTGAAGCATTTGAGTCCGTGAGCACGAAGACGAGGAACAGCGCTGTCCTGTAACAGAATCGCCCGAAACACAGTCCAACAAGATTGTAATCCCCAGCGAGATTAATCCACCAGTGCAGTATTTCCACGAAGGCTTATAATCACAGGTAAAGACAGCTTTAAAGTGCCCCTATTATGCCTTTTCAAATATGATATTTCATGTAGTGTGTCATGTAGCTGTATGTGAACATAAACTATCTGCAAAGTTGTGACGCCGACAGTGCACCATAAATGAAGTTTTTGTCTATCAAAAAAAAGAGTCGGCTCACATTCGCCTAAACGAGTCGTCAGCAATTCGAATCTTTTTCTGTAACGGCCACACGTCACGAGCTACATATTTGCGTAATGTCCGCCCATGTCGCGAACAACTTGCCCGCCCACAAACAGTAGGCCTACCATTTTCACGTGGATTACATCATGTCAAGAAGGCGTCCTGCGCTGTGAGAGTGAATTTGTTTTATATGCCCTTCCGAAAGATGAAACTACCAAGAATGAGTGGTTAACATTAATTTTTTCAATAACCTCAACAGTCCAATGCCAATCTTGTGTTGTGTTCGCGTCATTTTACTGATGACTGCTTTTCCAATCTTGGGGAGTAACGTTACAACGCGAGATTCACCAAACGCTTGGTTTTAAAAAATGGATCAGTGCCCAGTTTATTTGGACCGGCTTGCTCCTCTGAACTTCTACCTGTAAGTATGATTAATAATTGATGATTGTATTTTCTAGCGATCGTTCAAAATACGTCTTTGTGTACGTTATGGTGTGTAACAACCCCGCACATGTCTTGGTAACAGGCTAACTTGCGTTTCTGTAGTTCTGTTGTTCAGCTGTGAGTGCAATGTAGTCTAAAAATTGTGATTGATGCAGCTTGACTGTCTGTCTGCCATATTAGTTTAAGTAATGATAATGATAAACGATGGCTTAACGCAGTGTTATGCATTGTACAGTGTTGAAGTTCACAGCGTAGAGGTGTGCCCGGTTCGCTTACAAAAGCAAATTGCAAGCACTTTCCACAGTTAACATATGACACTAACCACTGAGAGACGTCCTGCTCCAGTCGTGCTTGCAAAACAGTTTCTTGTCTATGTGCCACTTCAACCGTTTCATCGTCAGACTCCGGCTCGAATTGATAGGGTAAAATCGAGGCTATCTTTTCTATGCATTAACAGGTCTCCGCAGCTGTCATTCAGTTATGCCAATGGGCGTTTCGTTTTTGCGCTTTAGCGGTAGACCAATCCAAAAGGACTGCACCATCTGACCAATCACAGCAGTGAGGGCTCACGGAAAGGAGGGGTTTAGAGAGACTGATTCTTCGAACTGCTTCACACGAGTCGTTTACGAATCATTTAGAAACGGGGTAGGGTAAAAGGAGGGGGCTGGGTAACGGAAAGGAGGGGGCTGGGTAACGAGAGCTGATGGCTGAGTAACGCGAGAACCCGCGAGACCGAGTGCTAGACGTAAAATGGCGGCGTCCGTCTGCTAGGAACAAACAACTTCAGTGTTATCTTTTTTTCTTTTTTCTACCGTTTTCTCTTCTTCCACGCATCGAAAATTGGACTAAATCAATACAACTGGACTATTTGCTCTCCATTGTTCACCCTGGATCAAATCGAAGAATACATCAACGCTCACTACAACGCACTCTGCTGCAACATGAACACGTCAAATAACAAAGGTAATCCCGCTTCAATCTCCAAGAGACCCCGTTCTGATTCACCTTCAACACCATCCTCACCATCTTGCTGTACCGAGGTAAGCGATATATTACGCTCAATTGAAAACAAACTTTCCGGACTCGACGCAAGAATCGCAATAATAGAAGTTATTCACCAGGAATTCCAAGAATTACGTCACAGTTTAGAGTTCAGCCAAGAACAGATAGACACGCTCACCAAAGAAAATAACTTTCTAAAGGACACAGTTCACACACTTTCCGCTCAGCTCACCTCCGTTGTCACAGAAAACAAATCGATGAAAGAAAACATTCTGGATTTACAAGCACGCAGTATGAGAGACAATCTAGTGTTCACAGGCATCCCGGATCAAACGCCAGACGACCCCGAAAAATTAATCAAGGACTTTATGACAAGACAACTCAAACTACCAGCTGAAACTGTACAAAGCATTACCTTTCACCGTGTCCATCGCATCCGTTCTCAACAAAACAACAACCGACCGCAACCTATCATCGCAAAATTTGAACACTACAAACACAAAGAACTGGTTCAAAAACAAGGCAGACAACTTAAAGGTACAGCTTACGGTCTCAACGAACAATATCCAAAGGTCATCCTCGAACGTCGAAAACAACTCTTCCCAATCCGAAAACAGAAAATGAATGAAGGAAAACGTGCAATCATAACAGTGGACAAATTATACATAGATGGACAATTATATCGTGACAAGGACACTACCCCCTGGCTTTTTTGAACACATTACTCCACATTATCTCTTTACTCATCTCCCTCATATAACTGAGTTATGTTTTTTCAATTGCACTTAGGTCTCATCCTCCCACCTCTTTAAACATTATGTCGGTCTTCAAGTTTTTTTTTGTTTGGTCATTGTTCTATTATGTACGTTTTGTTAACTCCATGTCTAAATTGTACGTCTTTCAGTAAAACAATAACATTGCGTTGTCATACACACACACACACAGGTACACTACCACACCTTTTCAAATACATACACTCACATATATACATATGCAGTACTAACAAGCCCATATATTAATATACATACATATCATTTACTTATTCTTTTTGTATTTTTCTGAGAAATGTCACCAATCACTTTTTTATCCTGGAATGTCCGTGGACTTGGCTCCCAGACAAAGAGGATCAAAATTTTTAATCATTTAAACAAATTACAAGCAGACATATGTCTTCTCCAAGAAACACATTTATCTGAATCCGATCAAAACAAAATCAAATCATCACAGTATAATTTATATTCTGCCCACTACAACACGAAACAGAGAGGAGTATGTATTTTAATAAATAAAAAAATATAATTTGTTCATAACAGCACAATTACAGACCCAGAGGGACGTTTTATCATAATTAATATTTCAATTAACAATAACTCACTCACAATAGGAAACGTATATGGCCCAAATACAGATGACCCATCTTTTTTTCAGAATTTTTTTTCTTCCATTTCAAATATTTCTAATTGTCCAATCATAATAGCAGGTGATTTCAACACAGTTTTAGACCCAACTACAGATAGATGTAACAACACTGACAATAAACGCATCTGGAAATCTGCAGAAACCATAAAACAGTTCATGTGTGATCTTGGTCTTGGCGATAGTTGGCGCCTCCAGCATCCGGACATTAAAGCATTCTCATTTTTTTCACCAGTTCATCATTCATATTCTCGCATTGACTTTTTTCTCACCAGTAATTCTATTATCTCCAATATTTCCGAATCAAAGATACACCCAATAATCATTAGTGATCATGCTCCATTAACATTAAAATTGAATATAACCACTGCACATAAACCCATTTCTAGATGGCGATTTAATACCTCACTTCTACAAGACCACGATTTCAACAGTTACTTTGAAAGAGAGTGGGCATGCTTTCTAGAGATAAATGACTCCCCGGAAATATCCCCATCTCTTCTGTGGGAAACAGGAAAGGCAGTATTAAGAGGCAAAATAATTTCATATTCCACTTACAAAAAAAAGAAAGAGAAAGAACAACAAGACGAACTAGAACAGAAAATTAAAGAACTAGAAGACATCAACATAAATAACCCAACAGAAGAAACACAGGATATGCTAAGAAAATATAAATCACAATTAAATAAACTAATTAATATGCATACTCAATTCCTTATTCACAGACTACGACAAGAACACTTCCATCATAGTAATAAATCTGGTAAATACCTGGCTAATCAAATCAAACACAACAAAGAAAAAACAACTATATCAGTCATTAAGGACTCAGCAGGGACACCCACCAACTCACCAGAAGAAATAAATCAAATCTTTCAAAAATTTTACAGTAAACTATATTCCCCTGAAAAGAATCCATCCCAGGATGACATAAATCTGTTTCTTAGCAATATTAATTTACCCCAACTTAACAAACAGCAAATAGATACTCTAGAATCGCCTTTATCAGAACAAGAACTATCTAATGCTCTTAAACACATGCCCAACAATAAATCACCAGGTCCTGATGGCTTCCCTGCTGAGTTCTACAAACACTTTTGGTCTATTTTATCACCACTTTTCATCCGGTTGATATGCGAATCAAAACAAAAATCAAAACTTCCAGACACCATGAACACAGCCACAATTGCACTCCTCCTCAAGCCCAATAAAGATCCAACATTACCGTCAAGTTATCGCCCAATCTCACTAATTAACGTAGACACTAAAATAATTGCTAAAGCTCTTTCCCATAGAATAGAAAGAATCATGCCAACTATAATCCATCCCGACCAAACCGGTTTCATTAAAGGTAGACAAGCATCAAACAATACCCGCAGACTCATAAACCTAATTCACCACTCATCAATAAACAAAAACAAATCTGTCATAATCACTCTTGATGCGGAAAAAGCTTTTGATAAAGTAAACTGGAAATTCCTGTTTTCCACATTAGAGAGGTTTGGTTTTGGGGAGTCGTTTATTAACTGGATTAAAATTCTCTACACATCACCCTCAGCCACTGTCATTACTAACGGACTAACATCACGCAGCTTCACTCTACACCGGGGAACTAGACAAGGATGCCCACTCTCTCCATCTCTATTCACCATATTCATCGAACCGCTTGCAGCAGCTATCCGTCAAAACAGCTACATCGAAGGAATTCAAACATTAAACATACACCATAAAATAAGTCTTTACGCTGATGATATATTATTATACTTACAAAACCCCCAAAAATCATTACAAGAAACAATAAAACTCATTGATAACTTTTCAAACATTTCTGAATACTCAATTAACTGGAATAAATCGGCTATACTTCCATTAAATTCCACCAGTGTGGATGTGACATCCCAAACATCACAAATCCCTTTGTGCACCAATTACATCACATATTTGGGTATCAATGTTTCCGCCAAGCTGTCAGAGTTGTTTGCACTCAATTATACCCCATTACTAAAAAGAATAGATGATGATCTTCAACGTTGGATGAAATTACCATTATCAATCATGGGCAGAATATCAGTAATAAAAATGTCTATACTCCCAAAAATAAACTACTTATTTTCAATGATTCCAACACAGCCCACTCGTATCTGGTTCAAATCTTTAGATTCAATTATTACAAAATTCTACTGGAAAAACAAGACCCCAAGAATTAAATTAACAACCCTACAGAAACCAAAATCACAAGGTGGATTAGAAGCACCACATTTTTATAATTATTTTCTGGCAAATCAACTCCAAAACATATACAAATGGATTCAACCTAACTCATCAGAATACACATGGCAAGATATTGAACAATCAATCTGCAAAGACATTAGCATCTCAGAATTACCTTTTCACAGTCAAACAATCAAAAAACATCACTGTTTTAAAATGCCAACAATAGAAGCAACTCTGACAGCCTGGTGGAAGTTCCATCAGATCACAAATTCCCCACTCATACCATGTAAATACACCCCAATTTGGAATAACCCTGATTTTTTAGCTAACAAGAAGCCACTTAACTTCCGCACATGGGCAGATAAGGGAATCACACAACTACAGCATATTATTAATAACAACAACCTGGCACCATTTTCCCATATAGCCCAGACATACAGCATTGGGAGTAATTGCTTCTTAGAATATTTACAAATCAAATCGTCAATTAAATCAAAATTACTTAACCAACCAATCAATCTAGACCTTTCCCCTCAAATCTCCGAGTTTATTAATATATCTTCCTCCAAAAAATTACTCTCCAAAATATACAAAATGATATCAAAATCAGACAACGCATTAGTTTTACCAACCACCAAATGGGAATCAGACCTATCCATTACTCCCAATGCTGATTTCTGGACTCAAATTTGCAAAAACATATACTCCATGACTAAAAATGCTAACTTACAACTCATACAGTATAAAGTACTTCACAGAACTCATCTAACTGGGCAGAAATTATTTAAAATGGGTTTCACCTCAGAGACATGTTCACATTGCACGCAAAACACCCCTGACACTTATCTTCACGCCTTATGGCATTGCACTTCAATTAAAACATTTTGGGAAAAGGTTACTGACTCACTCTCCAACCTTATGGGATGTCACATCCCATTGTCTCCCTCCCTCTGCATACTAGGTGACATATCCACAATAGATATAAATAATTCAAATGGTCAACTGCTGTTGGTGTTCCTAACTATTGCCAAGAAAACTATCCTCATGAACTGGAAATCAAGAAATACCATTTATATTTCATCCTGGAAAAACTTATTAACAGAATACATCTCTATTGAAGATCCTCTTTGTCTGGAGTCATTCCCCAACAACACCTTCATCAGTACTTAAACAAGAGGTGGGGGCGGGGGAGAGGGGGTTAGGAAGAGATAGAAACGGTGTCTAATACTTAATCAAATTAAATATCCAAGGGAAGGGAGAGGGGAGGGAGGGGAGAAGGAGAAGGGGGGAGGGAGGGAAAGAAAGAGGGAAGAAAAAAAAAAAAAAAAAAAAAACTTTACGTACTGCTTTATTTCCCCTCTTGTTCTATTTACTCTATTCGTTCTATTTCTGCTGTTTCTCTTAATTTGTATATCTATTATCCTTTTTTTTTTTTTTTGGTTCAGTTCTTTTATTTATAAGTGAAGGAAGAGAAAAGAAAAAAAAAGAAAAGAAGGGAAAGAAAGGAAGGGAAGGGGAAAGGGGAGGAAAAAAAAAAAAAAAAAAAAAACATTGAAAGAGGAAGAAAAAAAAAGGAAAAAAAAAAAAAAAAAAAATAGGAGGGAGGTGAGAAGGAAGGAAAAAAAAAAAAAAAACTTCGCAGGGCAAGGGTGATGTGGCCACGGCAGCCTGGGCATTGCACTGGACTGTTACATGCTAAACATCATACCTTTTTAATGCATCACAAAGCAACTGACACACACTATGCACTGATCATATAACTTCCACCTCCTCATATAATTATTAATGTTGTTTTATTATTACTATCAATACGAGTATATTATAATTATCACTATTTACCTCTTTCAATCTTATTATCACCACTATTATTATTATTATTGTAATATTTCTTTCCACTCTTTTTCTTATTTTTATTATTATTAATATCATTATTAATATTATTTTCCTTTAGCGTCTTATGTTTTTTCCCCTTCCTCCTCTTCTACTTCTATTTCTACTCTTTGTTCCTTTTTTCTAATTTTTTTTTTTTTTTTTTTGCTGCTCTTTCCTTTTTCTTCTTCTTCTTCTTCTTCTTCTTATTATTATTATTATTATTATTATTATTATTATCATTTGTCCTCTTCCTGATTTCCCAACCTCCCCTCACCTCTTCATTACTATCATTACTTATACTTTTGTTATTATTATTATTATTATTATTATTATCATTTGTCCCCTTCTTGATTTCCCAACCTCCCCTCACCTCTTTATTACTATCATTACTTATACTTTTGTTATTATTATTATTATTATTATCATTTGTCCCCTTCCTGATTTCCCAAACCTCCCCTCACCTCTTCATTACTATCATTACATATACTTTTGTTATCATTACTATTATTACTGTTCTGATTTGTCCTTTTGTTATCCTATCATCATTATCAAGTATTTCTACCATTGTCATTATTCAAGTTGCTGATGTAGTAGCAGTTATCGTAGTAGTAGAGATTGTAGTAGTAGTTGTGGTTGTAGTTGTAGCAGTTATTGTAGTAGTAGTTGTGGTTGTTGAAGTAGTAGTTGTAGTAGTAGATGTTGTAGTAGTAGTATTCGTAGTCACTCCTTACCACTGATTGATTTCTTTACATTTGTTTTATTTATATCTGTTATTTGTTTTCTTATACTGATTTATACACGTTTATGTATGTATGATTATTTGCATATATATATATATCTTTTTTTTTTTTTCTCTCCCCTCTATCACCTGTTTTCCAAAGTATGTACTGTGACACGTCCACCCAGTTACCTTTACATGCACACGCACACACACACAAACGCACACATCTGTTAGTTCCTAACTGTATTGGTTTTGTTTTGCCTGTCTTGTCTGTTTGTTTGTTTATTTGTTTTCCCTGTTTGTGATCCCAATTTATGTACACCTTGCATATAATAATAATAAAAAAAAAAAAAAAAAAAAGAATTGGTGCAAAGTCAAAAAAAAAAAAAAAAAAAAAAAAAAAAAAAGAAACTGGGTAAAATTAAATCTAATTTTGGAGAAAACTAAAGTGTTTTTTGAACTTGCATACATGTAAACCTGTTTTAAGAGACTAATACAACAATATTAACTACCTTTAAAATGGCATAATAGGGGCACTTTAACGATCGTATTGCCAGAGAGCCCTCTGGAACGCTGAAATGCCGGCTTCTTTTATCGGAACGGTAATTATAATACCTAGCTTGTTTGGCTTGGCTCATCCTCATCCTGTTTTTCGCCTCCTCCGCCATGAGGTTCTGTCGTTCTATCAGGGTGTATGCAGCTTGATCAGGTGAAGGTGATCGGTGGATTAGGCGTTCCAGCGGTCCCAGCATTTGCCTGCCCAACATGAGCTCCGCAGGTGTCTTTCCGGTGCTTTCCTGCTGGGCTGTGTTGATGGCATAGCGGAATTCTGGAAGCCATTAGTCCTGTTTACTCTTTCTGTTAGGTTTGCTTGTGGGTGGTAGCTGGTGGTAAGTTTTTGGACACAACCCCATGTCTTACACAGATCACCCAGAATGCTGGAAGTGAACTGGGGCCCTCTGTCCGACACTAGGTGCTTTGGGAGACCCCCAATGAGTAAAATCTCCTCCCGGAGAATTTTCACTATTTTCTGGGTCTTAGCATCCCGAAGTGGAAACATCTCCGCCCACTATGTGAAATAATCCACAACAACAAGCAGGTAAGTGTTACGTTTTTTACTAGTGGGGAATGGACCCATTAGATCCACGCCTAGGGTGTGTCCAGGCTCTGTTACTTGTGAACTTTGGAGAAGTCCCGATGGTTTAGTATTACTGGGTTTGTATTTCTGGCATACCTCACAGTTCTTTACATATTCCCAGACATCTTTCCTGATGGACGGCCACCATGCTACCTCCAAGATTTTCAGCAGGGTTTTTAACTGACCAAGATGGCCTCCTAACGGATTATCGTGGTAGTAGTACAGGAAATCTGTTTGTAGGGCTTGAGGTACTACCAGCTGATATTTTTCTCCCTTTGTTTTTAAAGGTACTTTGCGGTAATACACCCCTTGATGTTCTTCAAAGGTGATGGATTGTTATTTGACTGCACGTGGTTGGATGCCTGGCTGAAGGTGAGTGCTGATATTCTCTGACCGTTGAGCTTTAGCTATTTCTTCCAAGGAATGCGGTAAGGTATTCGCATGATGAGATGACATTGAAAGGCAAGGGGCAGCATTATTAGAATGTGGCTCATAAATCCTGGATAACGCATCCGGACGTGTATTGAGGCAGCCTTTCCTGTGATGCACTTGAAAGTTGAATTGTTGAAGTCGGAGAGTCCAGCGAGTGAGACGAGAGGAGTTTTTGGGGCAATTGAAGGCCCAGGCGAGTGCAGCATGATCTGTGAAGACGTCAAAAGGCCTCCCCTCCAGGTAATGCCTCCATTTTTTCACAGCCCACACCACAGCTAGACATTCTTTTTCAGATGTGCTATAATTTTTTTTCAGCCCCTGTTAAGGTCCTTGATGCATACGCCACCACTTTTTCTCCTTCCTCAGACTGTTGGGTGAGGATAGCCCCAAGTCCTACACCGCCGTTTCTGGAGACAAACAACCTCCCCCGGAGAACAAGATAACAAGACGCTCTGATTCCCTTATTCCCGTCCCAAGGACACCTGTTACTTCACAGGCTTACACACACACACAGACTCTGCACGCATACATACGTACATAGTTACAGATAGACAATCATTGCCTCCCCCAGATCCCACGCCTTCATGTGCTTTTACCCCCTGATGTGGGTAGGCGGGTCTGTGACCAGCGCTCTCATAGCTGCAGGACTGGATGGCTGTTGCCTACATTGGACTATTTACACACCCCCTGTCCCCCCTCCCCTGTTGCAATGTTATGTCTATGTGTTGTTTATGTGCTTGTGCTGGGGCTTTTTTCCCCCCCTGATCTCACACTGCCCTACTTGAAGGACAGTATGGGAGGGGCTTTTTTTTCACTTTTTCCTAATGTATCTTGTTTTCTTTTTCCTATGCTACCTCTCGATTGACCTGTTTCCCCCCGAAATTGTGATATCTGTGTATGGTCAAAGGGGTCCAATTTCACTGCATGTAACAGTGTATGTGACAAATAAAGGCTTATCTTATCTTATCTCTTATATGAACTTATGATACCATCCTGCCAAGCCCAAAAATCTTTGCGGAGTTTTAAGATCTTGTGGAGGAGGGAACTCCGCAACAGCCCTAGTCTTCTCCGGGTCAATCTCCACGCCCTTAACGGAGACAATATGGCCTAAAAATTTGAGCTGGCGTTTGAAGAAGTGACATTTCTTCATGTTAAGCGTTAGGTTGGCTTGGGTAAGTTTCTGAAAGACTGTATTGAGATGTTGAATGTGCTGCTCTGCGGTTTTTGAATAGATAATGATATCGTCAATATAGACGAAACAAATCTTCCCTCTTAAATCGGCCAAAACTCTCTCCATCAGCCGTTGAAAGGTAGCTGCAGAGTTCCTGAGTCCATAAGGCATAGACTTGAATTGAAATAGCCCTTTGGTGGTAATAAAAGCAGTCTTCTCTTTACTTGTTTCCTCCATCTCCACCTGCCAGTAGCCCGACTGCAGATCCAATGCACTGAACCAGGAGGCGCCTTCCATGGATTCCAGGATGTCATGAATAAAAGGCATTGGGTAAGCATCAGGTACAGTCTTGCTGTTCAACTTCCTGTAATCCACACAGAACCTGTATGAGCCATCAGGTTTGGGGACCAGGACCACAGGTGATGACCAAGGCGAGAAGGATGGCTCAATGATGTTATCTTGGAGCATTTGGTCAACTTGTTCCTCAATTATCTGTTTCTTGATGGGAGAAACTCTGTAGGCCCGGGATTTGAAAGGTATGTCATCTGTCAAAGTGATCTTGTGCTGTACAACTGATGTTTTACCCAGGATGTTCGACGTGGTATGCGGCCAGGTGGTGACCAACTTCAACAGTTCTTCCTGATTGTCAGAGTCCCATAGTGAGATCTCTGGGGTGAAGGACATTAGCTCGGGAACTCTCCCAGTCGGTGGTAAGGCGTAGTATAAGTTCAGTTTAGCAGCCGTAAGGAAATGAGCTTGGCCAGACTGGATAGTCGGACCTACTGGAATCTGTGATGGCAAGAAAGGATAATATTTATATCCTTTTCCAGATCTCAAGCCATACCTGCCTTGTCCCACTTCCAAGATGGCTCCCATAGCAGTAAGGAAGTCCAGCCCTGCAATTAAGGGAAAGGCAAGGTGCGAGTTCTTCAGGATATAGGTATCCAACGTGCATTCTTGTTCATGCCATTGGTAGTTTAACTGTTGCAGGTCTCGAGATTGGTGAATGGTTCCATCGGCCATTATGAATCTTTGAGGGATAGAGGAGATGACTGATGGAGTCTCCGTCTTCAGCTGCTTCCACAAACTCTCCTGCATCAAAGTGTAAGAGCTTCCTGTGTCTATTACTGCTTTTAGCTCCTGTCCATTCACCCTTACCGGTACGATGAGGAGAGATGTGACCGTATGGGGTTGAGCCAGGGTCACTCCTGCCAGATTTTTGGTGTTGGTACGCTCCACTGACTTTTTGGTCTTTTCTTTGCCACCCTGTGTACTGACTTTTTGCCAGTAATCTTTCGCTCCCATGCAGTCCTTTTCCACCAAGGACCCCACTTTCACCAGCTGCTCCACAGTGTTCACAGTTCCCCTTAGACATCCTGCAACCCTGGGGTTGATGTTGTTTAGGATGCGGTTCACCAACTCCTCCTCGGAGATCTCAGGCTTCCATTTTAAGCAGAGGGCCCGATAGTCATAAGCAAAATCCCTCAGGCGTTGTCGTGGCTGCTGGACCAACGTCCTCAGCTTCTCCTCTACTTCTGAGAGGTAATCATCTGAAAGAAATGCCGCCATGAATGCCTTTTTGAAGGATTGCCAATCTGTTACCTTAGCCTTCTCTGCCTTCCACCAGCTCTGAGCTGGTCCCTTCAGGACAGTGCTCAATGTTCCAATGAACTCGAGACTGGGGAGTGGCCTTATCTCCAAGAAATTCTCCCACTGTTCGATGAAGTTAAGCACCTCCGCTGTCTCGCAGGAGTCGCCGAAAGAGGGGAACTCTAGGCGGATGGGAGGCCGAGCACAGAATGAGGATGAACCAGCCATAACTGAGGAGGGAAGCACACTAGATGGGTGAGTATGCACAGAAGAATCAACAGCATAGGTAGTATTTGGAACTTTATAAGTTGCATCTTTGTGTTTAGCCACTGGCCTGGGGGTCTGGGGACATTGGACAGGAGAGATGTGAGCCGAGGCTGGTGAGTGGGCCTGTAATCTAGAGAGGGTTGGAGTACTGGTAAGTCTTAGTTTTTTCATTTGACTTTCCAATTTTTCATCTCTCCGCAGAAAACAATCAGTCACAGCCCTTTCTAATTTTTCCAACGACCTTTGGAAATAATCCTCCAACCCCGCCAAGCTAGCATCCACGGCTTGCCTGAAACTGGCTTCACGATTCAACGTGCTGTCCACATTGATTGTTTAAAATCATGCTCTAGAGATTGTATTTTTTGATTGAGAGCCAATAAATCCCCTTTTACTTGTGCTACGTCTACTTGTATTGTTTGTACTATTTCAACATTAAAATTGCAACTCTCTTCACCATCATCACCTTGTTCAGAGTCTGAATCGGCAATATGCAATGAGCTAAGCATAGAAGATATTTCAGCTGTAGGATTACACCTTGTCACAAATGGGCCTGCAGTGAAATCTACATCAAGCTGATCATTTACAGGAGTAGTAGGGTTATCTGTATTTACAATAGTATCAACTGCAACTGGATCAACATTTGGTACATCCATACTGAAAAAAAAAAAACAAAAAAAAAAAAAGAGAGATGCCCGTACAGGCCACCAATATGTAACACTCAGCCAAGTCAGGCAGGCTACACAAATAAAAGTTAGTTCGGTAATCCCTCTCTCAACCCTTATTCAAAGGGATTTATACAGAACAGACAAACAACGTGAAGATTGGATACCAACCCAAAGTGTATTTACAGTACAAAAGACCAATACTAATAACAACAACATATGAACATATACAACATATAGTATGAGCGTTTGTAAACTCCAAAATAGTCCAATGTTTGTGTATGTGTGTGCGTGTGTATGATTTGCTTCGGCCTCACCGGTGAAGCATTTGAGTCCGTGAGCACGAAGACGAGGAACAGCGCTGTCCTGTAACATAATCGCCCGAAACACAGTCCAACAAAATCGTAATCCCCAGCGAGATTAATCCACCAGTGCAGTATTTCCACGAAGGCTGATAATCACAGGTAAAGACAGCTTTAACGGTCGTATTGCCAGAGAGCCCTCTGGAATGCTGAAATGCCGGCTTCTTTTATCGGAAGTGTATAATCAGGTGTTTTAGATGACGTCAGGGAATTCCCTGACGTAGCGCGGCAGAACTCTCGCGAGACAAGAACAGGGGAAACCACATTTTGCGGGGCAATACAGACAAGGGGATAAAATTGCACCAGCAGATACAAATAAATAAGCAATTTAGCAATTCATTAACTGCTTATAAATATCCCTCTTATGTGGCCATGCTACAATTGTTTGTAATTTGCTTTAATGTATAAAAATAAAGTTCCAAAAAAAAAAAAAGTTCAACTTGAAGTGAGAATTCACACAGCGGGACAGGGTGTGTGTTTAGGGTTGTTATTATATATAGAGAAACAGTTATCTACATAGTTCATTAGTCTCACTTGTTAATAATAAAGATAATCAGGAGGTGTCATGCACAGGTGACAGTTTTGCGATGACTGTGTGATACGATGCTACAGTATAGGCTATATGTTTATTGTACATTATAGTGAACTGCCAGAGATTGTGTTACGATGGATGCTCTTATGTTCCGGTCTCCATAGGATCCCATTCAAATAACATCCATCTGTTTTTTTAATGTAGCTAACGTCGGCAGCTTTGTGTCGTTTACATGCTCATTAAACTTTGAGTAAGGCACTGACAAATGATGTCATTGCAAAGTGATGGCGCTATAGAGCCATGTGCTTTTTAAAATAGGTTTAACATTAGATTAACAGCTCGAAATAAACGCTACTTTGAATAGAAACACTGGAGACCGGAAATGCGAAGCATTCTTCAGGTTAAAGGGATAGTTCACCCAAAAATTTAAATTTTATGTTTATCTGCTTACCCCCAGGGCATCCAAGATGTAGGTGACTTTGTTTCCTCAGTAGAACACAAACAAAGATTTTTAACTCAAACCGCTGCAGTGATTTAATGGCAGTGGATGGGCACCAAACCTTTGAAAGCAAAAAAAACATGCACAGACAAATTCAAACTACACCCTGCGTCTTGTGACAATACGTTGATGCCCTAAGGCATGAAATGATTGTTTTTTGCAAAAAAACTAAACAGTATTTATATCATTTTTTACCTTTGATATACAGCAATGTCCAACTCAGCTCAGCATCCGGCACGTTACCGACGTGCTGTGGCGGAAGGGGACGTCAGAAGGGGAAATCGGTGAAAAGTCAACAGACCCGGGTGAGTTTGCGCAAGAAAAACGTAATCTTTTAGCTTTAAATCGGTTTGAACAAACACAATAAGTGCAAATAATTACCATTTTGAATAGCCGCTATACCCACAATCTCTGTGCACTGTGTAAACAATGAGTGTCATACACACGTGAGAGATCGTTTCTGGCATTTGCGTATACTACGCAAGAGCGCGTACACATGTAACGAGCCGGATGCTGGACATGGCTGAATATCAAAGGTAAAAAGGTATATAAATACTGTTCAGTTTCTCACGGAAACTGATCGTTTCGTGTCTTAGGACATCAATGTATCGTCACGAGCTGCAGGGTGTAATTTGGATTTGTCTGTGCATGTTTTTTTTTTGTTTGTTTTTTTTGTTTTTTTTACTTTTGGTGCCCATCCACTGCCATTAAATCACTAACAGACTGCAGCGGTTTGAGTTAAAAATCTTCGTTTGTGTTCTACTGAGGAAACAAAATCACCTACATCTTGGTACACCTACATTAAGCAGATAAACATCAAATTTTCATTTTTGGGTGAACTATCCCTTTAAAGGCCTGTTCACACCAAGCATGATAACTATAACTGTAAAGATAACATTCACAATTTAAGAGAATAGCAGTGTTCACACAACAACTGTAATGATAACGACACAGGGCAACAATATCATTGGATCACTTTCAGAACGATTTTTTTTTACAGCGGATGAACGATAAAACACTGACAGCGAATCAGACTTCACTAAAATTTAAATGGCTTGTGCATTTGAAATAGCAGGCGACATTGTAGAGAAGCAAAGAGACTTTGCACAGCAAACAGAGTAACATAAAATATATAATTACCTCAGGAATTCAGCACTAGTTTGGAAAAATGTAATAAAAACAGCCAGTTATCGTTCACTGGTGTGGACGCAAATATAGTTATCGTCATTGTTATCTTTATCGCTATTGTGCTTGGTGTGAAAAGGCCTTAAGTGTCAGGCGTTCAGGAAAAACGTCTATAGGCTACAATTACTTTCTACAGTCTAAAATAGGAATCATTAACGTCTTTACTTTTGCTATGAGTCCTAGATTCCGTTTTCTATGTATTCTGTATCTTATTGCTAATATAAACCATCAGTTTTGGACACAGCAAAGCTCAGCTGCATCTTGTTTCTGTTTGTTCTCTGCAGTTTAGCTCATCTGCAAATATCAGTTCCACAAAAGACTAGCATGTAAATTGATATATAATAGATCTCATTAAATTACAAAACTTGTAGCTTGTATTGTATTGAATATGGCTCACAAAAAATGTTCCCTTTCAATACTTCATTCGTACTACGTCGCTAGACACTATGGGGAAGACTCCTTTTTCTCCAAGGATTGAAGTCTTTACAATCACGCAGTGTAACTGCATGGCCATTGATTCGTGCAGTAAATAGAAAACTAACTAATGGCTCATCAGTGGTGCTGCACGAGCCTGTGGCAATGGAGCTCGCCAGAAGGGAAGGAGCCATATGGCTATATAAGCGGGCGTTTCACCAGAGGAATTCAGATTTTCTTCAATTCTCCTTCAGCTTCCTAAAAGAGCGGCAGCACCGTTTCAAAAGCCACATCGTCAATGCAGCTCATGCAAGTTCGCCTTGCACACTGGAATGTTCACACAATGTAAACAGTGTCTCACCTCTCTGCTTGCTCGGATCGCTTTCTTTTCAGAGAGTGACTCCGCCACTCTCCCCTCCCGTTTTCTTCCTTCCAGGGACCTGTGAGGAAAAAAAAGGGGGGCAGAGGGTCTCAAGCCTCGCCCACGCTCCCACAGAGCAGAGAGAACTCTCCCGTCCTGTTAAAACACCCTGACTAATATCCCTTGGCAGAGGCGAGCGACATGGTTTCGTTTGGTGAAACTGAGTACGAGCTGCTAAATGACAGCATGTCCTGGAGGTCCACAACGAGCTCACTAAATTGTGGCGTGTTCCCTACTCAGCTCTGCACTCTATGGCCGTGCTCCAGGTCTTTCAGGCCAAACTTCTCCAGACCATGGACGAGTCCGGCCCTGGCCCTGCAGCTTTCAGGGACCTGGCCTTGCAAGCTAGTCTGGTTCTGCGTGCAGGGGCCAGCATGTTTGTAGTAAAAACTGTTGTAAATACTGGGCCAATTCTAAAAGTGCCCACACAAACAGCTTCTGTTATAATGAAAAAAATAAAACAAACATTTTTTTTTTTTTTTTAAAAAGCTAATTTTCTCTCCCAGTTATTATAAGAACCAAGTCCCCTCACAGCAATTTGCCACCCGAACTAATCCAACCCCTCGCCACATGGGTCGAGGCCTGGCAAGCCATCCGGGAAGTGTTGCTGAAACATTAATTCATGCATTCATGACCTCAAGGGTAGATTATTGTAATGCTTTATTGGGTGGTTGTTCTGCACGCTTAATAAACAAACTCCAGCTGGACCAAAATGCAGTAGCTAGAGTTCTTACTAGAACTAGAAAGTATGACCATATTAGCCCAGTTCTGTCAGCACTGCATTGGCTCACTATAAAACATCGTATAGATTTTAAAATCTTGCTAATTACTTATAAAGCCCTCAATGGTTTAGCTCCTCAGTACTTGAGCGAGCTCCTATCGTATCATAGTCCCTCACGTTCGCTGCGTTCTCAAAATTCTGGCAATTTGATAATACCTAGAATATCAAATTCAACTGCGGGCGGCAGATCATTTTCTTATCTAGCGCCTAAAATCTGGAACAATCTACCTAACACTGTTCGGGAGGCAGACACAATCTGTCAGTTTAAATCTAGATTAAAGACACATCTCTTTAACCTGGCTTACACATAAAAACATTAACACATTCCTATAATTCAAATCCGTTAAAGGATTGTTAGGCCGCGATCACACTGAACGCGTTTTTGCAGTGAGAGGCGCCTTTTTTGAATAGTTTTCTGTTGGCAGTGAGTGTTCTGCGCGCTGCTTATGCGCACCAGGCGCCTCGCGTTTTCGCCGCCTGCTGCGCCTCGCCTTTTTGCAGAAGCGCTCTGAGCGCCTGAAGTTGAAAAAAAATCAACTCTGAGCGGAAAAACGCCCAACGTCATTCGCGTTCTTTTCCATTGACCAATCGAATGAATGGATAGGCGGGCCTTCTGTTGTGGTGACGAAAGTTTACCGTTGCTTAAAAAGTCCGGAGACTGCAAGAAATAGAGGAGAAACCTTTGGTGTCTATCGTGGGTAACCCGGAGCTGTATTTTTTAGGGTTTCTGCTAATATGACAGTTTACTTAACAGCAAAAAACTAAGATTTTAGAGCGCTCGCGATATAATCCTTTGATTTGACTGACAGGACAGCTGTTTTGGTCGTTGCTTAGCAACATAAAAAAACCGCAGCACACTGCTCTTTTATTAAAAGTCACCAAAAAAGGCAGTGCTGTGCGCCTCGCGTTTTTAGAACTAAAAGACGCGTTCGGTGTGATCGGGGCCTTAGGCTGCATTAATTACGTCAACCGGAACCGAAAACACCTCCCATAACATCTGATGCACTCGTTGCATCGTAAAAAGAATGGCATCTACGCTAATATTAGTCTGTTTCATTCTTATTCCGAGGTCACCGTAGCCACCAGACCCAGCCTGTATCCAGATCAGATGGTCACTGCAGTCCCCCGGATCCAGTTTGTACCCAGCTTAGATCATGGATCACCACCTGGAGATGACTTCAATAGCCGTGGATGTCAACCAGATGAGCTCCAGAGACGGATCATCAATGAAGACCTCGCCAACCTAGACGGCCATCGGTGCTACACCATAGGATCCTGACGAGTTCTCTACAATCAGACATTGTTACAAACTGCTGGTTTCGTCTGGGCAGAGGAGAACTGGTCCCCTGAGCCTGGTTTCTCCCAAGGTTTTTTCTCCATCACCTGTGGAGTTTTGGTTCCTTGCCGCTGTCGCCTTTGGCTTGCTCAGTTGGGGACACTTTCCAGCGATATTGTATACTATTTGACCTGAACTGGATGATGATATCACTGAATTCATTGATGAACTGCCTTTAACTGAAAATTGATTATTTACAATAATGCGTTACTTACACATTATTGTGCTGTTTAAATACTGTGCAGTTGCTTTAACACAATCTGTATTGTTAAAAGTGCTATATAAATAAAGGTGACTTGACTTGACTTGAATTCTTCGAAAACCCCCGCACTTCAGCGGAGTGGTCCTCTCGCAAATTTACCTAGGGGACTGGTTCTTTTCTCTGTATCTTTTCTCTGTACCCCCCCCCCCCCCCCCAATACATGGTCCTGCCCTTTGGGCTGTCCCTGGCTCCCCACACTTTTACGAAGTGTATGGCATGCTCTCTTCCCTCAGACGCAGGTGGGAATTTGCATTCTTAATTACCTTGAGGGCACAGTCCTGCCCTTTGGGCTGTCTCTGGCTCCCTGCACTTTTACGACATGTATGGACACGGTTCTCTCCCCTCAGAGACAGATGGAAGTTTGCATTCTGAATTACCTTGACAACTGTTTTTTTTTAGCCCAATCAGAGGCCGAGCTGATATACCACAGGACCCTCCTTCTCAGCCACTTAGAGTGCCTGGGGCTCAGGGTCAACTTTGCTCATTTTGAGCACAAATCTCGTCCCATGCATGGCATCTCAGGCGCCTTTGTAAGCTCTGGCCCCTTTGAGGGACCCACAGTGGTATAGGCAGAGTGCGACTATGGGAATGATTGACAGAAAAAAAGGTTGTCTCGACAGATGCTTCCAACACAGGTTGGGGAGCTCTGTGTGAGGTCGGACCGGCCTTCGGCTCCTGGCCGGGTGTAGAGGGTCAGCTACACATCAACTACCTCAAGATGACGGCAGTATATCGAGCCCTTCAGACCTTTTTTCCGGACACCATGTGCTAGTCTGCTCAGACAGCATGACAGTGGTGTCATACATAAATCACCTCACTTAAAGCATCTTTTCGAGATGGTGAAACGCCTTTTAGAGTGGGCAGAGCACAATCTGGGTTCACTAAGGGCAGCTAATGTGCCCGGTGTAATGAACCAAGGAGCAGACAAGCTAAGTCGAAGCAATGACCCCTCGAAAGAGTGGATGTTCCACCCACAAATGGTTCAGAAAATCTGGGAGGTCTTTGGCAGGGCAGAGGTAGAGCATCCTGAATACTATCTCACAAGCTAGAGCCCTGTCTACAAGATGCCTATGCTCTTAAATAGTTGGTCTTTTCTGCATGATGCTCAGCCCGTGGCAATGTCCAGGTTTTATGTGACATATCGGTGCCATTCTCCTATAGCCGGGCAGTCGGTGGGCCGAAACGACCAAGTTGTTTGATTTCTGAAAGGATCTAGAAGGCTCAATCCTCCTTGGTTACACAAGGTCCCTGCGTGGGATCTGCACACGGTCCTGAAAGCCTTCAAGGGTTCCCAATATAAGCCACTAGAGTCTGCTGACTTGAAAACTTTGCTGTTAAAGACCACTATGATACTGGCATTAGCATCAGTCAAACGAGTCAACTAAGGCTCAATCCCAATTCTACCCCTTACCCCTACACTTAGCCCTACCCCTCCGTTTGGCGCTTTCACGTCTCATTTCTCTTTTAGTTGGAGGGGTAGGGGTAAGGGGAAACGAAGATTTTTCGGGACCTCACTTCAAACGGAGGGCTAAGAGAAATTTCCAACATGGCTGCTCAATTGAGCAAGCAGACCCATAAATGCAAGTAATGTTTGCCTTTAATAAGGATTTTTATGACAATGTTTCATTATAAGTATATTACCTTCAATCTTGTGTTTGTGTTTATGGTGTTGTTTTGTAAAAAAAAAACGTTTGCAAAAAAATCGCTTAATTTTACTAGCAGATAGCACTGATTGCATGATATTACAAAGTATATTTTTGTCATATACACTTGACTGCATGTTAGAAACATGAAAGACCAGTGGCACAGCAATTTGCAACGGTGGTGTAGTGGAGGGTGTACGCAGGTATATGGTGTATACACACTTCCACTTTTTAAATCCCCTCTGATGCGCATTATTCAGTAGTGTCCTGCATTAGCCAAAATCATGGCAGTCCACCACATCCAGTCATGTGAATAAATGTAAATATTCACTAAAAACACCCAATAAAGGCAGTGATGATGCAGTTAGGACCATGGCGCCGACTTGCTTTGAAAAATATTTGATGATTGCGCCTAATGTGACTGTGCCCGCTCCGTCTCCCGCACCAGTAATTTAAATCAGTACATAATAATGAAAACAATACCTTACAAATGAAAAGAAGCAGATTTTTACAATCAGAAATTCGTTAAACCAGTGAACCCCTGTAAACATTTTAGTCCAAGGATCCAGTAAATGAAATGCGTTCAAATAGAAAGTTCAAACGAAATTCACAAATGAAGCATAAACCCACTTCTCCCGGCACCACTACACCACTGATTAGCAATTTGTAGCGCATGTGATAACACGATGTTTGTTTTGCTTATGGCCATATATGTACATGTGAATGAACGGTGCGAACACCGAAAAAATTCTAAAAATAGAATTGGGATTGGGCCTTACAGGGTTTTTTAGTAAGCCAGAAATACTGTACAGTAAAAAGTAGCACTCTTAAAGGACCGCCATTACTGTAGCCTATATTTTACTCTAATTGTAGTCAAATAGGTGATGCTTTAAGCATTTAGAATAATTAGTTGACATTTAATGTTATGATGCTACATTATTGTTATTAAACTAGTAATTCATTTCATTATTCTGACTGATGACCTCTGGCTTTTTTTTTTATATCTGTCACTGATTATCTCTTAATTACGGCACCTGTTAGTGGGTGGCAGCAAGTGAATATTTTGTCCTCAAAGTTGATGTGTTAGAAGTAGGAAAATGGGTAAGTGTAAAGATTTGAGCAAGTTTGATAAGGGCCAAATTGTGATGGCTAGACGACTGGGTCAGAGCATCTCCAAAACTGCAGCTCTTGTGGGGTGTTCCCTGTTTGCAGAGGTCAGAATCTATCAATAAAATTGGTCCAAGGAAGGAACAGTGGTAAACTGGCAACAGGGTCATGGGTGGCCAAGATTCATTGATGCACATAGGGAGCAAAAGCTGGCCATGCGGTCACAAAATAATTTCTCAATGGTTGGTTGAAGTTATTACACTAGCTTACCACATAGCAGTTAGAGATAGGAGCGCGGTCTAGTGGCGTGTCTATAGCAGACATTTGTTCAGTGGCCAGCTAGGCCTCGCCGTCCACTCTTGCCAGGTTTTATAACTGTGATGTTTCAGCCTTGCAGGCTCAGATCTTATCTGCTTAGAGGTGCAGATGCCAGAATATAGGTCAATCCTCACAAAGTATTGCCTTGCTTTAGTTGTGCTCTTGGCTCTTTTAGAAGTGTTGAAGTGGTACAAATGTGTTTTATGTGTTTTAGGCTTTTTTTATATGTCAGCCGTTCCGCTTTTATGGCATGGCAGGATTGTATAGGCACAGGCAGCGGTCTGTCCCTTCTCAGACTCAGCCAGCTGCAGTGAGTGCCCCTCGAAGCGACAGTGATCTCAAAGAAGATTTTCCTCTAAAAGAATGAAATTTCTAAAAGAGCAAATTGACACGGTGGATTGTGTGTTTTCATGATGTCTTCCCATCCATGTCCTTCTGGTTTGCGGTTTCTACCTTTTCCCTAACGATCGGCACGACATGTGCCATCAGTGTTTACTGATGGCACATGTCATTGCTTGTGAGGACATGCCATTGGGCACGCTCCGCTCATGAGTCGCGTTCTTTGTCGAAAGACCGTGGCTCGATTCAACTGCTTCCCGTTCCAGTCCTTCTACTTCCTGGTATAAGGCGTTAAACAGCGGGAGAAAACTAGTGAGATCTTGAGAATCCCCGCAGGCCACTCTTCCTGTGTGTTCACCAGTCGAGTTCCTTGATGACTTTGATAGCTCGTTTCAGTACGGGCTTGATTTCTTATTCGGGGCTCCTGCTGTGTAGGAGGAAGTTACAGCAGCATTGGAGGAAGGCCGCACTCCATCTGGCTGAGCAGGCCACTGTGGGGTCCGAGTCTCAGTCGATCACCAATGCAGAAATGGCGGCGGTGCTCGAACAGGCAGCCAAAGCAATTGGGCTTGTGTGGAACTCTCTGCCCGGTCCCGAACACTTTAGGCTGGACGACTGGTATCTGGGGGATGACCGTGACGCCTGGCCATGCCCCGGTGCCTTTCTTCCCGGAAGTACACAAGGAGTTGACAAAATTGTGGAAAGCCCATTTTTCGGCTTGTACACGGTACTCCAACTCCTCCTCCCTCACCACCCTTTATGGGGGTCCAGTGAGGGGGTACACAGAGGTCCCTCAAGCGGAGAGAGTGATTGTGATGCACTTGTCCCTGCAAATCGCAGCCCGGGATCGCCCGAGACTCCCGTCCAAGGCCTGTAAGTTTTCGTCCACCCTCATGGCGAAGGCTTATATGGCCTCCGGACAAACTGTGTCCGCCCTGCATGCCACGGCCATCCTGCAGGTATATCTGGCCAAGGTACTGAAAGATCAGCACGAGGGTGCTCCAGACCCTATTGATGCAGGAACTGCATTTGGCGACTAACTACGCTCGACAAGCACGAAGTCATGGCGCAGGCTCTGGGAAGGGCGATATCCATGATAGTGGTCCAGGAGCGCCACCTGTGGTTAAACCTGGCCGAGATGCGGGACACGGCATTTACCATGGTTCAGGGCGAGAATGCTGGGGTTCTTCGGGCAGAGGTCGCGACTCTTCTGGCGAAGGGCGCGATAGAACCAGTCCCCTCAACCGAAATGAAGAAAGGGTTCTACAGCCCTTACTCCATTGTACCCAAGAAGGGTGGTGGACTCAGACCAATCCTGAATTTGAGAGTCCTGAATCAGGATACTTACTCTCAAACATAATCACGTGCGTCAGGGAACAGGATTGGTGTGTGTCCATAGACCTGAAAGATGTGTACTTCCATGTCTCGATCCTTCCAAGACATAGACCCTTTCTATGGCTTGCCTTCAAAGGCTGGGCTTTCCAGTACAAAGTCCTTCCCTTTGGGCTGTCCCACTGCGTCTATACGAAAGTCGCGGAGGCTGCCCTTGCCCCTCTCCGGGAGGTGGGCATACGCATTCTCAACTACCTCAACGACTGGCTGATCCTAGCACACTCTCGGGAGTTTGTTTGCGCCCACAGGGATGTGGTTCTCAACCACCTAGCCCAAATTGGACTTCAGGTCAACTGAGAAAAGAACAAACTCTCCCCAGTGCAGAATATCTCTTTTCTCTGTGTTCAACTGGATTCGGTGACTATGACTGCACGCCTCTCTCAGAATCAGGCTCAGCACATGAGACCACTACAGCACTGGCTACGTGGAAGTCCCGAGATGGGCATGGCACCAAGGCACTTACCGGGTGAACATCACCCCAGCATGTCACAAAACGTATCCTAGTGACAACAGATGCTTTCAAGACAGGCTGGGGCGCCGTTTGCAATGGGCAATTGCCTAGAGTTGTTGACTGTGTTCTTGGCCCTGAAGAGGTTACGACCTTTGGTTCAGGGCAAGCACGTGCTGGTCCGGACAGACAACAGCGACAGTACCGTAAATCAACCACCAGGGCGGCGTCGGCTCAGTTCACTTGTCACAACTAGCCTGCCAGACTCAAGTCTCTACATGCCACATACATTCCAGGTGAACTCAACCGTCTGGCCAATGCGCTCTCAAGGCAGACTTCACTTTGGGGAAGACCCTGTGAGAGTGGAGACCCTCAGACGGTCCAGCTGATTTGGAATTGATTCGGCCAGGCTCAGATAGATCTGTCTGCCTCGCCGGAATCCACCCACTGCCAGTTCTGGTACAGCCTAACCGAGACACAGCTGGCCCAGGGACGTACTAAAGTATGCCTTTCCCCCAGTGAGCCTCATAGCACAGACACTGTGCAAGGTCAGGGAGGACGAAAAACAGATCCTGCTAGTGGCTCCTTTCTCAGAGCTGGTGCTCCTCTCCTCCATCCCTCCCTGGCGCATCCCCCCTGAGGAAGGACCTCCCTTCTCAGGGGAAGGGCACAATCTGGCACCCATCCTCAGATCTCTGGAACCTCCACCTTTGGTCCCTGGACGCAACCAAGACGACTTCTGAGATCTCCCACCTACTGTGATAAACACCCTTGTTTAGGCTAAAGCCCCCTCCACAAGGTGGTTCTACAACATAAGATGGTGCAAATTTTCAGACTGGTGTACTTCCCAAGGTGAAATCCCACTGAGGTGTGGCATTGGATCTGTGCTATCCTTTGTCCAAGCAGGCCTAGATAGGCACCTTTCTGCTTCAACTCTCAGGGTTTAGGTAGCGTCCATATCTGCTAACCATGACCTGTTAGAGGGCAGAATGGTGGGGAAGCAAGATCTGGTTAACAGATTTCTCAGAGGTGCCCGGAGGCTGAACCTCCCTAACTTGCACCTCACCCCAGATGGGTGGGGTGTGACCTCTGTAGTATTCATTTTCCCTTCGGGTAACAAACACTGTCCCGACAGGGGCCGGCTGGACGTTCTTAGACACTGGAAAAACATTAAGAAGTGAGATGCGCTATCCAACACGTAAACCTGTTAATATGTGCATTTCCGGACACTCATGATGCAGTCCGGGAGTTGTGGCATCTTCCCTAGGACCCCTAGTGTTGTAACTTTCGACACAACATCGAGGTGAACGACAGAGGGAACTTGTTGGTTACGTATGGTAACCCTTGTTCCCTGATGGAGGGAACGGAGACGTTGTGTCCTCTTGCCACAACTTCGGGACTGCCTCTGAGTGAGCTGGAGACGCTTCGGCTCCTCAGAACAGGACGAATGAGCAGATCGCATTTATTTTCTATTTATACCTGGAAATCCAGGGCGTGGCCAGCTATGCAAAATTTTCTCGAAGCATCAGAGGTGTTTGGGCTCTCAAGAGCCTAACTTTGGACAAGTCTCCGTTCCCTTCATCTGGGAACAAGGGTTACCATACTTAACCGAGACGTTATGCGTGGTTAGTGAAAAACAAATAAAAATTAAGTCACTGCAATAAGGCCATGAAACACATATAGAACATTTGTTCACAAGATTATTAAGAATTGAATGTGGTAGGCTAGAGGTTTTTTCACAAAATTATGTGAAAAATCATCTCATTCACTCGTTCAGAGAAAACAATATATTGATTGTAGAGAATTTGTTAGCTCAAATAATATAACATGATCAGTATGTGTGTGCACATGTATGAGACCCTGTTTTTCTCATCACAGGTACACAGTAAATCTCCACCAGGTCTTTTGACCAATTAATAGAATGAAATGAGTTATTTAAAACATAAATTTCAGTCAGGGAAAGTAGTTTAACTCACAGGAAACTGTATATAATAATTGTCATTAAATATACACATTTTCCAGTTTCTGATTAGTAACAGTAATGATGATATTGACTTGTTCCTTTGTCCAGCAAATTCTTCAGTGATATTGATTACTCTTACGTCAGCTCGTCGTCACGGCAACTTGTTTTACTAATCAGTTAAAACAATTGAACAAAGTAGGGCTTAAGGTAGCAATATGAGATCAAAACAGTTAACGTGACTATTGTAATGTAAGCATTCAGCACAGAGAATCATTATGTGAATATATGGTTATTTATTAAACTATTCTACTTACAAACAATCGCACATAGACAAACGTACATAAAACACAAATAGACAAAGAACGCGTGAGAGAGAGAGTATGAGAGAGAAGAGAGAGTGAGAGAGAGAGAGAGAGTTGCATGGTACAGGAATGAACGGTTCTGAACAACCTGAAATCGTTTTCATAAAACACCTTAAACGCAGCTATGTTTGTAGAAAGAACGGATACTTGCAAGCTCTTGTTGTTGTGCATTGGTTCCGTATGTGTTCAGTTCAGAAAGTCCTTTCCCAGTTCCTTTCCAGAAGGGTGCGTAGGCCGCATGGCTTTTCAAAGCATGGTTCCAGAATGCTAGGTCTCATGGCCAATGCTAGGGGAGGTGCGGGATGACGTGTGTTCGAGTCCAGGAGAAAGGAAGAGAGAGAGAGAGAAGATGTCCGTGACTTTTAAACCTGTAGGTCGTTCACGCCCACAGTTGGACCTTGTCCAATCCGGTTGATCTGAGTTTTGGAGGGAAGATTGCAAGTCTTTGTCTTCAACCATGGTGTTTTTCATGTGGAAGCTGATAGGTTGTTTTGTCACAAAACTTCCAAAAGTTCAATAATACCTATCAAGCAAGGAGTTATTAAGATGCAACAAACAGTAACGTTTAGGAGATCATAAATGCAGCTCATAGACACCAAACATGATCTATGTATCATCTCGGTTGAATGAGTGATTCTAAATGTGAGAGTCTTAGCACACACAATAATTCACCTATTTCGGATTAATGTTTGAGACAGACATACATGACAGAAACAACAATATAAGACAAGGTAACACATTGATATGTGTACATTTCTATATAACTGTATGTCGGACTGTATGTCTGAATAAGGAGTGTGCATCTCCCTGCATTCTTGTAGGCCGTAAAGAGTCTTATCTTGATGGTGGGGGATGAGTTGGATAGTAACCAGGTCTGGCTCATAGCAAGTAGGTGTTAATTGCAGATCGGGGGGAGAAGTTATAAGGAATACAACTACTTATTTCATGTCTGATGGGCTCCATGCACTACATTTCCCCCCTTTTTGCGCGTTTTTGTCTGACCTGTGGACAAATACGAGCAAAAACAAATGTGCATGACGATCAGACGTGTGTCCAGCATGCACTGCAGGTAGCGTGGGTGGCCTCCGTGGCCATTGGTGCTTCCTGGCATGAGGGTTGAGCCACGGGGTGCTGTCCTTAGATCGTGGTGTGGTTGTACCAAGGTTCAGATACATAGGCTGGAACAGCAGGTGCGTGGACCGCATCAGATGTTGGGTGAGGATTGTGTGAAGGGTTCTCTCACCAGTTTCAGCAGTTCAGGTGACCCAGGCAGAGAAAGGGGTTCTCCTTGTGAGGGCTCATTTCTGCAGTGCTGGTGTCGACTCGTGAGGTGTGAAACAGAGGGCAGATTGTTTCTTCTGGCCTCTGCTTGTCTAGAGCCTGTGGCAGAAGTTTCTAAGACAACACATGGGAGGTGAATGAATGAAAGGAATAAATCTTGTCACTCTCACCAGTTCCTACTGTGAATCTCGCTGGCTGCGGCAGGCTTTTGGCTTCCTGCGCTCTGGCATGTTTCACTGAATTACTGGTGAGCGATGTAGGTGGTGACAAGGATGGTCTCTTAGTTGACACAGGGGTGTTGTTTCTGGTGCCATCTGGTGGTTAACATTCACAGATGTTTCTCGTCGACCTTTGTGTAGGTTACATCCGCATTTTGAGGTCCGACCTGGCTGCTTTGCATCATTGAGAGGCCATGTCATTTGAAATCCGCTGGTTTGAGCTGGCATCAAACTTAGCATATTCCGATGTCCTCTGTCGCTGCATGCTGGGCAGTGCGCCTCTTTTGCGTTGGTAGTGGCTCAGGTACTCTGGTGTATTCTGCATGGTGCGTCTTTGGCATACATCAGCATTGACCCCCCTTTTGTTCCTGGAAAGCTGGGAGCTGTGGCGGTGTTTGGTTATCAGGAACAAATGTGAGAATGTTGTCATCTAGATGCAGCATGTGTGTGACCTCACTGAGTTGTTTTTGGCTTAGTGCCTCAGTGTGGTCGGACAGTGCAAGGTTAGGTGTGTTAGCATTGCTTGTGAGCGGTGGAGGCTGCTTAAGCAAAGCTATTTTGTAGGTGGAGCCAGTGTGCATGGGTGTGATGCAGGCGGCGTAGCAGCGTGAGGCGTTTGCTTGTGGCTTAGAAGCGATGCTTGGGGTGGGTGGGTGTTTTTTTTTTTTTGTTGAAAACCTTAGGGTGCCACAAAATACCTGTTTTTTACTGGGCCTTTCACTGTTTTTCCACGGATGAACATGTAATGTTCCTATTGTGATAGCAATGCTTGTCTGGAACAGGTGTTGATGCTCGGCTGGCTTCTGGTTTGCTATGTTTCAATTTGAGTGGTGATGTTTGAAACTAGGCTTAGTCTCATTTGAGTCTATGCAGGTTAGCAATTTTCAGAGGGAGTTCTTGTGAGTTGCTGCGACAGGAGGGTTGATCCGGGTAGCTGTCACTCGTGCTGTGATGTCAGGTGGCCCGGCTTAAGATGTTGCAGTGGGACAGGCTTGTTGTTTTCCACTAGTTACCTGCTCTGGGCGTGTCTTGCCTCACTCTTGGGTCTATGAGCACATGGGTTTGTGTGCGTGGGATTCTTGGTCTACAGGCATTGACAGTTATAAACATCACACGTTGGTGGCAGGTCTCTGTGATTCCCTCTGTCTTCTGGTGTCACTGGCACATCGCTGGATGGCTTGTGCAGCACAGCTGTTGTCATTTGGGTTCTGGGCTCTGCTGAGAGCCACTGCAGGTGTTATCCACCCCCCTTCTGGCCGCGCTGTCAGTGTGGACCAGGGTGGAGGTAGTGGATGGCAGATGATACTCCATTCAGGTTTAATTCTTATCTTCATAATAGATGACAATATTTTTCATTTCAAGGTTCAAACTCGGATTACTTGGTTGTTGATAAGGGTGTTCCCCAAGGATCAACCCTAGGTCCTTTGTAGGCTGCTTGTTCACCAACGGAATTGCTAAACTCATTTTTTTATATATAAACACCGCACCACCGGCGTAGTTGGTCCATTACCACCACGGTGGTAAAAATCTGCCACCGTCACAGCCATACAGTTCCTGCCCCTCATAGCATCTCAGTCTATTTCCTCCACTATTTTTAGATGCATTTTGTCTATAGAAATGCGTCATTCGGTGCTGTAATTTGACGTGATCCTCTGAAGTTGTATGTGCACTGTGGGCGGACCCGATTAATCATAATTAGAATCGTTGTCGACGAATTTCATTATCGATAATAATCAATTTTATCGATTAGTTGTTGCAGCCCTAGTTTAAATTAACTTTAACTACTAACTTTAAATTAACTAAGATTAATAAATATTTTGGAAGTATTTTTCATTGTTTATTCATGTTAACTAATGTTAACGAATATCTTTTACCATTAACTTCAGTTCTAAGATTAGTTAGATAGTTAAGTTAATTTTAAAAGTGTGGTCTAAAAAGAAAAAAAAAAAGTTTACAACCTACACTACCAGTTGTATTTAAACAGCAAATAAACTATGAAGCTCAAACTCAAATAAAGTTAAGAAGCTGAACAGGACTGTAGCAGTGTAAATATGCATATACCTCATTGTCATGTTCTAGACTATATTTATTTAAAAAAAAAAAAAAAAAAAAATCCTCCTTAATATTGTGGTAGTTTTTTTTTCTCTGTGGTATCGAAAATAGTATCAAATATCGATATTTTTCAAGGTATCGTATCGAAGTTAGAAATTCCAGTATCGTGACAACACTAATATGACATATGAAAAAAAAAAAAAGAAATAACAATGCATTTGCACCTGTTGGGCATTTATTTGTTATCAAGCCAGATAAGAAGGATCAGTCTATCAACTGTCCAAGAGGACTGGACTCTAGTGATTGGGGGATTTTTTTTTTTTTTTTTTTTTAAATACAGCACAACCCTTATTAAGTTTTATATATTTTTGCATCGTGAATCCCAATGGGTCTTTGGGATGATAGAGGTTGATTGTATTTCCAGAAGACCCATTCTGAGACTCGTCAAGTACCGCTCAAGGCAAACAATTATAAGCCAAATTTAACAACATATCAGACCCAGAACATCAATCCTTACGCATGAATGCTGTGCCTACAAGAGACAGCTTTCCTAGTATGAATATTGTCAGTCTGTCATAAAAGACACTTTGTTGATTCAGAGACTGGTGCTCATACTCAGCATATTGAGCATGCATGGCAGAATTACAAGTTTGAAATATGGCGTCATAAAGGGAAATCATGCTCCTGAGTCACTGAAAACTCATCTCAAAATGAAAGAATGGCACTACTGATTAGGTGTACGCCATTATTGTGGTGTCTTGGGTAGACTTACCCATGGACCAAACTCTGCATGACTTAACCTACTATTGTACTGTGTTCATTTTAATTTTGGGTGAACTGCTCTCCAAATGCAATAAAATACAATTTTATAATTTATTATTATTATTATTATTATTAGATGATTGATTTTATTTCTCTAAAAACTGTTCATTTTTTCTAAACACTTTTTTTGACATTTGAAATGGTCTATTATCTGACCTTCTGTCAGAGAAAACATTATGAAAAGAAAAACATTCATGATGCTGTTACAAATTTATTTGACAAAATATTACCACTTCATGACATGTTATTGACAAATTCAACTTGTACCACTGTAGTTGAGCTCAAAAAATATTCATGAGGCTGTTATAAAAATATTTGACAGAGCATTAGCACTTGACATTTTTAATGATAAATTAAATTGGTACCACTGAAAAAATTGGTTAGAAATATATTCATGACTCAATTATAATGGCCTCAATGGCAGCCAATGTCAAAACCAACAACATGGCAATGTAACGCTAGCCCATAAAGCTAAGTATTTTTTTATTTGTTAAATAATGTATTAAATTAATCTGCTATGTCATGTTTATGACAGATCTGTGACAGGTTATGTTGTCTTGGTAATGTCAAGTTGTCATGACAAAAACACTGACAGATTATGATGTATTGGTTTGTCAACTTGTCATAACAAATGCATCACAAACAATGTCATCTTTGCATTAAAAATGACATAACTGAGTAAATGACACTTAATGACAGTTGTCATAAACATGCATAAAACCTCCTTCATATTCAAGACATGCGTCATGTCACGATTATGTGTCATGACAGTCTTATGCACACTCCAAGTAAAGTGTTACCAAAAAGGGTTTACTTAACTTCAGTTCATAGTGTAAATAAAATGTTCATTGATTATAAAGGAACTTTGTGAAATCACAGTGTTACAGTAAGAGGATTTGCAAACATGCAGGAAATCTGGTCTTCAGAGATGAGTGAACGCAATGGCCAATCACAGGTGTTCAAGAAGTCAACCGATACGTCTGTTATTGGCTACATTGCTCAGTACTATAAAAACATGTTGTAAACAGAATCAAACAAAAATGCACACAGAGCCTTTACCAAACCTGTTTCGCCAATATCCTATTATTACAGTTTTAACTGAGGGTGCTTTTGAATGTATGAGAAAATAGTTGTGTGGCGTGAGAGCATGAGGAAAGTGTATATTGTGTGAGTACTGCGCTGAATGCTTAAGAGTTGGCAAACCTGATTAATTAATTATGAATATATAATTAATAAATTATGAAAATAACAATACCTTAATTTCCACTTGGTGGCGTTCCTCACCCTCCTCCAGTTCACGCTCTCTGTTTCTCAGTTCACACTTTTTTTCTTCCAGTTGTCTTTTGGTGATTTCCCAAAACGTGTGGATTTTGTCCCTCTCTAGTTGGAAATAGTTGCGTTCCTCTCGTTCTCTGTCCAGCTCCTCTCGCAGACGCACAATGTGTTCCTCTAACTACAAAACACTCATGAGTTACAGGCAAATTGGTAAAATTAAATACAAATTAATGGATGCCATTAACAACATGTTTTAATTTTAATTAGTAGTAGTAAACTCTATACGGAGAAAATCACACCTGCTCTTTGGACATTTCATCTGTGGACAAACCATCCACTACTGTTGGAGTTTTGCCCTTTGGGGACTTGTTGGAAGATTTTCTTTTTGGCGGCTGGAAAATGGACAGAAAAAAGTTCAAGTTTAACCAAAGTGCAGTCTATTGTGATGGAAAACCTACATTTCTATCACACATGACACAGTAAACTATTAACATGATTCCCTTACGGAAAAAAGTTTTATTGAAGTCAAAGTGTAGTAACCATTTTTTTTTACTACAAATACCATGGCTAAACTAAGGTTAGTGTAGCAAAACCGTGGTTAATTTAGGTTTACGATGGTTAAACTACAACAACTATAATTTTATTTATGTATGTATGTTATTTTGAGGTAAATATTCGCAAGGAATAACGTTATACGTATTTATATAACTTTTACTGGAATGACACAACAAAATCAATATACTGCAGAGGATACATTTGCTATTTAGTTTAGCGAAAAATAGTTTGTACTAAATATACTTTTTATTGGACTTTAGCTTATAGTAGCCTATATTAATCGGTAAACAAACGTCTCACCCTTGGACTAACAACAACAGCGATACTGAGCCACATTCATTTATCCCGCTAAAAGTTTATCAGTAAATGCACAGACGACATGATTTTATAAGCATTTAACATTTGCTTACCATTATTTGTGAACAAGTTATCACCTCAAATAAAAATACAGTGGCTTGTCGCTTCACATGCTGATACTACTAAACAGCGGTTTCCTAGCAACATGAGAGCTCGTCTTCTTCTTCTTTGGCTTCTTGTTTTACGGTGGTTCGAAAACAAAACGTGCATTACCGCCACCTATCCCCCAAATGGACAATTGACAATTATCCAACATGAGCGAGTAGTATGAAGCTGCAGGAGCCTGCTGCATCTACAGTCCCGCACCCAGAGTCCCGCATTCTCAGACCCCTCGTTTTTCGAGACAGCGCCACCTTTCAAATTGGATCGGATAAACACATGGATAAACATGTGAAGAACCGAAATGACACGAACACGGTGAGTATCGTCAACTTTATTCAATGATTTCTTTTTTTAATCAAACTACTTTATAGCTCATCGATACACCAACGGGCGTTTCTTCAACTAGGTGCACTTTTAGCCTTGAGAATTTGAAGAAAAAAAAATGTTCAAAAGTCACATAACAGTCTCATAAGTTTAAATAATTTGTCTAGTTTTAAGGTCTGTAAGAGGACAAACTTAGATTACAAGAGAAATAGTTAATATTTTACTTTTTTTATTTTTGACCTGCAATGAACAAATGTGCATATCAATATACAGCTGTTATTTAAAAAATAGAATAACTTTGGTTTTTATATTAAGTAGAGCATGGTTCATAAATTGTGGATAATTTTTTTAATGTGTGATAAGAACCTTTTAAATATTTTTTAAAAAATGTGTGTGTGGTGGAAATGACATGGTGGTGGTGGAAATGACAGCGTATTGTGGAAATGACAAGAAATTAAGGTAAATATAGAAAAGCTTCGTCCCTATGCTGGAACATGACTGTTTCTGGATTGAAACATTTGCAGATCATGCAAATCTATTTTCACAATCCATATAAATTGTACTTTGTAACCATAAATGTCATTTCCACCACAGAGGGCAGTGTGGTGGAAATGACTGTGGTGGAAATGACATTTCTGTAGTTTTTTGTGAAAAAATGGAAGATAGCTTCACTGACTGGCTTTGAATTATTACTTAGCATTTTGTGTATGTAAAATACTCTTATTTAACTTAAAATTTTTAGCTTTTTAATAACACCCTTGATGGTACAGTATGTGGTGGAAATGACGTAAAATAAATATATTCACTGATCAAGCAATATTTACTTTGATTTTTCTTCATTTGTTGTTGATGAAAATTTAAATTCCCTCCATGTCCAACATGTGCTCTGATGTCCCTGAACATTTCCATTGAAACCACCTAAAAAATCTTTCACACAAACTTTTTAAAGATACATTACAGTGCTGTGGTGGAAATGACACCAATACTGTGCGACAGCTATATTTTGTATAAAAAGAAATATTGATAGAGGTCTCACATTAAACACTATAATGTATTTTAATTATTTTACTAGTGCTTAATTCAGGTAATTAATAGTTACCAGATAAGTCATATTTTTAAACTCTATTTTCATTGTTGAAGTTTAAAAGTCTGGGTGTGCGACAAGGAGAAAACAGTGATTTTGACACCTATAAGAAGGATGAAAAGTATGAAAAAATCATAATAGAAAATAATTTTTTTTTAGGTTGGTTTTATTGTTAGCTTGACAAATAAAGAGGAATTTGTCCAAAATTGTATGTATTTTTAAAAATATGACCAAAGTACATAAAAGTGCCCATAGTCTAAGAATCACCCCAACATATGAACAGTCTATTTAATATTTGTAATGATAGTTTGTAACAAAATTTGAGCCGTTAATGTATGTTTTTTCGCCTTTTTTCCCCGAAAATATTTTGATAGCTAACGTTAGCCTTTAACCTTGGACTTTTTGTAGACAAGCCATTGTAAAAAATTTTATTAAATTTAGTTGACATTAAAGTAGACCAATTAAATACATTAAGTGTGTTAATATCAAAGAATGTCATCATTAATTATTTAATCAGATTTACCTTTAACTTTAATTATCGGAACTTTTCTCCTAAAACTATAAATTGAATTAATTAATGCCAGAGTAATTATTTTACTTTATATAATTTATATAGACTACTTAAATTAGTTCTTAAAACGTAAGTATTAAAATGGATCAATATTAATTTTACTGTGATATGAAGTTGTTGCCAGCCATTTACAACTCATAGGCTACAGTTGCTTAATAATCAAATTTGCTATGCCTTCACTATGTATTAACCAGTCTGTGGTATTAACATGTGAGTTAGAATGTCTCATTTGGCCTTTTTTGGGGGTTCCTTGTTTTAATTTGTTTTGACTGAAATTTGACTGTATGGGCTCTGTGGGGTGGTCTTAAATTTTGAATTTGAGTTTGACTCTCTCTCTCTTTTTTTGAAGATGGATATAACAATTCAAACGGGGAATTCACTTCCAGAAATACAGAAATGTAATAAATGCTGCAGTGATTTTCACTGCCCATTCTGTGCCCCGATATATTTCCAACCGACAAAGTTGTCCAAAGTTCAGAAACATGTTAAGGGACACTTCAACAGAGCAGTGCAACATGAAGGTAACATTAGCAAACATCTTTTTTTTTTTTTTTGATTTTTGAAAGATCATAAGACTGTGTGTGACAGTGCAATTGCATGCTGTTGTATTCCAGAGTACACCATACATCGATGCGGTCGCCCCTGCCGAACCCAGCAACATTACCATTGCTTGTACTGTCAGTCCACAATTTTAAGAAAGACAGATTTTATCACACATTTAGGATCCTGCAAATACAAGCATGTTAAGAGAGCAAGTGCCACTGATGCCTGTAACAGCACACCCACTGCTGTGGCAACTAGTGTTGCACAAGCTACTGCCATTGCTGTTCCAGCTACCACAGCCATCACTGCCACCTCTGTGCCATCTATCATTGTGCCGCCTACTGTTATGCCGCCCTTTGCTGCCATCTCTGTGCCGCCCAGCACTGTGGCTCCCATCTCTGTGCCTCCCACTGCTGCGCCATCCACCACAGCCATTGCTGCCACCTCTGTGCCATCTATCATTGTGCCACCTACTGTTATGCCGCCCTTTGCTGCCATCTCTGTGCCGCCCAGCACTGTGGCTCCCATCTCTGTGCCTCCCACTGCTGCGCCATCCACCACAACCATTGCTGCCACCTCTGTGCCATCTATCATTGTGCCACCTACTGTTATGCCGCCTTTGCTGCCATCTCTGTGCCTCCCACTGCTGCGCCATCCACCACAGCCATCGCTGCCACCTCTGTGCCAACCACCTCTGCCATTGTCAGGCCAGTCACAAAAACTGGCATCCGTGTGGGTCCAAAAGTATTGCAGAAATGCCCCAAATGTAATTTGACATTTTACAAAAAAAAATTAAAAAGGCACATTGAACGAAGACACACAGCAAAAATGGACATTTCATCCTCATCCCATCTCAAAAGTGAATGCATAGATCCCCAGAATGGACTGTATGCAGTCCACAAAAGTATTCATGGGGCTTCTACTCCACTCCATGTTCAAATTAAAATATGGGGGGAACAACATCATGTTTCTTGTGAATTTAGTGAGTGCCAAGCTAATATGGAGTTGGCATGGAGAAGTGGACTGCAGTCATACCAGTGTGTACACCTCCGGTCAGTTTCATACTGCAAAACCTTTTTAACCTCGCCCTCACTCAGAGAAGATAGTCTTAAAGAAATGGTGAAAAGCAAATGGTTTGGGAAGGACAAAATTAAACTGTGTGTTGATCGTCAAACCCTAGCCACAGAAAATAATGCACCACTTTCAGTTCTGTCAAAGATTGGAGCCCCTCCATCTAAAAAATTTATATCGGTTCATGAGCCAACTATTTCATATTACAGCAGACTAGGCAGAGTCATGGTGTCTTATGATACAAAAAAAAATTCATGGCACTGTCCTTGTGCAAAAACACAGAGATCATGCACGCATAAATACATCGCAAAATGGCACTTATTCCAAACCAATGCAGAACTCTTTCGGAAGGTCCGGAGCACTGAAAGGAGCGGTGAGGAGTTTCAGGTGACAGCAATGGAGGAAAGTGATGGAACTCATGTGGGTGAAAACACCTACCCACCAAAGGATGCTCCAGCAATACAAGGCATGGTACAATACATCTTAATGAACAAAAAGATACCTTCTACTATTCCCAACCATTTGAGACTTTCTTCAGTGGATAAGGAATTTCCACGACACCTAATTCCTGAGGAGACATTGTGCCACCACTGTCCAAACCGCATGGTCCTCAGCAACCCGATCTGCATTACTCAAAAGGCTAAAATTCTTACAACCTCAGGAATTGTCCAAGGTGGATTATTATTTATTTTTATGGTTGTGATTTTGTACTTCTGATAATGTTGTGTTTTGAACTGAGCCACTCCTTTTTTTACACCTTTTGTGTCTGCAGATATTTCTACATACTACAAATACTGTCCTCAGTGTGGAGCACTGTACCGGTATCAAGAGTGGAGTGAAGGTGTACATAATTTCAATGACCATGTCCTTCTTGATCTACCTCTCTGCCTCACTATTAGAAACCTGTTGCAGGTGATGCGTATATTTTTTTCTTTATTCTTTAAAGTTGTTTTTATTATTTTAATGAATAGCAGTAAAGTGCCTACTGGTTGGGCCGTGATTATGTGTCCGTGTGGCATTGTCTACAGTTTGAAATGCAACATCCGAGCAGAGAGCCCGCGTGATTTTGCGGACATGCTTCTTTCATGGAAGCAAATGCCGAACATTGTCGTCTACGACTTTGCACGTGGACTGTCAACCCACATTAACCTAAGACAACCACAAACAATACCCTTCACACCATTTGAAGGGAGGTTAATGGACCCAACAGCAGAAAGCATTGCGAAAGCCAAAGCTGGAAACGTAAAGGTGTCACTACCCTGGCTGACATGCAAAAAGGAAAATCCTGACCCTGATGGCCACCCTATAACTGGTTCAGCAGAACATTATGTTCTGTATGACCGGTTCCATGAGGACAACACAAAGGACGCTCGAGATTCACTGCGGAAGCTTCGCCTGGTCCCGCAACTGGCTGGAAAAGTTTACAGCCAAGTCGTGGAACAGTTATTTGCAAAACTAAAAAAAAAAAAACTACTTCCTAAACATGGCTTTGCCGTCGACTCGTGTTTCTCATGTGAAACGTAATTCACCATTACAATATTCGCAAAAATGAAGAACGACTTAAGCAGATGAAAAAGGAGTTTCAGACAAACATTCTAATGAATGTCCACAGCCAGGCTGTTTTGGGTAATTTTTCACTGTACTTGTGCACTTTTGTTATGAATGTAACACTTTATTACTCATTGGACTGATCTGTTCATTTATGTTTTTGTAGAACATATAACATCTGAGGAATCCATGGATGTGTCAGTAGGTAAGTAAATTGTTGTGTCCAGTCCCCTCCCTCAGGTGGAGCTACACAAAGTTTATGATTTCTAAGCTTGATTGTTTTTTACCTTACTTTCAGTAGTAGTGACAGACACCATTTTAAAACCCTCAGCAACACCAGCAACCATTGCCATCCCTGCAGTGAGTGAGACTGCATCACCAGCCATTACAGCAACCATTGCCATCCCTACAGTGAGTGAGACTGCATCACCAGAAGCCGTTGCTTTGGGACCAATAACCCTGTTGGAATACTTTTCACCAGTAAAGCCATGGGAAAGGGACTGGCATCCAGTGCAAGAAAAACTGGTAAAATTATCGTTGAAATTGAATGTGCATGCATTTTCAGTTGAGCACTATTGTTTGACTATTTAACTTTTTTTTTATAGCTTGATTACGTGCTGGATGTCAAACGGCCTGGAGCTGAAATTATTGTCAAGGAGGGGAAATTGTGTCTCATTAGAGAGGAGTTTTGGAGCTTGGGTTTGCTGAGGGATATGGATTCCCACGTAAGCAGTCTGCATTTGGAAAGCTATATTTGTATTTTAACATTCACTAATGAGTGACTAATTTAATTATTTATTGCAGATTGGAAACGCCTGCATGCAGCTTATTATTGAAATGGCTCGGAATATTGTATATAAAATATTACAATGTAAACTGTCAAAGAGTATACATGTGTCTGAATCAACCTACATTTTTGCTTGCTTTCTTTTTCCATAGGGCAAAGATATATGCATAGAGAACTTTTATGTTGTTCCTACTTGGAAGGAAACCCCAAACATTGTTACAGCATTACCAGTGAGTGGGAGGTAAAAACTATAAAAAGGCATATATTCTTATTTCAAAAATTTCATAATTTCTGAAATCAATTTTAGGAGGATGCAGATATGAAAGACTTGATAGTCTTTCCAGCATGGACAAAAGCTAATGGCCCTGACCACTACATTGTCTGTGTAAGGAATTATTTCTTACTAGATATTGAATGTCTCATAGATATGTTGATTACAGCATAATTGTTGTGTTTCTAAAACTAAACTTATCATCAATGCTTCTTCCAAGAACTTTAGAATTAAATCTTGTTACACCTTAACACATTATAGATTATGAGGCCACTTCGAAGGGAGATAGTCTTTTTAGACTCTCAGTATGCAGAGCACGAATCCGGCTTTGGAGATGAGGAATACAGAGCAATTTTTAGGTCCATTTTTAGGTTAGGACATGCAGTTTCAGGCTCTAATTTTGGCTATGTTCCTTTAGCCATTTCTAGCTTTTGTTCTACTATACAATTAGCTTTGTTCAAAGTTTAAAGGCCATGTTCTATTGCCTTAACTCTAATTTTTGGCTATGTTCTCCTAGCCATTTCTTGCATGTTTTGGCTACATTCATTTAGCCTTTTTTGCATGGTGTGTCTGACTCTGTTCTCAGGTTACAGATGAGCTGTCATTTCAATTTGATCAGTCATATTCATGTTTTTTTTTCTACAGACAAATTGCCAACCAAATTGATCCAGGGATCTGGACAGAAATGACTGGAAAGGATTTTTCGGTGATAATTCTACTGCACAAATTATTATTTTGCATCTGTACCTTTTATCTATTATTAATTTCTAAACTGACTTTTTCTCATTTTCTCAATCATAGGCTTTGCCACGTCAGACAAGAGGGAATGACTGTGGTGTTTTTGTGCTGATGGTAGGGTCTTTAATGTTTTTATAAGTAAGGTCTAGTGAACAGTGTTAACAACAGCTTGTCTCCTGTATTTCAGTACACCCCCTCAATGGTCTGTGACATCGAGTTCGATTTCCAAGAGGTAAGTTAAAAAAAGGAAATTTATGTTTATTTTATTTACTTTAAGTTTATTTGGTAAAAGTAGAAAACAGTATGACCTTTAACTGGGCATTTCTTTCAGGTTGACATGCCCATGATTAGAAAATGGTGGTGTCTTATGCTAATGGAACGATTTCAAATTGACGGGTATGTCAAAAAGTATTGTACATTTTGGTAAAATATTATTCAGAGGTCCCATATATGAGTTAAATGTGTCATATTACTTTTGTATATTTTTTCAATACAACATTTTATTTAGCATGAGTAACTAAACACCCTTAATAACTCTCTTAAGCGACAATTTCTTTTCTTTTTATTATTAGTCCTATAATTTTTTATTTATTATTGTTTGCAAGCTATGGGCGCAGGTTTGCCTTCTGGACAGACGAGGCAAAATGCTTATTGGAGGCGAAAACTCAACCTCTGTATAGGCTAAAAAGAAGCAGAAGCACCACACCAGATGTCCCACAGCACGTCCAAGCAGTCCAAGATCAGACAAGAACTGAAGAAGCACTGGTGGACTGCATTGTGTCTTCAAAGGGAACAGAGCAGCATTTAGTGGTACTGAAATGGTCATTTTTCACCATTTAAAGATTAGCATTCCTAAATGACTCACCCAGGGCTGTGATCATTGTCAACTTCAACATTGTCAATTGATTATCCAATATGCTCTTTAGCTATATTTTTAATGGTTATGCCAATTATTCATTGACGGCTTGTGTATATATAAAACAACACTTTTTGTTTGCCCCGCAGGATGTTCTCAATGGGAAACCATCAAAATGGTTCCCCCTAAAGCCACGTGTGTCAATCTTCATGGACAGTGAGCAGCAGTGTGCCATTCTTTTTGAACACCTCAAAGCTGTGCTACACAATTGTAAAACTCAACTGAGTTCATTTGTAGTTTTCTTTTTCCGGAGGTAGGCCCGCACATGTTTGTCAATTGGATTGTTTCTATTATTGCCATTAATTAATGTATAAAACATTTCATATATGTATTTGTTTATATGGACAGGCCATCATTCATGGCCTATGTGAGCTGCAGGCATTATCCTGGCAGGAGGCTGAGGAGGTGTTCCTTCGTGGCCCTACTTATCACCCTAGGTATGCTTGTAATTTGAATTTGCAAAAAAAAAATATTATTATTATTACACAATATTTTTGACAATGGCATTTATCTTTTATTTTAGTGAAGTTGAGGAATTTGACCGGGTGATAACAAAAAAAATGAGAAAAGAAGCAACATTTGCCTCCCAGAAAGTAATTATTTTACCTTATGCATTTACATTACATTTTACATTTATTCATTTAGCAGACGCTTTTATCCAAAGCAACTTATAAATGAGGAGTTTTTTTTAATGCAATTGAAGACGAAAATAAAGTCACTAACACAATTCTTTCTTCCTTTTTTCTTTGCTTTGTCCTGTTTACAGCAAGGTGATCATTAAATAAAGTACAGAATTGTTCATTATTGGTGTTTTGTCTATTATTTGAGTTTTGCTTCACATTCAAAATATCAAAAAACAGGTTTTGTAATGTTAGCATGGTATAATGTTAATTAGACCATTATATGTTGAGCTGAAAGGTAAAAATGGAATTTGAAACATTGTACAAAAACAAACTAAAACATTGTAGCAATATAATGTCACATAATATTTTTCAGATGATAGTTCAATTTGTATTTGTATCGGTTGCATCAGTAATTTCCTTTCAATTACACCCACGCTCAAAAAATAAATACTGGGTAATTAGTTAGTTTGAGAACACAATGATTTTTTTTTTTTTTTGGCACATGCATTAAGCAGGGAACGCAAATATTTATTTGGATAACTTTTAATAAAAAGAGACCGTAATATTGCATTCTAATATTTTCAATGGCATTTGGATAAGGGTGTTATACGATCTTCCGAACAGCAGGAGGCGCTGTCTCGAGAAACGAGGGGTCTGAGAATGCGGGACTCTGGGTGCGGGACTGTCGATGCAGCAGTCTCCGAGTCTGCAGCTTGATAATATTGACATGAGCAGACAGGCTTTGGAGGATTGGAGGCATTGTAACGTGATATTGTTGCTAGGTTACCTAAAGGTTATGTTATCAGGGATGCAAACGGCGTGCCTTTTGGCGGATGCTGCCTTTTTCACGGCTGTGTGGGGGACATGTGTGAATCGTGCAGATCAGTTGAGGTTTTTTTTGGGGGGGGGGGGGGGGGTTGGAGTGGTTTTGCACTAATTAGTTTGTCCACTAGGCGGCAACACTGGCCCGGGCCAGCCAAAAAAGTAAAGCAAGAGAGCCAAGAACAACAACAACAACAACAACAACAACAACAACAACAATCTACCGGACACCGCGGCAACATCAATAGACGGCAGATTTAACCCTTGTATGGTGTTCGGGTCTGTGAGACCCGTTTTCAGTTTTTTTCAAAAGAAAAATTAAACAATTAATTATTTTTTCAGCCTGAAATTCATTGGCTTTGGCTTATTTTCTGTGAAGAACATAAATCCGAACAAATTTTCAATGACCGCATACTGTACCTCTCCCCATGCATTTACATTACATACAAGGTGTTCGGGTCCACTGGACCCAGGTCTAATAAAAGTGTTGAAAGTGTAGGTCCATTGTTCCTACACTCTGTCTTCATCCTTTCTGGTGATGCTGTTTTCTTCCCCTCCCCTTCCTGCTCCCGCACAAAGTTGCAACATTGTTGAAAATTCAACTATCAACACTGTCTGCTCTTACATTCCCGCACATTTTATCCTCTCTCTTGTGGGAACCAAGCTTTATTTTCACATACCCTGTCCCACCTGCAAATTAGGGGCATAATACTATAAATAAGACTTTGCCAGTGTGGTTCCTTTTCACAACTGATCAAGATGGCCAAAAGATTATCTGCTGCAAGGGCCTTGCAATTGAAGAGAGAGGAGCTTCTGATGATGATGTCGAGGAAGAGGTTTCAGAATATGAGGATCACATTTCTGAAAATTCAGAGTCTGACAGTGAGTTTTAAGAAGAGGATGAGGTTGAGCACCATTTAGTAACAAAACGAAGATGAGTACCCCATCAGCAGCCAGCTCCAGGACCAGAGCAAGCCCACCAGACAGCAAGTGAAGAAATATGGATGTCAAAAAATGTCAAAAAACCCGAGAAGCACATTAATTCATCAATGTGATCTAACAAAGGTTAAGGGGAAAAATTAACCATGTTTGTTGTTCATATGGCTTGTAATTGGGATGAAGTAAGCATTTGTTGAGTAATTTAACATAAAATTGTTTGATAGTGTTAATTTGGAAAGCCAAAACTCTAGCGGGTCCACCAGACCCATGAACATTGGCTGAGTAACAAAAATATGAACACCACACAAGGGTTAAAAAGCGCTTGTAGGGCTCCAGACTGCGACCAAATTGGTCGCATTTTGTCTGCCGGTGCAGCGAAATTTTGTGAGCTGTCGCATTGGCGCGACCACCGCGTTGTTTAACTCATAAGCGCTGCTATTACTGTTTCATATGAGAAACATAAAACGGCAAACGAAACGAACGAGAAACCGAAGCGTGCCACGTTTGAGCTGCGCAGCGCGGACCGTTTATCAGCTAGGACCGCAACACAAACACGCTTGTCCAAGCTCAGAACAGCCTTTACTCGAGAACCAAAGTTGATTTTGCGACACTGCACAGTGCTGCGAGATCCAGTGAAAAGTGTTTGAATTCGTCCAGAATGAATTAGGGTTGCTGCTGTCACGTCCACACACAAAAGGAGAGGGTGAGTATCTTTCGTGATATTTATTGACAATGGTGCACAGTTCAAACATGTGAAGACAGGTGAGTATGGGTCTCGGTAGCCGAGTCTTCAAACACAACACAACAGGTGAGTTCTAGTTCATCAGTATCGTAGCAAGAGCAAAAGTCACTTCCCTTAAGGCGGTTAATGTGTTTCACAGGATAACACAGAAGCAGTCCACGAGGAGCACAGGAGAGACAACAGGAAGAGGTGAAGATCCACGGAGAGGTGTCCATGTAACTTTGATTCCAGCTGGTGAGTGAATGGCAGAGGTGAGTATTTAAAGGGAGTGGTGATTGCTGGTGCAGGTGACGGTAATTAGAGCTCCGGTGATGGTTCACGGGTGTGGTGCAGTGGGGATTGGCTGGTTGGTGATGGATCGCGGTGGTTGGGACTGAGGGAATGTGCTGAGGGTGTGACAGCTGCAAGATCTAGGGAGAATCATTCAAATTCTGCTCAGAATTCTGTTATAAACAGCGCTGAAGTAGGCTATGTCAGACAACCAGAAGTAACACCAACTTAAGCAAAGTCGAATGTTATTACTGTATTCATTTCAGGGTTTGTACAACCTTTGAGAGACAAATTTAAGCACTTTTAAATTACTTTCAAGCTTTTTGCTCAACCATTTTCAGCACTTTAAAGCTCTTATGATCCAATTTGAATGTTATTTTGATGGCCAAAATATACTTTGTGGTAAACAAACACTTATGTCAAATTAAAATACATAAAATCACCATTATAACCAGTATATGGCAATAATAATCTGTATAGTTTATGTATATACAATTTATAGTTTATGTGAAGATCGTTTTAAAATTACCTAAATTAAAAGTTTTTATATATTTCAGAGCCTATTAAATGTTGAAAATATTGGCTTTCAATTATACCGATGTTGAAATGGACATATGTAAAACTGAGAGAAAATTCATTTAATAGAGTCACCAGTAGCAGTACTGATATCAATACTTCATTAATAATAGGCTACTTGGTAAAAAGATGACATTAAACACATATTTAAAATATACTTCATGTTGTTTCTACCTTAATTTGGAGGTTCAGTGTGAAATTGACAATATAAATATATAAATATGCGATTAATCACGATTAATTACAGAAAAATGTCTGATTTTTTTATTTTTATTGATTGAAAGACAGCAATAATGTTAACCTTTTATAGATGCTGGTGTTGGTAATATTAGTTAATTTTAGTGAATATGCATTTCAATGTAATTGTATAGTTCTCCCTAGAAAGAGATCAGGACGGCCCCCACCCCCTTGGCCCCCTTTAAATTTTCAGTTCAATAATCCGGCCCTCAAATGAATCTAATTGAATAGCCCTGGTATAGGGTATCCAGACGTCCTGATTATAGATGTCAGGTCGCTTTATGCTACACTGAGGCTAAAATATGCAACTTTTCATTTGCAGAATGAGAGAATTTGATGAGAGCCAGGCACTTACAGTGCAGAAAGTGGATGAGGGCTGTAAAATTTTTGATGTTACAGAATCTGTGTATTTTTATATAAAGAAGTTTGTATGTGTATAGGGTGAGCCCTGGATGGCAGAGGTTGGTGGCAATGTAATTATATGATATTTGCTGCGGGGGCACGGGCTTCGATAATCTCACTCCTTTTTGACCATACCTCTGTTTGCATCCCTGTGTTATACAATTATGGGGGAAAAAACGATTATACAGTTATGCATTACATTGCCCGTCGAAGCTCTGTGCATCGAAGAAGATGACCTTTTTTGCTTAAATAAATAAAAGCATTATTGCAGAACAGGTCACTGTCAGACAGTGTTGGGCTAGTTACTCAAATAACGTAATATATTACGCATTACTAGTTACTCCTTTAAAAAGTATTATTGTTACTTTGCTTATCACTTTCTGGCAACAGTAATTAGTTACACTACTAGTAACATAACTTTTTCTTCATGCCCCACAGGAGTTGTAACTGTTCATCTTTCACGTAAAATTCTTCCAGAATGTAACTAACAACATATTTCTGCCTCATCATTTGACCAAAATCCACAATGGATCGCAGTCAACAGCATTATGCGAGTGTGTGCGTGTATGCATATGTATGTGCCTGTGTATATGCATTCACCTCTTGTCACACAACATGCTCCTCAGCATGATTCTCTTTGCTAAAAAGAGGTTTGGTCGCTGCAGAGTGCACTTTCAGTCCGACTTCTCTTAATAGTCAGCTGCAAATATGGCTTGACCCCAAAAAAATTCTAACAAAAGGTTTCTCAGTGGTTTACAGTAGTATCAGATGTGCTTAAAAACATACTAAAAGTTTACCAAAGTTTGACTCCAAGAAAGGCCCCATTTTCAAAATGGCGGCGGTCAGGTACTTAAAATGACCATTACTCCTTTGTATTCCTCCTAGACCAGGAATACTGGTGCCTGATACACATTTTGGGCAGTTAATATTTTAATTAGCATATTTGCATGATCGATACAGGTAAATTATAAAATTAAAATATAAATATATAAATTAAAATGTCGTGGAAAAGTTAATTTCAGTAATTCAACTCAAATTGTGAAGCTCGTGTATTAAAGGGGTCATCGGATGCCCATTTTCCACAAGTTCATGATTTTTTAGGGTCTTAATGAAAAGTCTGTAATATACTTTGGTTAAAAATTCTCAATAGTAGTGTAAAAAAAACACCCTTTTACCTTGTCATAATCAGCTCTGCAAAATATCAGCTCATTTAATAGCATGGGCCCTTTAAATGCAAAAGAGCTCTGCTCGCCCCGGCCCCTCTCTGCTGAGGGAATAGGAGCTGTAATGTTTACTTTAGCTGCGTTTAGCTGCATTTAGCCGTGTTTATCGGCGAAACTTGCCAACGAGCACATTATTAAGATTCATACGAACAGAGTCGCATACGTAGATCGGGATCGGCGCTTTCTAGGGATGTAACGGTATCAAAACTTCACGGTACGGTATTTATTGAATCATTTACAGGAAAAACAAAACTAATGAAGAGACTCGAAAAAAGTGCCAGAAGTGTTTATTAAACAGTTTACATGAACACTGAACATATCAATGGCATACAAATTAGCCATCTATCTGTAAACTTTGAAACTTAAATTTTTCAATTTTAGTAACAAAAAATTATTAAAGCATGTAAAAAACAGTCAAATCAGTTTAGCTGAATGAGTTGTCTAAATCTAGTAGTCTGCTTGAAATAAGAATTTTTTTTCTTACCCCATTGGCAGATTATTTAGCTTGTTTTAAACAAAAACTCACTTAATTTTGACTTGTTTTTACTAAAAACAAGACAATAATTTTTACTTGTCTAGAAAATCCTTCTTGATTTAAGAATTTTTAGATATTTTGGCTGGAAACAAGACAAAATTCTAAGTAAGAAAAGCTTTATTTTGCAGTGCAGTAGGCTCTCATGCCTTTCTTTCGCATTAAATCTTTATTAAAAACAATCCTTTAAAGAACTTTTCTACCTGGACAAGTGCTTCTATTATGTTGCCTAGTTTATTTAAAACTGCACCTTTCCTTATTTTAAACCTAGCCAAAAAGCCACGTGTTGACTGTGAAACACAGTAGACTTCATTTATATGCATTTATGGTACATTTCCGTGTCAATCCATGTTCATTTTTACATCGAACAATGCACTGTAACATTAATTCAGCGCATACAGCGCAGCAAAAAATAGACTCTGTGCCGAAACGATCGCTGCACTGCTGCAAAGGCAACGCTTCTAGGACGTACTGCCGGACAGCAACCGCGTGCAGTGTGAACGCTCTAATCCGTTAACATGGGTGCTGAAAAGAATACGTAACGCATACGCACTGAAGACGGAGCATGTAGGTTCGACCATTTCCATCTCTTTTCCTTGCTGTTACAGTCTGTAGCGACAACAGACCGCAAAGGATGATGGCCACGCCTGGGCTGATGGGAAATGTGGTTCCCGCTACCTCCCGTTCGCTCCTTTCGCCTGAGCAAACTTTTCTCAGAAGACCTATCGTTTTATCGAGTCATGCGACCACGGTAGTATAGAAAAAATTTGTTATTGCGGTATGACGGTATTTACAATACCGTTACATCCCTAGCGCTTTCCTTTTAAAAACTAAAGTAACGTTGTCCTCTACCTCTTAAGCAGCTTAGATGTCATGAGCAAATGACTACTGCTATGTTCATTATTGCATCCAACAGAACACCTCAATCACTCAATTAGAGTCTTCCTCTGCACCTAAGTCGACACAATGGCGATCAGAGTCGGACTGTTTCAGCTCGGTGAGGGCGGACCTAAGGTAAGACGTTCATGTCAATCTACCTCTATATTGTGGGAGTGCCCTCTGTTGGTGTTCCGTCACGACAAAAAGCTGCGAATGACCCGATTTTAAAAAGGGGATATTACTTTTAAAGATTGAAAAATACCACTGGGTGGATTTTTATTATTGTAGGGTGGTTGTGTACACAAACTGCCAACACACATTAATATTCAACATGTAAAAGTTAGTTTTGTGTCCGATGACCCCTTTAAATAAATTAATTGCACACAGACTGAAGTAGAATACGTCTTTGGTTCTTTTAATTGTAATGATTTGGATAACATTTAACAAAAACCCATCAATTCACTATCTCAACAAATTAGAATATGCTGATTTGCATATCAGCTAATCAACTCAAAACACCTGCAAAGGTTTTCTGAGTCTTCAAAATGGTCTCTTAGTTTGGTTCACTAAGCTACACAATCATGGTGAAGACTGTTGATCTGACAGTTTTCCAGAAGACAATCATTGACACCCTTCACAAGGAGGGTAAGTCACAAACATCCATTGCCAAAGAAGCTGGCTATTCACAGAGTGCTGTATCCAAGCATGTTAAGTGGAAGGAAAAGGTGTGGAAGAAAAAGATGCACAACCAACTGAGAGAACTGCAGCCTTGAGAGGCTTGTGAAGCAAAATCGATTCAAGAATTTGGGTGAACTTCACAAGGAATAGACTAGACTTGCGTCAAGGCATCAAGAGCCACTACACACACAGATGTGTCAAGGAATTTGGCTACAGTTGTCATATTCCTCTTGTAAAGCCACTCCTGAACCACAGACAACATCAGAGGTGTCTTACCTGGGCTAAGGAGAAGAAGAAATGGACTGTTGCTCAGTGGTCCAAAGTCCTCTTTTCGGATGAGAGCAAGGTCCTAGAGTCTGGAGGAAGGGAGAAGCTCATAGCCCAAGTAGCTTGAGGTCCAGTGTTAAGTTTCCACAATGTGTGATGATTTGGGGTGCAATGTCATCTGCTGGTGTTGGTCCACTGCACCCGTTTACCAAGAAATTTCAGAGCACTTAATGCTTCCTTCTGCTGATCAGCTTTTTAAAGATGCTGATTTCAATTTTCAGCAGGATTTGGCACCTGCCCACACTGTCAAAAGCACCAAATGTTGGTTAAATGACCATGGTGTTGGTGTGCTTGACTGGCCAGCAAACTCACCAGACCTGAACTCCATAGAGAATCTATGAGGTATTGTCAAGAGGAAAATGAGAAACAAGAAACCAAAAAATGCAGATCAGCTCAAGGTTCAGGTCAATGAAACCTGGGCTTCCATACCACCTTGGCAGTGCCACAGACTGATCACCTCCATTCCACGCTGAATTGAGGCAGTAATTAAAGCAAAACAAGTATTGAGTACATATACAGTAAATGGACATACTTTCCAGAAGGCCAACAATTCACTAAACATTTTTTTTTTTTTTTTATTGGTCTTATAATTTGTTGAGATAGTGAATTGGTGGGTTTTTGTTAAATGTGAGCCAAATCATCACAATTAAAAGAACCAAAGACTTAAAACAACGTCAGTCTGTGTGTAATGAATTTATTTAATACACAAGTTTCACAATTTAAGTTGAATTACTGAAATAAATGAACTTTTCCACAACATTCAAATTTATTGAGATGCACCTGAAAGTGATTACAAGTACAATTATATATTAAAGCAATTTGAAATAAATGACTATTTAGAGGGTTCACACTCAGGCCTCTGTTAGGGCTAATTCAGAGTTGTTTATGTTCAAAGTTATACAACTCCAATTTAAGGAACTTTTGGGTGCAATAACTTTTACATTGAATGTCAAGTCTGTGTTTTAGAAAAAAAAAAAAAAAAGCTGTATGTGTCCAAAAACACGTATTGAGTAGGAGTTACATGACATAGGCTAAATCGTTTACATCTCTGGTTCACCCCAAACAAAGATAAAACCTTACAGTAATCTCACAACTTCATGTATTCCATAAGTATGTAATCATGTCAGTGCAATTTAGACAAGTCCAACGGATTCATAGACCCAGAAAATATTGGGTTAGACACCAAGATTACTTGGCTAGGTCAAATAATGAAGGAGTTAGGCTATTTTAAGGGTTTTCTTCCCATCTTGGATGCCATCTTGAAAATGACAGCTTTGTAGTGGTCAAACTTTGGTAAACTTTTAGTATGTTTTTAAGGACAGCTAATACTACGAAAAACAGCTGAGAAACCTTTTGTTAGAATTTTTTTAGGGTTAGGTGTTGTTTTTTTTTTTTTCATATATGCAGCCGTGAAACTGGAATCCAGCCGCAGTTTGCAAGGAGCGGAGCCGTTAACTCTCTCAAACTGACAGGATTTATCACGGATACCATGGTTACTTCATTAAAAACGGCTGTCGGCATAGTTTAACGTGAACCGTGCGGTTCTTCCCCTCTGCGGATGTGTTTGCGGCGCAGGAGTCGTAACAATGTACCGTCGTCTCGCTGGCGGCGGTAGACAGAAGCAGCGGCTAGAGCTCAGTCTGGCGAATCTGTGAGCTCGAGCTGCTCAAGTGGCGGCACGAGGCTCTGATCGCCAGCGCGCTTGCGCTACACGCGCCAACCCGAGCCGGAGAGAGCCGAGCGGCCGAGCGTCGATACGAACCCGCGGTGCTCACCGCTGCTGTCGCTCCCATACCTCCATCCTCGAAGCCCAGCAAGCTTTCCAGTCTCGATCTAGGTAAAATCCTATTTTTCTACTGGTGGTGGTGTTTTACCAAAGCGGTTGGCACTTTCACGAATTGTATGGCTAGCTACCAAAGCAAGATGGCCTGCGGGTTATACGTCCGTCAAACAGCTGTACACGCTATAGGTTCAAGTGGCTGCAGCTTATGCTGCCTTCATGCGCTATCGTAATTATGGTAAATACCAAAGCTATCAAGACGGCCCGTGGCCCATGCGTTCTATCAAAAGATGGCCTGCGTATTCAATCATGCGTTCTATCAAAAGATGGCCTGTGTATTCAATCATGCGTTCTATCAAAAGATGGCCTGTGTATTCAATCATGCGTTCTATCAAAAGAGGGCCTGTGTATTCAATCATGCGTTCTATCAAAAGACGGGCTGTGGCCCATGTGTTCTATCAAAGGACGGCCAGCGGCCACGCGTCCTATTAAAAGATGGCCCGTGGCCCATGTGTTCTATCAAAAGATGGCCTGTGTATTCAATCATGCGTTCTATCAAAAGATGGCTTGTGGCCCATGTGTTCTATCAAAAGATGGCCTGTGGCCCATGCGTTCTATCAAAAGAAGGCCTGTGGCCATAGACTGTAAAAAATATGGACGTAGTATCCGTGACGTCACCCGTAGGATTCTGAAGCGCTATTTTGAAGCCTGTTGTGGGCGGGATTCGGCCGTCGCCATCTTGGAATTGCGTCACCGCGCGTCACTCCCGGATAATCAAAAATGGGCTAAAAGGCGGGGGACGTGGGTGGAGCTGGTTGCTGAAACCACGGCCGCCTAGCGCGACAGTGGTGACAGCAGCGGCAATCCCCCTGTCACTCAAGTGGCCACGCCCTTAATTATGCTGAACTTTAAGGCTTAATATAACTTAAACGGATGAGATATAAAAAAAATTCACCCCCCTCACAGTTGACATGAAGGGCAAAACTAGCTATATAGACCAAAACCATTTTTTGAACCAGGCTGTAAACATACTTTTTTCTGCTGTAAAGTTGGGCATTTTAACATGGGGAGTCAATGGGACTGACTCTCTTTTGCAGCCAGTCTCTAGCGGCCAGTCGATGAATTGCATTTTAAGACACTTCCGTGTTGGTTTCAATAAAGAGAGCGGGAAGTTGCCCCTTGCCTGTGGCCCATGTGTTCTATCAAAAGATGGCCTGTGGCCCATGTGTTCTATCAAAAGATGGACTGTGGCCCAAGCGTTCTATCAAAAGATGGCCTGTGGCCCAAGCGTTCTATCAAAAGATGGCCTGTGGCCCAAGCGTTCTATCAAAAGATGGCCTGTGGCCCATGCGTTCTATCAAAGATGGCCTGTGGGCCACGTGTTCTATCAAAGGACGGCCCTGTTTCACGTCGCAATCAAGGATACCAGGAGCATATGTTCATTTTCACGATAGATATATATAAAAAAAAAAAAACAGCTAGTGGTTCATAACCATGAATGGCACTCATCTAAATCTAATTTGTTCTCTTTCTTTCTCCATCTAAGCCAGGAACCCCAGGATTCACGACCGATTAGGTCATTTTAAAACAGTCCTTTGGGGGTGGGCCCCGTTCCGGTGAATCCTTAAGTCCACCTATCTTTGGGGGTGAGCGGCGCCCCCGCCTTCGTCTTCAGGCGGGACTCGCTGTTTCCGTACCCTCTGAACGCGAGTTACGAACGGGGCCTATGCCAAAGAACCTGATTGCTTGCTGAGCTTCTACATAAACGTAATCGGTATAGTATAAATTCTCCCGAGTCTTTCTGGTAGAAATGAAGCTAGCGCAAGTTCTGCCAGGAAGACTTAATTGGTCGCGTCACTAATTACCTCCTCATCTCCCAATCATATAATTTACTGTAGCTTTAAAGGGTAGCGCTTACCACGTCTGAGTTCACAGATGCTGTCGCTCCAGCACCTCCATCCTCCCCACCTCCACCAAGATGGAATCTTCCTCCAACTCCTCTACTCCACCAAGCTGGGTCATCCCTCTATTTACCACATCACTATCAATCAGGCTATCCCCTCCTTCGTGAAGACTCAGATTGTCGTTCCTCAATCCCCACCATCACCAGTTGGCCCCTTCTTGACTCCTCGGGGGGTGAGCGGCGCCCCCGCCTTCGTCTTCAGGCGGGACTCGCTGTTTCTGTACCCTCTGAACGCGAGTTACGAACGGGGCCTACGCCAAAGAACCTGATTGCTTGCTGAGCTTCTACATAAACGTAATCGGTATAGTATAAATTCTCCCGAGTCTTTCTGGTAGAACTGGGAAGCAATTTCAGCTGCAGTGTTGAACTGATTCCCCATTGAGTATCCGCATTATCCTGTCTTTTAATGCATTTGTCTTTCATGGACTACCAGCCTTTTTGGGGGACTTAAATGAATGACATTGTAAACCTGCAATATAAGAAATCACAGATTTGGAACCATTAACTTCTCTTGCAATGGCTGAAAGGGTCATCCTTTGGCCTTCATCTAGACAACCTCCTGTCACAGGGTTTCTGTAAACTTAGAGTGGCCCATCATCTTGCAATTTTTGTGACAAATAGAGGAATGTTGCCAGTTAAACAGGGTTTGTTACAATTTAGAAATTTGCACCAGCTTCCAAGATTAACATAAATAACTTGGGAGGTATCTGTAAGTGTTCTCTAATTTTGATCACAGTTTTTTTTTTTTTTTATATCTATAAGTTTTTTATACTGTGCTTTGGAATACAGCAAATGTATAAAATATGCTTTAAAAAATTCTGCACTTTTAATCCCATTAAGATTAGTACTAGGCAGTAACCTCGAAATTTAGGAAACTATAGGTTGTTCTCTAATTTTGATCACCACTGTACAAATCTTTTTACCAATTTATCAACATTTTTTAAAAGAAAGCAGTTTTGTTTAAAATAGAATGACTCTTGTTGCCTTAAAGAGGCATTTATTAATTTTTCACCAAAATGTGAAACTTGCAGTCACTGGTTTCTTAACCGGAACACCAGAAAAAATAAAACACATGAAAAGTAAGTCACAGCTGGAACTGAGGAATGTTGCTTCAGTTTGTGGTACACAAACTTTCTCATTGCCAGCACATGGCATTGTGTCAGCTGTCTCGCACTGATGTCTCTGGTTAGAGAAAGAGCATTCTGTACAGATAAATGTAACATTTTAATGTCACATAGCAGATGTCCATTTATCAGTGGTGGTTCTAGGGGGAGGGGCACAGGGGGCCAGTGCCCCTGCGTCAGCATACTTGGCCACTCCACTGGCCCCCCTAAATCTGGAATCGTTTCTGGAATTTTTTTACCACAACCGAGCATTTTCGGGTGCAATACACAGTTTGTCCTGCAGGTGACAGTAATGATGCTTGTGTGCCAAAAGGAAACGATTACGCATGCAAGACCACAACAATGTCGAGTCTGTGTGCCCTCAACGAGATTACGTCTAACATCACATCATACAGGTAATGAACATATTTTGTAAAATATAATGAAAATGATTATCATTACACATCATATTAAAATACTGACCTTTATTTTCCGGTGTGTTGCACATGTTAAATCTGCATATAAGTTAAAGCAGTTGTGACTCGTGGGTATAGGCTACAAAGAATCAGCTGCTTTCTTTTTGTCCACATTATTTTCACACATGTCTAGTACAAATATGTGGCTTTGTTTTATATTTACGGTGTATACGTTTTTCGTTATTTACCTCAAAAGAAAAGGAAGTCAAATGTGACAACATGCCCCATAGCTGAGGTACGTTGTAACACAACCATATGACAGCTTAAAATGTTAACTGATCGAATGAGAAAATATACACAACAAACTAAAATATTTTGTCAATAAATCAAATAAAGTAATGACGTTTATTTTTTTTTATTTTAAATTATAATCTAATTTTGGAGTTTGAAAATGAACCCATCACAATCATGCTTGGAACGGCCCTGATGGGATGCACTTTTTTCCAGGGGTTTCAGAACAGCGTAATTGATACTGCGTCACCAGGCAGGCGTGGCCTATTTGAGAATTTGCATAGGTCACCGATCATGCGCAGTTTGGGAAAAGCCATTTGCTTCAGATACCTCCACGATTGCAGGGGTTTCGTGCCCTTCATATTTATATTCATACACTCTCCGAAAATAAAGTACATAATTGTACCTTTAGGGGTACATTAGCTTGTCACTGGGGCTGTACCCTCAAGGGTACAGCTTTTGTACCCTTGGCATAGGGTACATATTTGTACCCTTGTGATTTGTACCTTAAGAGACCAGTCTTGTACCTGTGGTGACAATTTTGTACCTTTATTTAACAGTACAAAAATGGACCCTTCAATAAGGGTACAAAATTGCCTTTGACAGGGTACAATCGTTGACTATGATATATATTATTACAAACACACACACACACACACGCGCTGTATTAATATCAGAATTTATTAAGTCCTTTTTATTTTATTATTTTACATTTCATTTTAAACACAATGTCTAACTGTGACATAACTTGTCGTCAACTGAGTAAGTGTCATATGCCTGAAAGTCCATTTCATCTGCTGGTTTCAGTAAAGTCCATTCTTTATCAACCTTGACACTGCATGCATGAAATGTGAGGAATGTGAGGCTGTTGTTCATTTATAAGGTTGTTAAAATAGCAATAATTAGCATTGTGTTATTGGGCAGATACACTAGATTACTAAGCACATGCATCATCTACATTCTTTGCATACACATTATATGCTCAAAGAGTGGTTTATAATTAGAATGTGACTATATTCTGGTGTGGTGTGCAGATTCGGTAGCTAGTAAATTAGATTTTGTTTTGGGTGTTCATGCTACACAATTAAAGTAAAATTTTATTTTGTAGTCATTGTGCACAAATATTGTGCTTATGTACTCAAATTTCCGCCTTTTCCTTTCACACAAGAACAGATAAGAATTGCTGTTAAAACTTGTTTGACTGGATTTAAGCAAGAACTGATGAATCAAAAGTAATTTAACAATGGTGGAAGACAAAAAGCAATAGGACCATCCAAGCAAGTCTTCAGCGTAGCAACAATGATGAGGTGATCAGCCTCATTACCACTTTAAATTCCACTTAAAAGTAATGAAATATTTAAAAGTGAATAAAGTATTCCTTTAAGTGGAGACATGTGTGGTGTTAATATGATTTTCTTTCTATCAGTACATTTGTCAAGTGTATTTGGTGTTATGGAGGTGAACAAAAGAGATTTTAGCAAGCAAGACATACCTCTCCAAGTGTAATAAAGCGATCAATGTTCTCTTTGAAGATGTAAGGCAGAAAGACGAGGGCTGCCCTAAAGTCAATATCTGCAAGACATAAGATATACTTGATATTTAAACAACATTTTTCTAATTCAGAAGCAGTGCAGGTAAATATAAAGGTCATCACTAAATGTATAGGCATTAACATTACAAGTACCTGAAAGATCCTCAGTAAGAGCTTCTACTTTTTGTCTCCAGGTAAAACTGGAATAGTGGGCATTTCCTTTGAGCTAGTTGAAGCACCTTCGGTACAATACATTTGAAGCCTTCATTGAATCGCTGACACAAGTTCCCTGTTGCTGGATGGATACGTTCCAACTCATCACACAACTACAGACGAAAAAACATTAAGCTTTATTCCATACCAGAAATCATCATGCAGCTTGATACTAATCTAAGAAGCAGTACTTAATGGCATATGGAAGATATGTGACATTTGTGTGTAGACTACATGTTAGTTTTCATGCTATAAAACCATTAAAATTCACATCATTTCTTTCCACTGTCACATTTTTAATGATGATCAATAACATTTCAGTTACATAGTGGTTTTTGCTTGTTTATTAGAGTACAATACATTCACCAAGTTTGACCCAATAACTCCTTCCCTGTCATGAAAGCTACACAAGGAATCTCGCTCCGGTGACTAGATGGCTTTTTTCCTGCCAGACTTTCAACAACTTTCATATGATTGACATCAGCTTTGTGTCGCGTCCTGCCTGCTACTCGGGACGTGGTGTTTTGAATGATTAGTGAAGGTGCACCGCAGCTGGGGGGGTGGGGGGGATTTTGGTAGGTTGTAGTTACTCGCACATTGTGCTCGTAAATTATTTTTCCAGTTCGCACATATCGATTTTTAGGGGCATAAGTGAGCAAAATGGTCGCACTGAGCCCTGTATCTGTGTGTACGCCATTTTGGACCAGTACACTCCTGGTGAAGTTCTCATTTTCATGACAGGGAATCAAACTTGGTGCATGCATTACACTCACACGGACCAGCAAATAAGAATATACCATTAAGAATTCTAACTATGATCTTAGGATACATTTTTACCCCGGTGGGTGTCCTTAAAAAAAGGGTACTTCTTAACTGTGTCCTCTACAGTCATGCCATCAGCAATCTCCTTTTGCCGCCATGCAAACGTCTGCTGCATTCGGTCACGTACAATCCTGAAGTCAGGTAGCATCTTCTGGTACTGGCTATTTAAGACATTTTTCACATGAGCCTCAATGGAGGATGGATCCTCACCCAGAACACTTGGTGCCTTTATGGGAATTGAGATAGAGAGAGATACACTAACAAACACATCTGACATAAAAATAAACACTAAGGGGTGGTTTCCCGGACCAAAATTAAATTAAGACAGGAGTAGGCCTTAATCTAGAATAGTTAATCTTTTTTTTTTTTTTTTAAATGGCTGCGTTCGAAACCGCATACTCAATGAGTAGGTACTTAATTTCAATAAGTACTTACTTAACGAGCGCTAAAAGAGTATGTATTCTACAGCCAAATCTCGTTGAGTATGAATGGGATCTGCACGTCTTCCGCCATGTTGACGTTATCATGTGACCAACGACGTTATAACAAGTGCAACAACTTAACATATAGCGACAGGTTTAATTCATCTTTCTATAAATATTTTGATATTGATGAAATTTGTTCATTTTGTGGTCATGTTGAATAAACAGCTGTTCTTTTATTGTGATTGTACAGATACATTTTGGGTTCATTAAGGTTTTTGCATTTTTTTAATTCTCAAAGAAATAATTTTTGTTACGAAAAACCAAATTCTTTATTTTTTAAATAAGTTATTTGTTTTGTTTTATATTCAAAATTGTTTATCCACACGCAAAGCTATCTTAAATTCTTGTTGAATGTAATCCTTTTTCATCCCTGAGGCTTATCAGTAACAAAAACAAATCCAATTTTTGATAAACGATGATGTGAATATTTGGATTATTCAGAGATATTTAATCATATTTCCCTGTGTATATAATTGCATACTATGATGTAAGCAAGCCTAATAGTTATGTTTTCAGGTTTTCTCATTATGATTGTTCATTGTTAAAGATAAATACCACCTTTCCCTGAGCCTGTAATAATAAGTTATGTAGTAATAATAATAAAAAGAAAAATATAGCTGCAAGCAGCAATTACGGGGCCAAGCACTCAAATGGGAAAATGAGGAGCTAAGGATGGCAGGAACAGCAGACCAACTGCAACAATAAGTAAAAAGAAGCCATTTTAGGATGATTTTAGTCAAAACGACAGAAAAATTATGTAGAACGCCTACTGATATGATTTAATGGCTTATTAGGTTTGACCAACAGGTGGCGCTGTTATCAAATCGATGTGGTGTGTTTAGTGTGAGATGACAAACGTTCACACAAAGTTTGGTGTCATTATGTCAGTTTTCCAAAGATATAGCCTTAGAGTCATTTTCACATCAAGCCTAAAATTTATAGAGCTGCTGTACGAAAACGATTTCAACTATCAACATGAAATCCATAACTTTTTGTCAGCACAGTCTGAAGATGATCTGACTCGATTTTGGTGAAAATCGGACAAACGGTCTAGGACTAGTTCGAAAAAGTAGGTTTTCAACATAGATCTAAATGGCGGACAGGAAGTTTGGCCAACTGTGGCATAATTGGTATCTATGTTGTCGGCATGACCCAAGGAATATTTTGAGATCAGTTTCATTACAATAAGCTAATGCTATCTACAGTTATTAGCATTTTTGATCATTTTAAAACTAATGGTTAATTAATGGTTCATTACTCTTGACCAATAGGTGGCGCTGTTACCAAATTAATGTGGTGTAATCAGTGTGAGGTGGTAATGCCTCATACCAAATTTGGTGCAAATATCTCAAAGCTTTGCAGAGATACAGCTTCCGATGCGCTTTGGCATCTTTCCAGCAAATTCGTTGATGTGTTAAATGAAAACGGTTTTGAATATCAACACAAAATCCATAACATTTTGTCAGCATGGTGTGAAGATGATCCGAGTCAAATTTGGTGAAAATCCGACTAACGGTCTAGGAGGAGTTCGAAAAAGTAGGTTTTCTACATTCATTAAAATGGCGAACAGGAAGTTAGACCAATTTTGGCATAATTGGTATCAATGTTCTCGGCCTGACCCAAGGAATATTTTGAGATCACTTTTATTACAATAAGCCATTTTTTTACAGAAGTTATTAGCATTTTTAGAATTTCGTTATAACTTTTGACCACAAGGTGGCGCTGGCCCCAAAATTTTTATGTACATTCAGGGCATGGTGCCGAACATTTTTGTAATTATTGTCGAAACGATACGTTAATCCGTTCTCAAGATACAGCATTTTAAAGCTAAATTCAAAATGGCCGACACCCAAAATGGCTGACATGGGAAAATTGGATATGGTTCGACTCGACATGCTCCTCCGAATCTAACGGGACGAGATTTTTGGCCAAATCACTAAGAAGTTATAAGCAAAAATAGGCAACTTTCATATCTCCTGACCACTAGGTGGTACTGTGACGAAACTCTGCAGGTAGCCTCAGGTCATGCTTGTTATAACACACACCAAGTTTGGTCTCAATATTCCAAAGCGTTGCGGAGATATGGCCTCACTTACATTTTTGAACGCTTTTCGTAGAATTCATTAGCGCGTTATTCGATAACGGTTTTTTCAATCAACTTGAATTCCATAACTTTTTGCCTGCATGGTCTGAAGATGATCTGAGCCAATTTTGGTGAAAATCAGACAAACCGTCTAGGACGAGTTCGAAAAAGTAGGTTTTACAAACAATAAATTATTGAAAAAAAACTAAACCTTCTGATTTTTGAAATTTGCTGTTCATTCGACTCAGCATGACCCAAGGATTCAGAGAAAATTGGAATTTTGATTTTATGGCTTACGGTTCAAAAGTTATCAGCAAAAAGAAAGTGAAAGTTTGGACAAGTGGTGGCGCTAGAGAGTTTGAGTTAGAGACTTCAAACTTGCTATGGTTAAAGTTGAGACTGTCCTCTATCAGTGTGACAAATTATACAACTTTCCCGCAAGCGGTTCTATGGGCTGCCTTAGACTTGTGGCGGAAGAATAATAATAATAAGAAACAGAACGATTACAATAGGTGCCTATGCACCTTCGGTGCTTGGCCCCTAATAAGCACAAACGGTGCTCAAACACCTCATAGCATCAGTAACACAACGACCCTTCCTAGTACATCTTCCTCCATGTTTGCAATATCTGCACAAAGGAGACATGGATCCGCTGCTCGAAGATCTTGTTTGGAGAAGACAGTTGATTTTACACTCAAAAAAATTTAAGTATTACTACTTAGAAATTAAGAGTACTTCAGAATGCACTGATCAATAATAATGGTACATGCTGACCTATAATTAATTATATTTTTAGTAAAACAAGCATGTTTATTTTATTAATTAATTAATTAATGCATATGTTAATGAAACTTATATTTTATTTACAGACAACAACATGGATAAATGAGTAAAATAATAAATTAAAGTTGAACATAAATAAAGACACATGGAACAAAGCTTCAGACATATTGGTATTTTAGTCTTTCTCTAGATGCTCTCGCTGGCTCTTTGGTCTCTGAGGATGAAGAGACCACAGCAACATCTGGTCCAGATGAGACCAAGGGCAGGTGGAGTGATGGAGGGTCTCATTGATGGCACTTGGCCATTTCCAGGATGCTGCTGTGGATTTCTCTTTTCTTACTGCACACACCAGTCTGCAGACATTTCGATCATACAAAGATGCACAAATACAATACAAAAGTTGTCATTTTACAGCACAATGGCATTAGATCTCTGTATTAGAAGCAACAAAATTATCTAACTTTATATTAAGTTTTAGATTTTACTTTTTTTTCAAATACTGCTATCACCTTTGCTTTCAGGTCCTGCTCCACCACAAAATATCTGCAACAAAGGCACAGAAATCAAGAATAAGAAAAGTGCTATAATAGCTCTGCTTAAAGTTATTTTTTTTAATTAAATATTATTAATAAACTGCAACTTAAGGTTTAAAATATGTTTTACTGATGTCTGTAGTGTATTCACTCAAAGCCTTTGATGGCAGCACTGCTTCATCAATCACTCTTCACCAGACAAGCATACTTGTCTCATCTGTCCCTGTAACATCCAGCCAAGATTCAGTTCCCTCTGATTCATGTGCTCAATACCATATTTATGAGGTAGCTGTTGTGTTAATTGGTTTATCATCAAATACAAATGCTCCTGAATTTATCAACAGTACTAATAGACAAATGAAATAGATACCTCATGTTTAGTTACTATATGTAGGCCTACATGTGTTTTTTTACATAAAAGTCATCTAAAGCAGTGTTGACAACAGTGAACTCTACATAAGCTCACATACCGTCACTCATTTAGATGTCTGTTTGGTGTTGTGATGTGCTCATTTAATTCTCTTAGAACATGTTCCTGTCAGTTGTTAAACATTTAGTAATCATCTTTAAGATGTATATGTGTTGTATAAAATGTGTTTTACAGCGAAATCACAAATATACTTTAACGTTACTGTCTAATGTCTTGACACCTTATGCAAATCAGCAGTTTACGATACAGTAGCTCAACAAATCTGATTTTAAGACAGGGAACCGTGTATTAGTTTGTAATACTCACATTTGTAAACACCCTCATCGCGGGTTCTCAATCACGTTCGATGATGACGTTTTGGCCTCCTGTGGCCTCCTGAGATTGAAAAGTGTGCATCAGATGAACACTTCAGAATCTGGGCTGAAGCAGTAGGACATCCGGGGATTTCTCGCCTACTCTTTTATGAATACTGAGGTTTCGAACGTACTTCTTTCTTCACGTACTCTTTTTCCCTACTATATAGTAGGTAAGTAGGCATATTCGAATGCACTTTAAGTATACATTCGTCCGAATCTCGCGAGAATTAGTCCACTCGCCTACTAATTCACTCGCCTACTGCTTTTTGCCTACAATATAGTATAGAAGTATGCGGTTTCGAACGCAACTACTGGCTTTCTGAAACACAGATTAAGTACAGATTACTTACACCTGGACTATGGAGTCCTCAACTAAAATACACTTGATTCATTTAATACCACCTGTGCAAATCAGGATTAGCTGGATTGAGGTTGCCTATAAAAGATGGAATGAACCAAGAAAAGGTTAAAATTGTATGCAACTGAGAAGCAAATGGCAATGGAAGCTGAAAAGAGAGTACGATCAAAGAACTTTTTTGAACATGAGAAAAGTCTTTTAAAGCAAATAGTTTCGAGACATCTTGTTATCGAAGATAAACTGCACACATCAGCTGTTGAATCAAATAAAAGGAATGCCTGGACATCTATTTGTAATTAATTTAATGCAAATGAACACACATCTACAAAAACAATACAACAACTTCAGGTAAGAAGCATTAGTTTTATTATGGCTTTTTAAAATCAATGTTGTATTTACAATAGTTATTTAATACAGGTGTTGTGGAAAAATTTCAAAATAAACCTAAAAAAAACTTGCTGAAGCTCGAAGAGAGAGGTTTAAGACTGGCGGAGGACCTGCAAATAAAGACTGTGATGTGTTGGATGAGTAACTGACAGGAATACTGGAGAATCAGCAACCTTTGGAGAACATACCAGATGATGACCATCTGGACAGTTCATATGATGGATCACATGCACCTATATTAAGTATTTGAATATGATTTTGGCTTTTGTTTCTCTCCTCTCAAACTTCTATTTGCTTCTGTCATATGATGTGAAACATTTTCCGATTTAATCTGTATTTATTTGACCATATATGAACTGTTCATGTTTCAAGGAGAAGGTCAAAACAGAACTGAACAATTGGAAAGCAGCTTACCCTCCACATCCTCAGAAGCTAGGGTAGCAATGTCTGCCAGTACTGGTAACCAGAAGAAAAGACTCACTGTTCATGAAAAGTTGGCTAATGATTTTCATGAACATAAATTGAAGTATCTTAAGGAGGAGCATGAAATGAAGATGAAGATACTACAAGTAGAACTGGAGATAAAGATGAAGGAGAGAGAGATGCAACAGGCTCAAATGTCACATCAGTACATGAATCTGTGAAATAAATATTGTTTTATTAAGAAAAGATGGATGCTGTGGTGGTTTCAGTTACATACCTGACCAAAAAGTTGTACACTTTCAACAAATATTTTGTTTTATTTTTACATTTATCAGATCTGAACAGAGGGTTGAAAGTTAAATAATGTAAACAGATCTATTTAAAGTGGCACAATGCAAAAGCATCCCTGTATGCAAGTCCTTCTCTGTGGTTTGTTGTAAATGGTGGCACATCTGGATGGTCATCTTCTTCTATTGGGGGATCTGGGCATCCCTGGTAGTTGTGAAGAACAGCTGTTGCAATGATGACAGTACAGCATCTACTTGGTTTGAATCTGAGTGTTTTCCTAAAGCACTGAAAACGACTCTTCCAAACATGCGCTCGACTAAACCCCTTGTGCGTATATGAGCCTGGTTGTAGCGCAGTTGTTCAGCTGTTGTTGGGTGCAAGTATGGCGTAAACAAGAAATCCTTCAGAGCATACCCACTGTCACCAAGCAAAATTCCAATATGATCTCTTCTTTCAAATTGAGTATACAGAGATTTTTTATACACCTATAAAAATATTTCCCCCCTAGGGAATTTAACTATTTCTGGTGGTTTCCTAGAATCAGATTAAATTTTAATGGAAGTATAGATTAGCCTTAGCTCAACTGCTTTAAGTCTAGGTGACATCTCCTTTTACATGCAGGTTAAGTTAACTTGTTTGAACTAGCTTAGGTTGATGCATCACTGACATTCAAGTCTTGCAAATCATTGTATCGCTTTCCCATGTCTAGTATTGCCTTCAACACACTTACGTACATTGTGTATTGTGCCACAGCCTCATAGAGAACCCGGATCATTATGTGTCTATCCTTTGGATTTTTCTGGCATGGTTCTTTGTTGTCTAGTTTTGTTTGTAGGTAGCTGGGGAATGCTGGAATGTCAAAACTACCAGGCAGTCTCACATTAGCTCCATTCCTGTAATATAGCATTTTTTTTTTTTTTTTTACTTTTAATTTCAGGTGTAAATCAAATTAAAACAAACAGTTTACACTGCTAAGACCCTTCCAATTAATAGGTTACCAAACAATATGTAAAGCGCAGGCCTGCAGTCTTTGATAATATATCTTAAATCCTTGCAACAGGTCAGGTATGAAAATTCAGGTAGCCTTAAAAAAAGCAATGTCTGCCCCAAATATTAGCCGCTATGAGGACAATAATTACTAGAACAAAAGTTATGGTACTAGTGTACTAGTGTTCTTAAGCTTCAAGTTGGTCACTAAAGCTAAGATGAAACTTGGAAGATGCTTTGAAAACATCATACATTCACTAACCTTGGTATAGCTGAACTAGATTGCTGGCATTCCTCTGGAGGCACAGGCTCTAATGTCAGCGTTACTACTGGCTCTTTCAGCTTGCATACAAACTGGTTGAATTTGACCTGCTTCTTAAAAGATCCTTGAAACAAGTACGATACCATAGTCTCTGTGAGGCCACAGTCAACTGTTTCACCATCCACATCATTATCTGAAATAAAGTAAACAGGGATATGAAACAGCTGTGCACTTGACTAAAAAGTAATCCAAACAAAATTAAATAATTTGACCAGCATATAATAGCAACAACATTAGCTTTGTGGCCAATGCCCATGTTAGGTTCGGTGCATTAATATACACGGTATAAAAATAAATAAAACTTGTGTGCATATTATGTAACGTTAATGTAATGCGGAACTACTGTTGTGCCTGGTTCAGATTACACGATTTTAGCCCGATTCGTTTGACATAGGGTGTCGTGGGGATTCGTAGAAGACAACGGGCGTTGGGACGCAAGATTCGATCGTTTCATCTCGTATAGTGTCATAGTGGGCGACAACCTACGTCGCGTCTGCGATGCTTCAAGACATAAATACTAGTATGTTTAAGTCTTAAACTTACTTCGTTTTCAGGACGGAGGTATTCCAATAAGGTAAAGTGCAACTCCATTCATTGGACAGCTTAACTTGTTTTTACAGGGGGATTTCGAGAGGGGGTTTCGGGAAAACCTGTCCAGTTTTCTTCCGTCCACTCGCCTTTTTCCCGTTGTTTGGGCTGACCCGCAGTGCCCTCCCTCTTCCCTCGCCCGATGCAAATCCGTTCTATACTTCTAACGGCCTGTCTACGGCACAACGCGCTGGATTAGTCTGTGTGTTGTAATGAGTGGCACGGCGCTCCCTCCTCTGGCTGCATTCCGGCGATTACGTGAAAAAAGTACTTGAAGTCGGTAGCCTAAGCGTTTGAGATGTCCCCGATAGCCCAGGCTACTAATCCCTACCAGTGTGTCAGAATACATGCAGGCCAGGGAAAGAAAAAAACATGAATCTCTTTAATAACACCAATACAAATACGTTTTTTTTTTCCTGCGGGACGGGAGAAGAGGCAAAATCAATGCATTTCTATTATCGTGCGGGAATAAATTCTCAGAGTTTTGCGGGTGCGAGCGGGAGTGGACATACATATTGCGGGAGCGGGCAGGAGTGTAACACACACGTTGCGGGAGCGGGCGGTAATAGTCAGAAATTCGGCGGACGCGGGCGGGAGCGGGATGAAGAAAACAGTCCCGAGCAGGGCTCTACCCCGAGCTCTATTTGCGATTGTCCGCGGATTTGAACAGGAAAATGCTGTACGTTATAGCGCTCAGCATCTAAACTGCTGCCACGCAACGAAACTAAGATTTAAGTGTTTAGGATGGCGGCCGCATTTCACAACGCAAATGCAGCGGCCAAGATGGTGGCGTGGCGGGACTGGCCTATGACGCCACCAACTGTCGAGCTTATGCACAAGGCCCGGTCATAGTTTAAAGTTCTGAAAAGTCCTCTGCAATCCTAATACTTTATAATATTAATATTAAAAAACATGGCCAGAGGACATATACAATTTGGCGGGGTAACATTAGCCCGTTAGCATTGGCTACCACAAATATTTTGTCAACTAAAATGGCATTTAAATAAAAGCTTACCTCTGAATCTCTGGGCTTCGACGCCGGTTACTTCTATGCCTGCTTCTGATATTTTTTGAAGGACCTCCTCGGTTGAAAGCCCTGTAAGAACCATGAGTAACTTAACCGAATGACTTCTTCTCCACCGATTGCCGAAAGAAAGACCGCGAACTGGACGACGTTCTCTTAAATTGAGATTCAAGCAGCCAATCAGGACTGGCTCTACATATTTGACACATCTTTCCACCAATCAAAAGTAGTGAGCTGGCAGTCTCCATTCCCGCTCTCTCCAGTAAATTAGGGAGGGATAATGTACTCAGGCTATGCAATCAATGCAAAAATGTTTCTGATGAAATAAACTATAACAGTGAGAATCAGCCATTTGTCATTTACATAATCAATATAATATTATAATTTCATCAGCTGAATAATTGTATTATAATGATTTTAAATCAGCAAATTGACTTACAAAACATTTATTTCCTTTATTTCAAGGCTACTCAAATATAGCGATAAGTTAAAATCTACCTTAAATAATTAAGGTGTCATTAAAACCTTTAAACAACTACTTTTACAAAAAAATAAAAATAAAATAATAATAATAATAATAATAATAATTGGCTTAGCAGAGGCTTTCTCTTGATATTGTACCTTAACCTTTAAAAGAAAAAGTACATATATGTACCTTTTAATGCTGGGGGACATATATGTACCTTTTTGACCCACAAAAAGGTACATATATGTACCTTGAGGCCCAATAACAAGCCCTATGGGGTACGTTAGTGTAGATTATACCTTGGGGTACAGAAATGGACTCCTACTGTACCCCTATTTCTGAGAGTGTATATGTCACCGGGACAATCTCGATCCAATGACCAGCCGCCCCTGTCTTTAATGCACCACCACCGCGAGGAGCCGACACCACAGGCCCGCAACAGTTGGACGAAGCAGACAAATGAAACGATTTTCCAAGAAATAACAATCTTTATTGAACACTATTTATCAATGAACTCAGACGTAATGGACTTCAACGTTTCCTAGATCTTCTTCCCACTACAGATAGATAACTTCGTCAGTGCACAGTAATGGAACAGTAATCCAACAGCTTACTTCACCAGCGATACTGCATTCTTCAGGACTCAGACGGTAGGTAAGTAGGAAGGTAAGAATTCTTCTCAATACAGGATGCTTTCGTCGGTGCACAGTAATTGAACAGTAATCCAACAGCTTACTTCACCAGCGATGCTGCACACGTCCAGGACTCAGACGGCAAGTAGGGAGGTAAGATTTCTTCTCAGTACAGGATACCTTCGTAGTGCACAATAGGGGGACAGTGGTTGAAAAGCTTACTTCACCAGCGATGCTGCATACTTCAGGACTCAGCCCGTAAGTAGGAAGGTAGGGATTCTTCTCAGTACAGGATACTTTTGTCTGTGCACAATAGAGAGACAGTAGTTTAAAAGCTTACTTCACCAGCAATGCTGCATACTTCAGGACTCAGACCGTAAGTAGGAAGGTAGGGATTCTTCTCAGTATAGGATACTTTCGTCCGTGCACAATAGAGAGACAGTAGTTTAAAAGCTTACTTCACCAGCAATGCTGCCTACTTCCAGGACTCAGACCGTAAGTAGAAAGGTAAGAATTCTTCTCAGTACAGGATACTTTCGTCGGTGCACAGTAATTGAACAGTAATCCAACAGCTTACTTCACCAGCGATGCTGCACATGTCCAAGACTCAGACGGTAAGTAGGGAGGTAAGATTTCTTCTCAGTACAGGATACCTTCGTAGTGTACAATAGGGAGACAGTGGTTTAAAAGCTTACTTCTCAGCGCTGCTGCATACTTCCAAGACTCAGGCGGTAAGTAGGAAGGTAAGAATTCTTCTCAGTACAGGATACTTTCGTAGTGCACAATAGGGAAACAGTGGTTTAAAAGCTTACTTCACCAGCGATGCTGCACACGTCCAGGACTCAGACGGTAAGTAGGGAGGTAAGATTTCTTCTCAGTACAGGATGAGGGCTCAAGCAGAAGAGAGGTTGATACTACTTCGCCAGCGTAGCTGTACACTCACGGGGCCCAGGCAGAGAAGAATTTAATAATATTTCACACAGCGTAGCTGTACACTCACAGGGCTCAGACAGAGAAGAGGTTAATAATATCTCACCAGCGTAGCTGTGCACTCACAGGGCTCAGGCAGAGAAGAGGTTAATAATATTTCACCAGCGTAGCTGTGCACTCACAGGGCTCAGGCAGAGAAGAGGTTAATAATATCTCACCAGCGTAACTGTGCACTCACAGGGCTCAGGCAGAGAAGAGGTTAATAATATCTCACCAGCGTAGCTGTGCACTCACAGGGCTCAGGCAGAGAAGAGGTTAATAATATTTCACCAGCGTAGCTGTGCACTCACAGGGCTCAGGCAGAGAAGAGGTTAATAATATCTCACCAGCGTAACTGTGCACTCACAGGGCTCAGGCAGAGAAGAGGTTAATAATATCTCACCAGCGTAGCTGTGCACTCACAGGGCTCAGGCAGAGAAGAGGTTAATAATATATCACCAGCGTAGCTGTACACTCACAGGGCTCAAGCAGAGAAGAGGTTAATAATATTTCTTTCCACAAACGTGTAAGCAAGGGTTGGGCCACTTCTCAGCAAAGACACACCACACTCGTGTTCACTTCAAATCCACAGCAATGAATCCATGTATATCAATGAGACAAAAGCACTGCAATCCACTCACACAATAGGGCTGATCAGAGCCTCAATCCATCCGTTCCGCTCACGTCAGGGGTATTCAGTTCTCAATTCCTCTTCAGCCCACTCTGAAACCCAAAGCTTCCCTACCAGTAAGATCTACATTCACTGTATGCTCTTCAAGCTTTCTGAATATTGGAAAGATGGAATCAATTCACTTATCTTCTCTCTCTCTTCCCAGCATAGATCCAATCGATAAATTCATCCAGTAGACATCCTGGGCGGCTCCCACTCCCAACAAACTTCACTGACAAGCTTGTGCCTGAAACTGCCCTGACAAGACCTGAACTTCTCTCCTGGACAACGAACTCACTCCCAGAAAACAACGCGCCTCAAAGCTTCTCTGAATGGCCCTTTTATCTGTCTTTGTGAAGCACACACACCTGCCGTGCGTTAGCGTTAATCAGGCCGTACAATGTTCCTGCCACACCCGGAACCAAAGTGAGACGTGTTGCACCCAAATGGTTCCCTCGGGAAACTTGCCAAGAGAGTTCCGCTCGCTGAGCGTTTGTCACCCGTGACATCCCCCCCTACCAATCGGTTCTAGTCCCGAGAACCGGTGTTCCTTCAGTTCCATTCGCCGTACCTCTCAGGTGGCCGTCCTCGGGTGTCCCGCTGGGATCGACGGGGTGGCGAGGGCGGAGCCGCTCTTGCTCCAACTTCAGGGTCCCTTGGGACCACAGCCCACCCTACCATGGGTACCTCTAGGATGGGTGGCACACTTGGGGCTTCAGCCACTGGCTGTGGATAGTTCGGGCATGGACGGAGCAGGTTTCGATGGAGCACCCGTATCGGTCCTGGTTTTCCCTCGGGCCGTATCGAGTAAACTGGAGCATCAGGCCCTTGCCGTCGTTCCACCACATATGGCATCGACTCCCAGCGATCGCTGAGCTTCCCCTTCCCTGGGCAGCCGAAGGGTTGTATCACTGCCCTCCAAAGGGCGCTGGCTGTGGTAGCTGCTGTCTGATCTACAGTTGGGACAGCCCACATGTGCAAAGGTGCTTTAGGCCGCATGGGGACCAGTGGGGCTCGGGCTTCCTTCCTGCGTTTGAACAACGTACACCGTGGGCAACTCTGAACAAACTCCTCGACTTTCTTCTCCATCATAGGCCAGTAAAAATACCTCCTCAGCAGCGACAACGTCTTTTCTTGGCCCTGATGACCAGCATGGGTGTGATAGGCGGTCAATAGCTCCGAGACTTGGCCCTCCGGTACCACCACCTGATGTACCGTCTCCTGAGTTCTAGGATCTAGCATTGAACGGCAGATTACCCCTTCTCGAAGTCGCAACCTCTTCCACTGCTTGAGGAGCTGTTGTACTCCCACCGTCTGAGCCCGCTTTTCTTCTGCCCTCGGCATGCATCCCCGTCCGAGGTACAACATAACTTGACACAGGTCTGCTTCTCCCTGCTGCAGCCTTCTCCACCGCCCGGGGTCCCATCCCCAACTGAGCGGAACATCCCTTAGGGTCCCGGGAGCTTCCACCACCGCCACCAGCAACTCGTCTTCGGGGCCAGGGCTACAAAGGGGCGTTTGGTCGTCCCTCTGGGTGGCTGGGAGTCTCGACAAGGCATCTGCATTCACATGTTCTCTGCCGGGTCGGTATTTGAGCTGGTAATCATAATTTGCTAGTTGTGCCACCCAACGCTGTTCTACAGCCCCCAACTTGGCGGTTTGCAAGTGTACCAATGGATTATTATCCATAATCACCATTACCTTGGCTCCCCACAAGTAATCTTTAAACTTCTCTGCCATTGCCCACTTCATTGCCAGTAGTTCGATTTTAAAGGAACTATAATTCGCCGTGTTCCGCTCTGCGGGATGTAGGCTTCGACTTGCGTATGCAATCACTCTCTCCACTCCTTGTTGCTCCTGGGCCAACACGGCTCCCAAACCTGCATTGCTAGCATCCGTGTACAGAAGGAACGGCTGGGAGAAGTCTGCGTAGGCCAAAATAGGGGCCTTCAGAAGTTCCTGTTTGAGGTTCTGAAAAGCGGTCTCACAGGAGGAGTCCCAGTTCACTGACTGGGAGCCCTTGCCGCGGGCACGTCCGGAACCAGCAAGGAGTTGGTTCAATGGCTTAGCAAGCCCAGAAAATCCTTTTATAAACCGTCGATAATATCCCACGAAACCCAGGAATGACCGAACCTGCCTCACTGTCCGGGGCGGCTCCCACCCTTGGACCGCCGCCACCTTCTCCGGGTCGGGGGATATCCCAGCAGCACTGACATGATGCCCCAAGAACTGTACCTCCTTCCGCAATAACTGGCATTTGTCTGGTCTAAGTTTCAGGCCATATTTCTCCATGGCCCTGAACACTTCCTCTAGATGATGCAGGTGGGTGCGGAAATCAGGAGAGAAGACGATCACATCGTCCAGGTAGACCAGCGTCGAATCGACCAGTTGTCCGCCTAGACAGCGTTGCATCAAGCGTTGATATCAAGCGCAGGGGCATTACATAGGCCGAACGGCATACGGTCCCATTCAAATAACCCAAACGGGGTAGTGAAAGCAGTTTTCTCTCTATCTCGGTCGTCCACCTGCACCTGCCAGTATCCACTAGCCAGGTCCAATGTTGAGTACCACGCCGCTTGGGTGAGGCTGGTGAGTGAGTCTTCAATCCGTGGCAACGGGAATGCGTCTTTCTTCGTCACGTTGTTAAGTTTGCGGTAGTCAACAGAACCTCCAAGCTCCCGTTTTCTTCTGAACCAGGACGATTGGCGCTGCCCACGGACTACTGCTCTCTCGGACAATGCCTGCCTCCAGCATCCCTTTCAACAGGGTGCGAACCTCGGTATAGAGAGTGGGTGGCACCGGACAGTACCGCTCTCGGCTAGGCGTCGCCTCACCGGTAGGTATTTGATGCTTCACTACCCCAGTGCAGCCATAATCTTCTTCATGGGTTGAGAACACATGTTGCCATTTTCTCAAAAGCTCCTGGAGCTGTAACACTTGTTCTTCCTCTAGATTCTCACCCTTCAGGGACTCTCCCATCAAATGGGTCGGCACCCTTCCTCCCACAGGGCCCGGTTCTGCCTCAACTGGGCGGACGGCGACTTCTACCACCACAGAGCTCACCTACCGGAAGCAGACATCCTGATGTTCGTAAACCTGGGCAGGACGTACCGAGGAAACTCGGACCAGACGTTGGTGTCGACGAAGGAGTACGGGGTACGGATGGGCGTTCCGCACCTTTACTGCAACTCGCCCTCGGCGGACGACCGTTAGCCCGTGAGCCACTTCGATGGGCTGACAGTCCTCATGAGGTTCCACCAGAACACAGGTACCCGACCCACGGGGTCCTGCAGGCACTCGGACCCAAAGGACGGTCTCACTCTGAGCTGGAACAGACAAAGCGTACCGACAGACAATTCGACCGATGTCTTCTCTCTCTTCCACTTGACTAGCTGCGTGCACTCTTCGGCAATCGGCCAGAATTCGGTCCCAGTCCTGCCTTACCGATGACAGCGACGTCCGAGCCGGCCGGCCCCGAAACAATTCCTCCCAGCAATCCAGTATAACATTCATCCCTAGGAGTGCTCGATGAATGCCCAAGCAGTGATCTCGAACAATAACAACCCCTTTTCGTTGGACGGGAACCCCTCGGACCAGAAAGTCTACTACGATGTACCCAGTGTTGGGGATGTCCAGACCATTTGCCCCCCGTAAAGTCAATCTGGAAGCTTCCGTTGCTTGGAGCCGACGATCTGCAAACAGTTCCTGGGCCAGACTCTCCGAGAATAAGGTAACTTGAGATCCTGTATCGACCAGACAGTTTATCGTGACTCCGCTAACTTGAACCTCCACGGTGGGACAACGCCCTACCCAGTCATCTCGTAAAGTAGGGGCAGAGAAAGGGTCACACAAAGGGGTACCGGCCACTTGACCCACAGTGACCGGTGGAACTAAAAACCCCCTTGCGAACCCCGACGGGGTCCACACTGACGACAAGTATGTCCCGGTTCTCCACAATAATTACAGATGGGCCTGCCCTGATCATCCCACTGGAACCGGGGGCCCGCAGGACGTAGGGGGTGGCGCACAAGACCTCGCCCCTCCTCTGAATATGACCTCTCTCTCACAGTTGATCTGCCCTCAACTCGGCCCCGCCGAAATTCACCCAGCAGGTTCTGAGACAACTCCGCCATTTGTCCCTTGACATCTTCTAATAATTCAGTCCTCAGTTTCTGTTTCCAATCACTCAGCTCAACAGACGCGGGTCCGCTAGCACTACTTGCTGCCACACAAACCGATGTACGAGTCGTCTCCCCCTGATCTAATTCCAACGCCAAGGCCTCTTGTCGCAGAGCCTCAAAGGTCATAGTGGGATCTCGTCGGAGCTGGAGCCGTATGCCCTGACGTACCGGCCCCTCACGCAGCCCCAGGACAAATTGGTCCCGTAACAAGATATCTCCTTCACCTAATCCATGATCCTGTCGTCTCTTCAACCGACCAAACTGCTCCCGCAATTCCAGGGAGTATGCCCGCAGAGTCTGCTTAGGCCCCTGTTGATAGTTGAAGAATTGGGCACGAAGAGTGGCCACCGGCGTGGAATCTCCATATAATCCTGACAAGTGCAGCAAGAACTTCCCTTTTGGCTTCTCCTTCCAAAGATCCCAACACAAACTGTACTTTCTGTAATGCACTCAATCCCTGTAATCCAGCCAGATATTCCGTCTGTGCCTTCCAATCGTGCAAACTCAACTCCGATCCTGGCCCTCCATAACGCTGTGCCCAAGGAGCTCCCATAAAGATCGGCATGACTTACGGACGAGCCGCTGGTGCCTCTTCGTCCACCATCGCGTACCTGTGGCCGCTACAACCCACGGTGGTAAATCCTGCCGACTACGCCACTTTGGTGTCACCGGGACAGACTCGATCCAATGACCAGCCGCCCCTGTCTTTAATGCACCACCACCGCGAGGAGCCGACACCACAGGCCCGCAACAGTTGGACGAAGCAGACAAAAGAAACGATTTTCCAAGAAATAACAATCTTTATTGAACACTATTTATCAATGAACTCAGACGTAATGGACTTCAACGTTTCCTAGATCTTCTTCCCACTACAGATAGATAACTTCGTCAGTGCACAGTAATGGAACAGTAATCCAACAGCTTACTTCACCAGCGATACTGCATTCTTCAGGACTCAGACGGTAGGTAAGTAGGAAGGTAAGAATTCTTCTCAATACAGGATGCTTTCGTCGGTGCACAGTAATTGAACAGTAATCCAACAGCTTACTTCACCAGCGATGCTGCACACGTCCAGGACTCAGACAGTAAGTAGGGAGGTAAGATTTCTTCTCAGTACAGGATACCTTCGTAGTGCACAATAGGGAGACAGTGGTTTAAAAGCTTACTTCACCAGCAATGCTGCATACTTCCAGGACTCAGACAGTAGGTAAGTAGAAAGGTAAGAATTCTTCTCAATACAGAATGCTTTCGTCGGTGCACAGTAATTGAACAGTAATCCAACAGCTTACTTCACCAGCGATGCTGCACACGTCCAGGACTCAGACGGCAAGTAGGGAGGTAAGATTTCTTCTCAGTACAGGATACCTTCGTAGTGCACAATAGGGGGACAGTGGTTGAAAAGCTTACTTCACCAGCGATGCTGCATACTTCAGGACTCAGCCCGTAAGTAGGAAGGTAGGGATTCTTCTCAGTACAGGATACTTTTGTCTGTGCACAATAGAGAGACAGTAGTTTAAAAGCTTACTTCACCAGCAATGCTGCATACTTCAGGACTCAGACCGTAAGTAGGAAGGTAGGGATTCTTCTCAGTATAGGATACTTTCGTCCGTGCACAATAGAGAGACAGTAGTTTAAAAGCTTACTTCACCAGCAATGCTATGGAAGCAAATTAGTCTCATTAATAATTCACGCAAAAGACACGATGCACACATGCGTAACCAAATTCACATGCATGAAACGTAATTCACGTGCACAAAATAAAAATACATATTCATAAAATACGTGTCACAAACGCAAAACACAATCCACAAATGTACAACTGTGTACAAAAAGTTTTGAATCTTTAAAATTCACAAGTAAATCGTGACTGTGAATGTACGAATCGTCATTCGTGTGTGAATCACCCTGGATTTGCGTGTGTGTATTTTTGAGACTGTCCTGGCAGCCTGTTTCTCCCACTTGTGTGACTCGTACTCTTTAGCCAATCAGATGCCAGCTCATCATTCAACCAATCATAACCCGCCGAGAGCGCAGGACTCAAGGAGCCCAGCTTTGCACACCTTTTGCGCAATCTGAGTTAATTAGAACGGAAATGAAGCTTTACGTCAGCAACTCGGCATGGCGAACGAAGAACGGGATGTACGTGTGAGTGATTTTTTTAATAGCAGTGAATTGTGACTAAAAACACATTATGTTGTGGACAGTGTTGTTAATAAAACATTCAATTTGCTGGAGTTAGCACATGGATTGACATGGATGGAGGTTTCCGTGGATCACATAGCCAGCTGTTCCCCAACCCCACCGCCCCCCCCCCCCCCCCCTCCCCTAAATTTATCATTAATTCATTTAAGGTTTTTAAGGTAAAATGTTTTTTTGACAGGCGTTAACATCAGAAGTGGAATCAGCAGCAAGAGCTCTTATTGATGTTTTAGCCAGGGGCCTGGTTCCATCTTCAAGTAGCACTAGTACATCAAGGAATTCTAATACACTAATCAGAGAAAACATCCGATTGAGTGGGACAAGTGGCCTTACTTCTCTGCCCACTCCAGAACCAGAAAATAGGGTGAGGCAGGCGTTAAAAAGGTAAATTTTTGTTCTTACCATTTTAATATTTAGTATTATTTAAATATTTTAAAATCTGGTAGTAGCCTGACCCTTATAAACAACCAAAAGATAGAGCTTTTTGTTCTTTCTTATCTTCTGCTGAAATACTGTTCATAAATTTGTCTTTTTGTCATTCTTACCGTAGACAGTTCCCAAGTATGTTTGGGACTGAACATGGCCAGCCTAGGGGCAAAAAACGTTTCTCTGTGGCGAAACCTGGCAATGTGAAAAAGACAGATTTTCAAATTTATGTGCTTGCCGAACCAACCCTGTTTACTCCAAAAGGAGATGAAGACCTAGAGCTTGTACGTGCTGGGCTTGGGAAAAGGCTGTTAACTCTTCCAGACAGTTTTAAACACAGTGAGGTAATTCCAAACATGATCATAATGCAAGTATTTATATGATACACAGTTTTTCCCAATTACTTAAGAAAATGAATGATGAATGTGGTGTTTTACGTTTGTTAAAGATTGTCACTCTGCTTGAGGAAGAATTTCCTAAACTAAAAACCCTTCAAGGGGGCTGGATGTTTTACAAGTCTACAGGTAGTTATAATTTGCATGTCAAGTATAAAAAAACATGTAATGAAGGATTCATTTTTTGGTGTGGAAATTGGAAATTATGCTGCCGCATTGTGCTATTAGAAATGTCCTACTTTACACATCTAAAGTCCTAATTACAAGCTTTCACATTCAAGTGTTACTTTGCTAATTCTGGATTTTTTGCTAAATGCAGACTATTTTTTGCTGAGTGTAAAACATTCAGTAACATTCATTTATAATGGCTTTTCATGAATTTATGTATTACAATATGTAGCTATTGTGGAAAAAACAATAAAGAATAGCAGGCACAGCAGCGATTGTTCTCCCATGTTTAAAGTTTATAGCCTGCCCAACTTAGGAACTTGTGCATTAAAATGATCACTGAGCTACCCAGTGATGAATACAGTTTAAGAGAATATTTATGTCCAAAATCATTTTATAATTGTAACTAATAACAACAATTCTAATAGCACATGAAGGCAGTATTAGCCCTGAGTTTGATTCTCCTCTGATTTTACTGTCAGGTGGTGGTGGGCGGCGTAAGCTGTCTATAATTCCCACAGACTGTGATGGATACTCAACTCGGCTCCTAAAATCAATGTCAAATAATGGGAAGAACATCCTTTTTGTAGTTCCACTACAAGAGCAGCTTTCTATTGAACCATTACCCTTTGATTCTGTAGAGTTTGCAAAGATGCCACAATCAAATTGTATGAAATGTGGTAGGAAAATGCCACTGCCGTTGCTACCCTTACACATTGAAGAGTGCAAAGTAACTGAGACGGTAGGTTTTAATTGTAAAGTGTTTTTTTTTCTCTCTCTCTTTTCTTTTTAGACAAAACTTTCTTAACATTTCCATTGCAAACCCATTTCCTTTATTTTAGAAGTCTGTAAATTATGTGACTGTTCTTGATGATGAAGATGAAAATGTTAGTGGATCCACTGACCAGCCGAGCTCACATCACACAGATTTAGAACAATCATCACAGGTATTTTGATCAAAGTTCATTCCTTGATAAATGCAGATATGTGTTTTTGTTTAGCAAAATGTTCACAAGAATCTGTGGTTCCATGCAAATTGTTGTGTGAGGCTATTCTGGAATTTGATGAGTATGATCTGAAATTTTTTACTTTAGCATATATGGTATTCAACATTTATGTTGAAACAATTAAGTCAACAAATTGATTTGTTTTTGCTGGAAACCAAGGAGTAACGTATGTGTGTGTGTGTTTATTTGTTTTTTTTTAACAGATTTGTCCCATTTGCCAGATTTCTTTCCCAACAGATGTCTTACCTTATCATGCAAGCATGTGTGGTGAAGGGTAAGGTTAGACTACAGTATGTAGAATGACATTTTACCTGTAGGCCCTAACTTTAATAAAAAAAAAAAATATTATTATTATATTTTTTTAAACATTCATTATATAAAAGACAATAGATTGGTTTTACAGACAGGGCTTAGATTAAGGGCCTTAGTTTACTTTTTTTTATAAACATGTCTTAGAAAAAAAAAAACATTACTGGTGTGCAATCTTCAGACAGATTAATGGCACTGACATTTTCAGATATGTCAGTGCAAGCTGCGTTCAGTTAAATAGGCTCAAACATGCATTTTAGTCTGGGACTAGGAATTAAAATCTTGTCTATGTAGAATCAATGTTACTTCATTTGTGCCGCCAAAAAAAAATAAAAAATAACTGATTGGATAAACGAAACTGAAAAGTTGTATGTGACATACCTATTCTAGAGGGAGGGCTTTCAGTGGCAGTGACTCTCCAAGCACATCAACAAGAGAAGAATTGCCAGGACCCTCAACTGCACAATCAACCACATCGCTATCAGCAGGTTATGCACGACACATTCTGCTTGGGTAGTGCTGTTGTACTGCTGTGAAACAAGTGCATGTATATGCATTGAATTTTTTTTTCTGTGTTGTGGCTTTTTGACCCTAGATTTTCATTTTTCTATAGTTGTAAAATGTCTTTTGCATAAATTGTTTCTTTTTCAGCATGGAAAAATGAAATTGACCCACAGAATGCATGTCGCATGTTCTGTGAGGAATTGCTGTCCCAAAATGCACACTGTCCATCTCTGTCACTACTCCTCAACCAGTTTGATACTGTGGATGAGCAGGACAGTACACTGGTTTCATTTTATAAAATGAACAGTGCTAACTGGTCAGCTCCATTTAAATGTAGATTGACAGGTATTGCTTGCTGTAATTATTAAAACTGTCATTATTTGAAGCAATCATTTTACAGTTTCTGCAATGTACATGAGCTTGCTGTTCTTTTGTTTTTGTTTTGTTGATGCCTTTTTAGGAGACGCAGCTGTTGGCAAAGGAGTCAACCGTCATGTTTTGTCATTGATGATGCAAAAACTGAAGACTGGCTTCGCTTTAAATTTGGGTGTCTAATTGGTTACTATTCTTTTACACACACACACACACACACACACACACACACACACACACACACACACACACACACTTTATATGTTGATCACTTTTTTTTTTCCTTGATTCTGATGGTCATCAACCTTTCTGCATGATTGTATGCAGATGATGTATGATTGTTGGTGTCAGACAGACTTATTTAAGTCCATCTGTCCATCTCAATCAAGCATGGTTTGTGGAGTAGACCTTTGAACTTAAAGAAATAATAGATCCCTTTAGAACCTCGGATACATAAAGCCTGCAATATAAGCCCTTTATGGTGCTGGTCTGCTTCTGAAAACAATTTGTGTGAATTGTTCATTTTGGCCATTCCCTACGAACACATAATATTAATGTTTTGCATCTGATGAATGTATTTAAGATCCAGTGGTGGATTTAGTTCTGTAAAAATATGCCAGATGCAGATAATGTTATGGCTTTTAAACAACTAGTACTGTTAAAGATGATTGTCTAACAGATATTTTTCTTAAGGTGCCTCTGCCGCAGCCCTTTTTGAGGGGGGAAAAAACCACTGTGTCCCCTCTGCATCTGCTGTACTACGGGACAGCAACCTATTTCGAATGGCTGGCCGAATGATAGGTCATTCTTTTTTACATGGAGGTCCTTGTCTTTCTGGACTGAGTTTACCTGTGGTCATCCTTCTAACTGGAGGGAATGCTGACAGTGCAGCTTCAGCTCTGACACTGGAGGATTGCCCAGACCTAGACCACAGGGAAACCATTAGTTTGGTGAGTACTTGCAATGTAATAAAGTACTTCAGTAAAAGTTTTTTTTTCTTTTTCTTCTTTCTGTATAAAGATGTCACTGAATCATTGTAACACTTTTCACATTTTTTGATTTGTTCTTGCAGCTCAAGAAAACAGAACTCACTGAAGAAGAAATGACTCGATTGACAGATCTTTGCCTTTTCTGGGATCTCCCTGTTCCTTCATTGAGCAATCGAGACTGGCTGTTTCAACAGCTGTTGTCACATGCTGTAAGTTTATTTTATAATAATATTGTGACCGAAGTCATTAAAAAAGATTCAGGCTTTATTTACATAATCAGCATCTTCTAGTAACATACTTTGGGGATTAAAAAACATGCATGTTTGTACAGTACTAAATCATGGCAATAACACCCACCTTGCAAAACATCTGTACATCTGTGAATCCTTGTAAATTATTAGTGTGTGTGTGGGTTGAGTTGGGTTGGGTTTAGGATAAGGGTTTGGGTGAGGCACTTAATTCTGATGGGTAAGTTTAGGGTAAGGAGCTAGAGATTGCATTGTGTCAGTGTGTGGTATGTATGTATGTATGTAATGTATGGTGCTTTTTTTTTTTTTTTTTTTTTTAATAAATCTCAGACCAGGCTTTTTCAAGCCAACCTCAGAGTTTGTCTATGTTTTCAGGTACTTGGACGTATTAAATGCCAGATTAAAAATTTGAGAAAAGGCATCAAAGACACCGGCATCTGGCCACTTCTGTCAGAGACTCGACAGTCACCACGTTGTTTTTCCAAGGGAGTCAGTTAGGGACATTACATCACACCCAGCAGGCACAGGATGTCAACGTGACGTCAGATTGACGTTGTACCCCAACGTTGGTCAGACATTGCATTTTGGTTGGAAATGAAAATCGGGTTGACGTCAGAATCCAACGTCAGACAGACGTCAATGTCCAACGTTGGTCAGACGTTGCATTTTAGTTGGAAATGAAAATCGGGTTGAAGTCAGAATCCAACGTCAGACCGACGTCAGTGTCCAACGTTGGTCAGACGTTGCATTTTGGTTGGAAATGAAAATCGGGTTGACGTCAGAATCCAACGTCAGACCGACGTCAGTGTCCAACGTTGGTCAGACGTTGCATTTTAGTTGGAAATGAAAATCGGGTTGACGTCAGAATCCAACGTCAGACAGATGTCAATGTCCAACGTTGGTCAGACGTTGCATTTTGGTTGGAAATGAAAATCGGGTTGACGTCAGAATCCAACGTCAGACCGACGTCAATGTCCAACGTTGGTCAGATGTTGCATTTTGGTTGGAAATGAAAATCGGGTTGACGTCAGAACCCAACGTCAGAATGACGTCAGTGTCCTATTTCCAACAGATAATCATTTGCATAATCATGGTTGAAATCAGTTTGAGTCAAAATCTAACAACTGTCAAATTCCAACTTTAAAGAAAGATGGTTCAAATGGATTTTGTCAGCATGACATCAATCCTTTAACAGAGCCAGGACTTTTGATGCAAAAATCAGCATACAGACAGAAAAACAAAACATACAGAGAAAGTGTAACAAGATTGGACAGAGGTCAAGATCCAATGTGGGACAACACCAAATTAATAATTTAAAGACATTAGTAAAAAGAATTTCACTTAATCTGAAAGTGGAATCCACAAATGTGGGTGTCACGATCTCGGTGTGGTCTGCCTAGGTTTTGTTGTCTTGTGTTTGTTCTTCTGGTGCTTTTGTTGTCTTGGAGCACATGCTTGTTTGTGTCTGACAGCTCGCCATGTGCTCCGCTGTCATTGTGTTGTCAGCCCCGCCCCTCTTGTTATCCCTGTTAGCTAATTTTCCCCATCACCTGCACCCTGTTTTGTCCTCATTATCTCCCCTTTATAATCCCCTCGTGTTTTCTGTATGGTGTCAGTCCGTGATTCTAATTTTCTAGCCCTGACTTCTAGCTGTTACTACTAAGCCCGTCTTGTTTTCCATTAGTGTCTTGTCTGTCTAGCGTTCCTGACTTAGTCATTTTTTGTTTCTACCCGCCCGCTCTTTAGGACTCCTTTTGCTCTCTGCCTTGGCTCACGTCTGCCCGGATTTCCCTCCCTTCACGGCAGCCCCGTCAGCTCTCACTCGGCTCGCACGCCGCGATCTTCTGGAATTCAACAGCGGCGATTCACGGCAGCCCCGCCTGCTCTCACTCAGTTCGCACGCCGCGAATAGCGGCAATCCATGGCAGCCCCGCCTGCTCTCACTCGGCTCGCACGCCGCGATCTTCTGGAATTCATCAACAGCACTACAAAGCAGCCCTGCCTGTTTTCTCTCAGCTCGCACGCCCCGCCTCATCTGGAGCTCAACGCAGATTCTTCACGGAAGCCCCGCCTGCTCTCTTTCTGCTCACTCTCTGTGCTCCCTCTGGAGTTTATCTGCGGTCGATCGCCGCGGTTAAGCCGACTCTCTTCCCTGCTGGCTTGGCTGGGGCTGGTCTGTCCCCCGTTCGGTCTAGGTTGACCGTTGCTGACTGTTGCGGCTGTTATTAAGCTGAATTTTTTACTTTAATTTTTTGTTTGCTCTTTTTCCCTAATTAATAAAAAGCCTTGCTTTCACCTGCATTTGGATTAAGTCTCGTTCCTGACAGCACGGACTGACCAGCATGGATCCAGCAGGTGAAGAATTTGTAAGAGCAGCCATCGCTCATCAGGGAGCTCTTCTCGGCCACCAAGCCAGCCAGCTCTCATCTACCGCTCAGGAGGTTGAAACCCTTACCTCCCAACTGGCTGAATTAAGCGGCCGCTTCCACGATCTCCAAGACGTTATGTCATCTGTGTCAGGGGCTCCCCTCTCTCTTGCTCAGCGCGAGGTCGAGCCGCATGCCAACAATCCGCCCTTGTATGATGGGGACCCTAATTCATGTCGGGCATTTTTGTCTCAATGTTCATTGGTGTTTGCGCTGCAACCACGCCGATATGCTACTGAACGATTAAAGGTTGCTTACGTCATTACCCTGCTGACAGGAAAGGCTCGTGAGTGGGGGACTGCCGTATGGGATGCAGGTGCTTCCTTCTGCACTGATTTTGAGGAGTTTCGTGCTGAGATGAAAAGGCTTTTCGACCGCTCCGTTAAGGGGGATGAGGCTGCTTCCAAGCTAGCACGGCTCCGTCAAGGAGGCCGTTCTGTGACCGAATATGCCATCTTGTTCAAGACTTTAGCAGCTTCCTGCGATTGGAATGAGGGGGCGCTGCGAGCGATGTTTCGGGAGGGGCTTAACTTTGACATCCAGGACAAGATTGCTACCCACGATCTGCCCCAGGACCTGGAGGGCCTTATCAATCTGGCCACACGGGTCGAAAGTCGTCTCCGTTTGCGTCAACGACGCTCGGCTCCACGCTCGTCCTGGGGGCTGGACGAAGTCCAACCTTCCAAGAGTCACTCACTTCCTCAATCGCTCCTGCCTGAACCTGAGCCCATGCAATTGGGGCGGCTTCGATTATCGGCTCAAGAGAAACAACAAAGGCTGGTTCGGGGCCTTTGCCTCTACTGTGGGGGTTCGGGCCATTTTGCTCTATCTTGTCCTTTAAAAGCCAAGGCCCACTAGCTAACCGGGGAGTCCTGGTGGGCGTTTCTCCTCTAGTCTCCCCTCAGTCACGCACCCAATTCTCCGCCACTATCACCTTTCAAGGTTCCGTCCATTCCTGCAAGGCCCTGATTGATTCTGGTGCCGAAGCCAGCTTTCTGGACAGCAGCTTGGCCAAGAGCTGGGGCTTACCTGCCATTCCCCTCTCCTCTCCTGTCACTGTCTGGGGCCTCTCTGGCCAACCTTTAGCCACCATCACCCACACCACCCCCCGTGTAAGTCTTGTTGTGTCGGGCAATCACCGTGAGTCTGTTGTGCTGTTCCTCCTGGAGTCCCCTCATGCCAGTCTCGTTTTGGGGCATCCATGGTTGGCTCAGCACAGCCCTCACGTGGATTGGTCTCGCAACCTTATTTTGTCTTGGAGTCAGTCTTGTCATGTGTGTTGCCTAGGTGCTGCCTCTTCTCCTGTGTCTGTGTCTCCTGTTTTGCAGGTTGAGGCAGCTGATCTCACCGGGGTCCCAGAGGAGTACCGTGATTTGCGGTTGGTTTTCAGCAAGTCCCGGGCCACCTCACTTCCTCCCCACCGGCCGTTCGACTGTGCCATCAACCTCCTCCCAGGCACTTCTCCGCCCAGGGGTCGTCTATTTTCCCTGTCAGGTCCTGAACGAGAGGCTATGGACAAATACATTCAAGAATCCCTCAAAGCCGGTCTCATTCGCCACTCGTCTTCCCCTGCTGGCGCTGGGTTCTTCTTCGTTAAGAAGAAGGATGGCTCTCTGCGTCCTTGCATAGATTACAGGGGTGTGAACGACATTACTGTTAAAAACAGGTACCCCTTGCCTTTAATGTCTTCTGCCTTTGAACTCTTGCAGGGAGCCAAGGTCTTCACTAAGTTAGACCTCCGCAACGCCTATCATCTTATCCGCATTCGCGAGGGCGATGAGTGGAAGACAGCCTTCAATACCCCTACGGGACACTATGAATACCTGGTCCTACCCTTTGGGCTCACCAATGCCCCAGCTGTCTTCCAGGGCATGGTCAATAGCGTGTTGGGAGACATGATTAACCAGTTTGTCTTTGTGTACCTCGATGATATTCTCATCTTTTCCCCATCCCTTCAGGTACACACTCAGCACGTACGCCAGGTCCTCCAAAGGCTGCTGGAGAACCAGCTCTATGTCAAGGCGGAGAAGTGCGAGTTCCATGCCAAGTCGGTCTCGTTCCTGGGGTTCATTGTTTCGCCTGGGGAGATTAAGCCTGATCCGGCCAAGGTCAAGGCTGTTGCTGAGTGGCCAGTCCCTGACTCTAGAAAAGCTCTGCAGCGGTTCCTGGGTTTCGCCAACTTCTACCGGCGATTCATCAGGAACTTTGGCCAGGTAGCTGCACCCTTAACGGCGCTCACCTCCATCAAGGTACCGTTCACCTGGAGTGTTCAGGCTCAGGAGTCCTTTGATAATTTAAAGTCCCGGTTTATCTCTGCTCCTGTTCTCTCCATTCCAGATCCTGAACGGCAATTCATTGTTGAGGTGGACGCCTCTGATGTCGGGGTAGGCGCAGTCTTGTCCCAGCGTTCCCCCAAGGATGAGAAAGTGCACCCTTGTGCATTTTTCTCTCATCGCCTTAACCCAGCCGAGCGTAATTACGACATTGGTAACCGGGAGCTGCTGGCGGTTAGGTTGGCCTTGGGTGAGTGGCGTCACTGGTTGGAGGGGTCAGCGCAGCCCTTCTTGGTCTGGACGGATCATAAAAATTTAGAATATATCCGTTCGGCCAAGAGGCTGAGCTCGCGCCAGGCTCGCTGGGCACTCTTCTTTGACCGATTTAGCTTCACCCTTTCGTACCGGCCCGGGTCCAAAAATGTTAAGCCTGATGCCCTATCCCGTCAGTTTGAGCGCCCGGGAGAGGAGTCTCCGGCCGATGCCATACTCCCTGAGGGAGTGGTGGTAGGGGCCCTTTCCTGGGACGTTGAGCGACGGGTAGAGGAGGCCGGACGAGGGGTGGAAGTGCCAGATGAGTGTCCAGCGGGTCGGTTATTCGTGCCGGAGGCGCTGCGCCCTGAAGTCCTTCAGTGGGGTCATGAATCTAGGGTTACCTGCCATCCAGGGATCAGGAGGTCGCTGGCTGCCATCCGCCAGCGATTTTGGTGGCCCTCCATCGGCCAGGACGTCAGGCAGTTTGTATTGGCTTGCTCAGTTTGTGCCCAAAATAAGGTTTCCAATCGTCCCTCTGTTGGTCTACTCCGACCCTTACCTATTCCCTCTCGTCCCTGGTCACACATAGCCTTAGATTTTGTCTCTGGCTTGCCCCCTTCTAAAGGTTACACCGTTATTCTCACGGTGGTGGATCGCTTCTCCAAGGCGGTTCATTTTGTTCCCCTGCCCAAACTCCCATCTGCCAAGGAGACAGCTCAACTGGTAATTAACCATGTCTTCCGGATCCATGGTCTTCCGGTCAATGTGGTTTCTGATAGGGGTCCCCAGTTTGTCTCCCGTTTCTGGCAGGAATTCTGTTGACAGATCGGGGCCTCTACGAGTCTGTCGTCAGGTTTTCATCCCCAGACTAACGGACAATGTGAGCGAGCCAATCAGGATCTCGAGCGAGCTCTCCGCTGCCTGGCGTCCCGCAATCCTGCCTCCTGGAGCCAACAGCTCTCTTGGATTGAGTATGCCCACAATACTCTCCCAGTGGCATCCACAGGTATGTCACCATTCGAATGTTCTGTTGGCTATCTACCTCCTTTGTTTCCCTCTCAGGAACCCGATGCTGCAGTACCGTCTGCCCTAGCCTTTGTCCAGAGATGTCGCCGTGTCTGGAAAAAGGCTAGGAAGGTCTTGGCCCAGGCCTCCAGACGGACCAAAGCGGCGGCCGATCGCCACCGGACTCCAGCGCCCCGCTATGTCTGTGGTCAGAAGGTATGGCTTTCTACCAAGGACCTGCCTCTCAAGGCTGTCTCTCGCAAGTTAGCGCCTAGGTTCATTGGTCCATACCAGATCACTAAGGTCCTTAATCCGGTTGCGGTACGGCTCAAGTTACCTTCCTCTCTTGGTCGGGTGCACCCTGTTTTTCATGTATCCAGGGTTAAACCTGTTTTCAGATCCTCTCTTAATGCCAACATGTCATCCCCTGCCCCCCCACCCCCTCGTCTAGTGGATGGTTCTCCTGTCTATTCTGTTAGGAGACTGCTAGATGTTCGACGTCGTGGCAGGGGTTTCCAGTACCTGGTGGACTGGGAGGGTTATGGTCCGGAGGAGAGGAGTTGGGTTCCGGCTCGGGATATTCTGGATCAGTCGCTGATCAGGGACTTCCTCCGGAGACCAGGTAGACCCCCTCCTTGAGCCGCCTGGTGGCGTCCTTGAAGGGGGGGGTACTGTCACGATCTCGGTGTGGTCTGCCTAGGTTTTGTTGTCTTGTGTTTGTTCTTCTGGTGCTTTTGTTGTCTTGGAGCACATGCTTGTTTGTGTCTGACAGCTCGCCATGTGCTCCGCTGTCATTGTGTTGTCAGCCCCGCCCCTCTTGTTATCCCTGTTAGCTAATTTTCCCCATCACCTGCACCCTGTTTTGTCCTCATTATCTCCCCTTTATAATCCCCTCGTGTTTTCTGTATGGTGTCAGTCCGTGATTCTAATTTTCTAGCCCTGACTTCTAGCTGTTACTACTAAGCCCGTCTTGTTTTCCATTAGTGTCTTGTCTGTCTAGCGTTCCTGACTTAGTCATTTTTTGTTTCTACCCGCCCGCTCTTTAGGACTCCTTTTGCTCTCTGCCTTGGCTCACGTCTGCCCGGATTTCCCTCCCTTCACGGCAGCCCCGTCAGCTCTCACTCGGCTCGCACGCCGCGATCTTCTGGAATTCAACAGCGGCGATTCACGGCAGCCCCGCCTGCTCTCACTCAGTTCGCACGCCGCGAATAGCGGCAATCCACGGCAGCCCCGCCTGCTCTCACTCGGCTCGCACGCCGCGATCTTCTGGAATTCATCAACAGCACTACAAAGCAGCCCTGCCTGTTTTCTCTCAGCTCGCACGCCCCGCCTCATCTGGAGCTCAACGCAGATTCTTCACGGAAGCCCCGTCTGCTCTCTTTCTGCTCGCTCTCTGTGCTCCCTCTGGAGTTTATCTGCGGTCGATCGCCGCGGTTAAGCCGACTCTCTTCCCTGCTGGCTTGGCTGGGGCTGGTCTGTCCCCCGTTCGGTCTAGGTTGACCGTTGCTGACTGTTGCGGCTGTTATTAAGCTGAATTTTTTACTTTAATTTTTTGTTTGCTCTTTTTCCCTAATTAATAAAAAGCCTTGCTTTCACCTGCATTTGGATTCAGTCTCGTTCCTGACAGTGGGTTGGTTATATCAGAAAAATGACAAAAGAGATGACTGGACTATATATTAAAATATTTGTTTTATTATATTAGCATTATTGAAATTGAACATTTTCAAATTAACATTTCCAACATTTTTCAAAACATTAAAATTAAGCTGTCAAATTCCAACTTTAAAGAAAGATGTGGTTAAAGGGATAGTTCACCCAAAAATGAAAATCTACATTTGTGTTCTGCTGAAGAAACAAAGTCACCTACAGCCTGGAGGTAAGCAGATAAACATCCAATTTTCATTTTTGGGTGAACTATCCCTTTAATCTGGATTTTGTTGGCATGAGATCAACCCTTAAAAATATCTAAATATTAAATCAACAAATTGGAATCTGTATATATACACACAGAGAGAGAGAGAGAGAGAGAGAGAGAGAGAGAGAGAGAGAGAGAGAGATCCACTTGTAATTCCAATATTTCAAAACATATTAACATCAATGTTTTTCACAGCTTTTTCTTCTGCCACCTCCACCTACTCTGGGGCATATTTTTAACAGAATTCGATGACTGCTGCAATATTCGCCTCTGTCTCTTTTGATGTTTCCTGGAAATATTTAAAAATAAAAATGTATGAGGAATATAGGATTTGATGCACTATTTTATTAATTAAATTATTTAGTATTTTAAGGTAAATTCACAATAGATGAAAGACATCAGTATGAATGCAAAAATAAATGTTCAAGTTCTGACTAACAATAAATATCTCAAACAGAAAGGTAGTCTAGTAACAGGAATGACCTGCCAATCAAGAAATCAGTGTATATGTGTTATTTCTGTGTGACAGATAACTCTGAAAAAATAGTTTTGACAGGCCCAAACTGTTAAAACAGTTTCACCTGAAAACAATAAAGAAAACAATAAAAAAGTGCAGTGAAGTGACAGTTTTTGTGGGTATCACTTAAATTGATCTACTCAGCTGACCAACCTGCTGACTACAATATGTGGTTTTCATTTAACAATCAAAAAGGAAGCTAAACAAATCTGTCACAGTCATACAACACTAAATTTTTTATTATTTAGTTAGTTTGTTTTCTTTACCTGTGACAACAGTGTACAGATTGAGCTTGATGAAGGCAAGCTTGCCCCCCCCCCCCCCCCCCCTTCATATTGAAACGGGCCATGACCTAATTTGTCATCAACCTGTGGATACAAGAGTAATACATAACTAGATAAAAAAGTTCGTTGAGACAAACTTTAAGTTGGCTTGAGAAAGCTTTGCCTTAAAGTTTAAAGAAGTTTTGAAAGCTTTAAAAAGTAGTAAAAGTTTAAAAAGTTTTAAGTTTAATGGTTTTCAGTCTGAAATAGTTTAAAGTTTTTAGCAGTTTTAAAGATTGAAGATAGATAGATAGATAGATAGATAGATAGATAGATAGATAGATAGATAGATAGATAGATAGATAGATAGATAGATAGATATGGTGTCTGGGGTGGTTGCTAGGGTGTTGCTATTCGGTTGCTAAGGTACCCGGGGTGGTTGCTGAGGTGTTGCTATGCGGTTGCTAAGGTACACGGGGTGGTTGCTAAGGTGTTGCTATGCGGTTGCTAAGGTACCCAGGGTGGTTGCTAAGGTGTTGCTATGCGGTTGCTAAGGTACCCATGGTGGTTGCTAAGGTGTTACTATGTGGTTGCTAAGGTACCTGAGGTGGTTGCTAAGGTGTTGCTATGTGGTTACTAGGTTACCCAGGGTGGTTACTAGCATGTTGCTGGCATGATTAGCTAGTTGCTAGCATGATTTTAGCATGACTAGCAAGTCGCTAGCATGATTTTAACATGATTAGCAAGTCCATAGCATGATTTTAGCATGACTAGCAAGTCGCTAGCATGATTTTAGCCTGACTAGCAAAGTCGCTAGCATGATTTTAGCATTACTAGCAAGTCACTAGCATGATTTTAGCATTACTAGCAAGTCGCTAACATGATTTTAGCAAGACTAGCAAGTCGCTAGCATGATTTTAACATGATTACCAAGTCGCTAGCATGATTTTAGCATGACTAGCAAGTCGCTTGCATTATTTTAGCATGACTAGCAAAGTCGCTAGCATGATTTTAGCATGACTAGCAAGTCGCTAGCATGATTTTAGCATGACTAGCAAGTAGCTAGCATGATTTTAGCATTACTAGCAAGTCGCTAGCATGATTTTAGCATTACTAGCAAGTCACAAGTAGAAAGAGATTAATAGATAGACAGATTAATAGATAGATAGATTTATAGATAGATTAATAGATAGATTTATAGAAAGACAGATTAATAGATAGATAGATTTATAGATAGATAGATTAATAGATAGATATATTTATAGATAGACAGATTAATAGATAGATAGATTTATAGATAGATAGATTAATTGATAGATAGATTTATAGATAGACAGATTAATAGATAGATAGATTTATAGATAGATAGATTAATAGATAGATAGATTTATAGATAGACAGATTAATAGATAGTAGATTTATAGAAAGACAGATTAATAGATAGATAGATTAATAGATAGATAGATTAATAGATAGATTAATAGATAGATAGATTTATAGATAGATTAATAGATAGATAGATTTATAGATAGATAGATTTATAGATAGACAGATTAATAGATAGTAGATTTATAGAAAGACAGATTAATAGATAGATAGATTAATAGATATATTAATAGATAGATAGATTTATAGATAGATTAATAGATAGATAGATTTATAGATAAACAGATTTATAGATAGACAGATTTATAGATAGACAGATTTACAGATAGACAGATTAATAGATAGATAGATTAATAGATAGACAGATTAATAGATAGATAGATTAATAGATGGATAGATTTATAGATAGACAGATTGATAGATAGATTTATAGATAGACAGATTTATAGATAGATAGATTAATAGATGGATAGATTTATAGATAGACAGATTTATAGATAGATAGATTAATAGATAGACAGATAGATAGATAGATAGATAGATAGATAGATAGATAGATAGATAGATAGATAGATAGATAGATAGATAGATAGATAGATAGATAGATAGATATGTAAGAAAAAGTGATGAGGACGTAGAAGATCTCGATGAAGATGTTTATTGCAGCATAGCAGTGACAAAGTACATGTTGTACCTTGGGTTCAGCGGAGTCAGAATGAACCCAGAACATCCTTTGCTCAAACATTTTATAGCATTACAGTTTACTATCCTAATGCAAATTAAGTTGCTCCTGTCGTAACAGCTGTGGTCTGTATGTTAATTAAGTTCTGACACCCCTTTGTCTGAGATGGGTCTCAGTGTCTCACACCCGCTCCCATTCTACAATTGGTCACCTTTTGCTTGGGATGAGATTATCCCAAATGGTCTAAACTGTTGACTTTCGTCTTCTCTATAATAATTAAGCCAATTTGGGAAATGAGCATAATTAAACATATATTGTGGAGTGGAATCTGGGTCGAGGCAGACTATATTTCTTACAGTCCCCCGTTTGATGCTTTTGGCCCGGAAGAAGCATCACATCCACTCCCTTACACAGATTACACCTCCCTTCCTGGGCAGGTGCCCAGTGGCGGTGAAGCCCTGGCTTAGGTTGTCCTCTTAAATGGCCATCAGAGAATCTTACCCGTCATTGGGTCATCACCTCATGCACACTGGTTATCGCTCCATCCAATTAGGCAAAATTATCATAGAGACCTTTTCTAAAATTTAGCAAAATGACACACAAACATTTTCTTGGGTTTGTGGGAGGAGCACTTGAGAACCATAACAGCAAAAGGAATTATCTAAATGTACTAAACATTACGACAGTACAAAACATAGCCAAAAGCCTAAGGACTAAAACATCAATCAATAGCATAAAGTGTGTGTGTAGCCATGCCCATGCATTGTGTTTTCTTCACATGCGTTCTGTTCCTTTTATCAATGTGAACCTCCTGTGTCCACATGTGCATTCAATAGACAATAATATATTTTCTGCATATATTTGTGTCATTCTAGTGTCATGTGCATTGTGCCATTTTCTTAGTGTGTGAACAACCTTTATCCACATGTGTGCATTCAGTACACAATAATATCTTTTCTGCATTCGAGTATGCATATATTTGTGTCTTTCTAGTGTTGTGTGCAGTAAGTCTGTGTCTTTGTGCATTTCTTTGAGTGGGTCTGTCCTTTGCCCACTTCTTTTCCATCTTGGTGGAATGATTGCTGTCCATAGTCTCTGAAAAGGTTTGATCTCTCCTTGGTTCTCTTTTCCATTGTAAATTCTTTTCAATTTGATAGTAAATTCTCAGAAGCAGTCACTGGTGTTGTTGCAGTCTGCGCGGGTCTCTCAAGTCCATCCCCTGGTGCATCTCAGGATTTCTAGATCTTTTAGGTGTGGAGTTTTGGATCGTATAGGTCTGTAAATCTCTGGATTTCTGGTTCTGATGGTCACTCTGTTCTTTAAGAAGTCTCTTTTCTTGTGGAAGTTCCCTGGCTCCACTGGTTCTGCTGGCCTTCTTGTCCTTTGGATGACCAGATCATTTTTCTCCAGGAGTTTACACCTTTCCAACAAACATCTAGATGCATATACCTGAAACAAGATCAAAAAGAAGAGGTTGCCCCCCCTTTCCCCCACAAGAATCTTTTCACATTCCAAACATCAAAGTTACAGAAATCTAATCACAGAATGCAATTAAATCATTTCTCATAAATTGTATTTAAATACCAATACCATTATCACATTTCTCATAATTCATAAAGAATCACCCCCCTTTTGATAGTAAGCATATTTTTCTAAAATATGATACTATCATAAAACAATTCCTTCAGTTCACATCAGCATCTGCTTGTGACTGAGCTACAGTCATGTTCTTGCAGTGCTGTGTCTGGCAAGGTGTGAATGGCCTTTTCCTTATTTCCTTTCAACAATGCCAACTGGGTCTCTAAATTGCAAATCTTTTTAAGCAAATCACGATAGCCCATCTTTCTTTTGTGTGAAAAGTGACATTGTCTTGCTTTGTGTCCCATCCTTCCACAAGCAAAACAAACAACTTCCTGATCTTTCCTACTTTTCTCCGAACAATGCCTTGCTATGTGACCATCTTTTCCACATGCATAACAGACAAAGCTTTGATGAGGTCTCTCATTCTCTTGACAAAGTCTAGCAATGTGACCAGCTTTTCCACACGCATAACAAAGAGTAACACCTTCTGTATTTACTCTTTCAAATCTCCTTGGTCTCTGATGGAAACCATCAGATAATCCAGAATAATCTCTCCTGCCAAAGGCAGTAACTGGATGTCTTGATTCTGCAGCTTTCCTTTGACTACAGTATTTGCATTTAAAATACTGTGTAATTTTGGAAATGATTTGCTCGTATGGTGCATTTGCATCTACATGAAGAGCAATGGCTTCTCGCATGTGTGGACTGCTCTGTGCAATTAATGCAGACTTAAACATGAGATTTTGTTTAGTTGCATTTGGCAAACCACTGTAACAGCTAAACATTTCCCACAGCCTGGAAGCAAATGCTAGAGGATGCTCTCCAGGTTCCATTGTCACTTCAGTTATCTTCCTCAAGTTAACCAAATCAGTTGCAACAAGTCTAAGTAGAGCCTCTCTCCTTGCCCCTCTGTCTGCTCTTTTGTCTCTAATTTCCTGTGAGAGAGCACTAGTTAATGAGCGAGGAATGCAGATCATGAGAAGTCTACAAGCATCTTCGTCTGACACACTATAAACATCCACTACCTTTTCCATTTTTGACAAGAACTCTACAGGCTCCATGTTATGAGGCTCAAAAGTACCCACTGCTGCAACAAGACTTTGGAAGTCCATAAAAGACAGCTGTCTAACAGCTTGGCCATTTTCCGTTCTTTGATCAAGAACCCTCTCATTTCCATTTCTATTTCCAAACTGTCTTGTTCGCACTGGTGCTATTGGGAACCTCACAGAATCATCTGAAGAATTATGCTGTTGACTAAAGGCTTCCTTGCACTTCTTCTCGTCATATTCAGAATTGGATTGGGCATGTACCAACCGTATAGTTGTCCCTTCATGCAAAGATCTAAATGTTTCCCTCTCTGTTTCAGCTTTTGAAATTTCTTTTGTCAATTTCACTATCTGTTCTTTCAAAATGATCTCTTCAGCCTCGCAATTTCTCAAAGACATAACATAGCAGCTGACTTGAGAATTTAGCAACTTGTTTTCTGTTTTTATTTCTTCTAATCTTTTCTTAGTTACCGTGTATGAAGCAAAAAGAGCTTGAAGTGCATTAGCAACTTTTCCCTCTTTGTTTTTAGGCATTTTGGGACAATTTTTGAATTGAGACATAGCCCACTCATATGGGTCATCTGCCTTCTCTATCCCATCAAACATTCCTACTGAGCCATGCTTAGCGATGTATTTTACTATCAGCTCTTCCATTTTCATGATCTTATTAAATTGTCTTCAGCAATTTAATAGGCTTTATTCCTTTACTGACTGAACATTATCTAGTTACTTTAAGATAGCTGTTAGTCTAATTATTCACAGCTCCTGTGCTTTGGACACAAATGAATAAAACAACCACACTACATCAGGCTTCTAAACCAAATTTTTACCTCTTCGGACATGGCCACACTCCGTCAGGCCTTAGACTTCACTACACTAAACTATTAAAAATGTAACACTATCACAGTATGTCGGACAAAAACCACATTACTTCGGGTTTTAGGTTATATTTTTAAAACAGTTTACTTTCATCAGAATTATCAAAACAACTTACTCTGTTTCAATTACTTTAGAAACAATAGACCTAATATCACTCTGCTACCACACTTCGTCGGGCTGATTCAATTAGAATCCTAACAGAATTATGACAAGTGTCTCACACATCAGGCAAAACAAGCACTTACAGTTTCAGCTTCTGCAACTGTTTAAAAAATATATATATAACAATGTTTGTCACAGTGCATGGAACAAAACATTTTTTTGTTACATATTTTTTTAAACAGCTTTTTTTCTAGCCACAGTTCTTCAGGCTCAAACTGATATTTATCAGATTAAAAACAGTGCCACATTACGTCGGGCTAAAAACCACACTGCTTCGGGTTACTGTTTTAAACTTCACAGAGTCACGGTACGTCGGACTCACTACACTATAACACAAATATCATGAAATAATTCTGTGATCACACTACATCGGATCAATTCAGTTACTTTAGAATTCAATCAGAATTATAACATCATCTCAGTCCGTTTCAATTACGTTAGAAACTTACAACTTCAGACACAACAGATCTAATACAACTCTGCCACCACACTGCGTCGGGTTGATTCAATTACATTAGAATCCTAACAGAATTATAAGAGACCAACAACAAGTTTCAGTTACTTTAGAAACTTTAAACTTAAACGCTTTGCTTCAGTTACTTTAGAAACAACAATTCCAATACAGTTCTGTCACCACACTATGTCGGGTTAATTCAGTTCCGTTAGAATTTTAAACAGAATTGTATAGAATAGGCCTAAGAACTCCTCCTGCCAATACGAAATAAACTATATTTTCTTCAATCCTTACAATTTCTTTTCTAGATTTTTTTAAACGAGGGGGTTCCCTGACAAAAACAGCATAGAAGAAAGAAACTGCTTTTCTTACCTTTTCTTGCTTTTTTCGGAAATCCTCGTTGGGTGGCTCGCCAATGTAAGAAAAAGTGATGAGGACGTAGAAGATCTCGATGAAGATGTTTATTGCAGCATAGCAGTGACAAAGTACATGTTGTACCTTGGGTTCAGCGGAGTCAGAATGAACCCAGAACATCCTTTGCTCAAACATTTTATAGCATTACAGTTTACTATCCTAATGCAAATTAAGTTGCTCCTGTCGTAACAGCTGTGGTCTGTATGTTAATTAAGTTCTGACACCCCTTTGTCTGAGATGGGTCTCAGTGTCTCACACCCGCTCCCATTCTACAATTGGTCACCTTTTGCTTGGGATGAGATTATCCCAAATGGTCTAAACTGTTGACTTTCGTCTTCTCTATAATAATTAAGCCAATTTGGGAAATGAGCATAATTAAACATATATTGTGGAGTGGAATCTGGGTCGAGGCAGACTATATTTCTTACAGATAGATAGATAGATGAGTTTAAATGAGTTTGATCGGATTAGAAATAGTAGATAGAAGGGAAGCCTGATTGAGCCTCAAAGGATTCTGGCAGTTTAAATTTGAATTTTGACAGTTGGAGTTTGAACATTCCGTCAATGTAAATCAATGAGATTTTATTCCCAGTTTTAATCGGGATTTTTAGGAAAACCGTAAGTCCGATTAGTTAGAAAAGATATAGCAACTCGAGTTAGACCAGTATGAAGATCTGGGCTGAGTTTGGAGTTTGTAGAGTTAAAGCTCTAGGAGGAGTAGCAGTCAGAAAATTTTTGTCTCAGAAGAAGAATAATAATAACTAGAAGCTAAAGTTCGATGACAAACTTTAAATGTTGGCTTGGAGAAGCAAACCGGGCAGCCTTCGGGCAAAAGGTCCAGCCCAGAACACTTAGAGCTCTCTGATTGAATTGTTGCTAGTAAAAATGCTATTACGATAAGTAATGCTTAGTATATTTTAGGTTAAAACAGCTTGCCATAGTGGATTTATGTGTATTTTAGGTTAAAACGGCTTGCCATACAACAAGTGTTTCAGCGCGTGCTTGAAAGCGTTGCTGTGCGGTTGAGCCTAAAAGCATTAATAAGCAAGCATTTAAGCTGTGTAATATATTACTCTACTATTATTGTGTTTAATCGCTGGAGTGTTTGTATTTAAATACCTTTAAAAGACGTGCAAATGATGTCTTTGATGATGAAGATGAAGACTGAGCAGTGCATCTCATGTTAGTTAGTTAAGCCTATGAAAAAGTAATTTGCACCCAATGCAGGTCTTTAAAATATTCTTCTATATTTATTGTGTTGAATCGCTGGAGTGTTTTTATTTAAATGCCTTTAAAAGACGTGCAGTCATGTATAATTCTCAGTCGGACATCTCGGAGCTCATGTCTAACACACTGCTGAACGCAGCGCTCTCTGTATGAAAACAAAATGCTCACAAACAACTGCATTTAGCTGTTGATATTTTCTAATGGGTGGACTAAATTAAATCGCTGCAATATTGTAATTTTAAAGGCGTTCTAATTCGTGCAAATTATGTCGTTCGTCTCCATGTATACTTGTTGAAAGCAATCTGTACGCGGTGAAGGAAATGCTTAGGGTTTTCAATAAATTCGCTCAAACAGCTGAATTCAGGTCTTGATGTGTTCTAATGGGTATTTACAATTAAATGGCTGGAATATTGTAATTTTAAAGGCATTATTTATATGCATTTTTCACCGAGTTCAAAGTGAAAGTAAGTCACATCTCGGTAACATGGTCGTTACTGAAACTGAAAAGCTCATTTGCAGCTAATGTAGTTCTTTAAAATATTCTTGTATATTTATTGTGTTGGATCGCTGGAGTGTTTTTATTTAAATGCTTTTAAAAGACGTGCAGTCATAATTCTCAGTCGGGTAAGTTAGCTCCGAGCCTGAAAGCTCGTCTGTATAACACATTTGCTGAAGACAGTGCTTTAACTTTGAAATAAAACAGATCACAAAAGGCTGATTTGTTGATGTGTTCTAATGGGTATTTACAAATAAATCGCTGAAATATATTAATTTTAAAGGCGTTCTAATTCGTGCAAGTTATGTTGTTTATGAGCACATACAGAGAGAGTTCGTGCTGACGGCATGCATACTCGCTGAAGGGTGCGAGCTTTTCTTTTACAAGAACTAACGTTACTCACAAACCACTGAATTTAGCTGTTGATATGTTCTAATTGGTTTTTAGAGTTAAATCGCTGTAATATTTACATTTTTAAGGCGATATTTATTTGTATTTCCACCGATTTCAGAGTGACTGTAAGTAAGAGGTTTGAATCCCGCCTCTTCAGTCGAGAGGTATTACTGTTAGAGGGCGCATTTTTTCTCAGCCCATGTATTTCATTGGGAAATGTGTCATTTTCAAAAATTAATAATAAATCAACTGTACATCTGATCAGTCCAAATAGATATAGCAACTCTTTCGGGACAAGGGCCCAGGTCTCTGCCAAGTTTGGGCCTTGTGGCTTCAAAGGCCTCGGATGAGTAGCTGTCAGAAATTTCTTTAGGTCATAAGAATAATAATAACTAGAAGCTAAAGTTTGATGACAAACTTTAAATGTTGGCTTGGAGAGCCAAATTGGGCAGCCTTCGGGCAAAAGGGCCAGCCCAGAACACCATAGTGGATTAATATGTGTATTTTAGGTTAAAACGGCTTGCCATACTGGAATAAGTGATGAGCGCCTGCTTCAAAGCCGCGTCGCGTTGCCGTGCGGTTGAGCCGAAAAGCGGAAATAAGCAAGCATTTAAACTTTTTATTATATGACTGAACTATTATTGTGTTGAATCGCTGGAGTGTTTGTATTAAAATACCTTTAAAAGACGTGCAAATAATGTCTTTGTTAACAGACACATAAATGCAGCAGTGCATCTCATGTTAGTTAGTTAAGCCTATGAAAAACGTCATTTGCACCCAATGCAGGTCTTTAAAATATTCTTCTATATTTATTGTGTTGAATCGCTGGAGTGTTTTTATTTAAATGCCTTTAAAAGACGTGCAGTCATGTATAATTCTCAGACGGACATCTCGGAGCTCATGTCTAACACACTGCTGAATGCAGCGCTCTCTGTATGAAAACAAAATGCTCACAAACAACTGCATTTAGCTGTTGATATTTTCTAATGGGTGGACTGAATTAAATCGCTGCAATATTGTAATTTTAAAGGCGTTCTAATTCGTGCAAATTATGTCGTTCGTCTCCATGTATACTCGTTGAAAGCAATCTGTACTACGCGGTGAAGGAAATGCTTAGGGGTTTCAATAAATTCGCTCAAACAGCTGAATTCAGGTCTTGATGTGTTCTAATGGGTATTTACAATTAAATGGCTGGAATATTGTAATTTTAAAGGCATTATTTATATGCATTTTCCACCAAATTCAAAGTGAAAGTAAGTCACAGCTCGGTAACATGTTCGTTAGTGAAACTGAACAGCTTATTTGCAGCTAATGTAGTTCTTTAAAATATTCTTGTATATTGATTGTGTTGGATCGCTGGAGTGTTTTTATTTAAATGCTTTTAAAAGACGTGCAGTCATGTATAATTCTCAGTCGGGTAAGTTAGCTCCGATCCGTGAAAGCTCGTCTGTATAACACATTTGCTGAAGACAGTGCTTTAACTTTGAAATAAAACAGATCACAAAAGGCTGATTTGTTGATGTGTTCTAATGGGTATTTACAAACAAATCGCTGAAATATATTTATTTTAAAGGCGTTCTAATTCGTGCAATTCATGTTGTTTGTGAGCACATGTAGAGAGAGAGTAGCCTAGTGCTGACGGCTTGTATAAGCGCTGAAGGGTGCGAGCTTTTCTTTTACAAGAACTACTCACAAACCACTGAATTTAGCTGTTGATATGTTCTAATGGGTATTTAGAGTTAAATCGCTGTAATAATTAAATTTTTAAGGCGATATTTATTTGTATTTCCACCGATTTCAGAGTGACTGTAAGTGAGAGGTTTGAGTCCCGCCTCTTCAGTCGAGAGGTATTACTGTTAGAGGGCGCATTTTTTCTCAGCCCATGTAATTCATTGGGAAATTTGTCATATTCAAAAATTAATAATAAATCAACTGTACATCTGATCAGTCCAAATAGATATAGCAACTCTTTCGGGACAAGGGCCCAGGTCTCTGCCAAGTTTGGGCCTTGTGGCTTCAAAGGCCTCGGAGGAGTAGCTGTCAGAAATTTCTTTAGGTCATAAGAATAATAAAATATAACTAGAAGCTAAAGTTCGATGACAAACTTTAAATGTTGGCTTGGAGAGCCAAACTGGGCAGCCTTCGGGCAAAAGGGCCAGCCCAGAACACCATAGTGGATTAATATGTGTATTTTAGGTTAAAACGGCTTGCCATACTGGAATAAGTGATGAGCGCCTGCTTCAAAGCCGCGTCGCGTTGCCGTGCGGTTGAGCCGAAAAGCAGAAATAAGCAAGCATTTAAACTTTTTATTATATGACTGAACTATTATTGTGTTGGATCGCTGGAGTGTTTGTATTAAAATACCTTTAAAAGACGTGCAAATGATGTCTTTGTTAACAGACACATAAATGCAGCCGTGCATCTCATGTTAGTTAGTTAAGCCTATGAAAAACGTCATTTGCACCCAATGCAGGTCTTTAAAATATTCTTCTATATTTATTGTGTTGAATCGCTGGAGTGTTTTTATTTAAATGCCTTTAAAAGACGTGCAGTCATGTATAATTCTCAGTCGGACATCTCGGAGCTCATGTCTAAAACACTGCTGAATGCAGCGCTCTCTGTATGAAAAAACAAAATGCTCACAAACAACTGCATTTAGCTGTTGATATTTTCTAATGGGTGGACTGAATTAAATCGCTGCAATATTGTAATTTTAAAGGCGTTCTAACTCGTGCAAATTATGTCGTTCGTCTCCATGTATACTCGTTGAAAGCAATCTGTACGCGGTGAAGGAAATGCTTAGGGTTTTCAAAAAATTCGCTCAAACAGCTGAATTCAGGTCTTGATGTGTTCTAATGGGTATTTACAATTAAATGGCTGGAATATTGTAATTTTAAAGGCATTATTTTATATGCATTTTCCACCGTGTTCAAAGTGAAAGTAAGTCACAGCTCTGTAACATGTTCGTTAGTGAAACGTATTGAAAAGCTCATTTGCAGCTAATGTAGTTCTTTAAAATATTCTTGTATATTTATTGTGTTGGATCGCTGGAGTGTTTTTATTTAAATGCTTTTAAAAGACGTGCAGTCATGTATAATTCTCAGTCGGGTAAGTTAGCTCCGATCCGTGAAAGCTCGTCTGTATAACACATTTGCTGAAGACAGTGCTTTAACTTTGAAATAAAACAGATCACAAAAGGCTGATTTGTTGATGTGTTCTAATGGTATTTACAAACAAATCGCTGAAATATATTTATTTTAAAGGCGTTCTAATTCGTGCAATTCATGTTGTTTGTGAGCACATGTAGAGAGAGAGTAGCCTAGTGCTGACGGCTTGTATAAGCGCTGAAGGGTGCGAGCTTTTCTTTTACAAGAACTACTCACAAACCACTGAATTTAGCTGTTGATATGTTCTAATGGTTATTGAGAGTTAAATCGCTGTAATAATTAAATTTTTAAGGCGATATTTATTTGTATTTCCACCGATTTCAGAGTGACTGTAAGTGAGAGGTTTGAGTCCCGCCTCTTCAGTCGAGAGGTATTACTGTTAGAGGGCGCATTTTTTGTCAGCCCATGTAATTCATTGGGAAATTTGTCATATTCAAAAATTAATAATAAATCAACTGTACATCTGATCAGTCCAAATAGATATAGCAACTCTTTCGGGACAAGGGCCCAGGTCTCTGCCAAGTTTGGGCCTTGTGGCTTCAAAGGCCTCGGAGGAGTAGCTGTCAGAAATTTCTTTAGGTCATAAGAATAATAAAATATAATAATAACTAGAAGCTAAAGTTCGATGACAAACTTTAAATGTTGGCTTGGAGAGCCAAATTGGGCAGCCTTCGGGCAAAAGGGCCAGCCCAGAACACCATAGTGGATGAATATGTGTATTTTAGGTTAAGACGGCTTGCCATACTGGAATAAGTGATGAGCGCCTGCTTCAAAGTTGCGTCGCGTTGCCGTGTGGTTGAGCCGAAAAGCAGAAATAAGCAAGCATTTAAACTTTTTATTATATGACTGAACTGTTATTGTGTTGGATCGCTGGAGTGTTTGTATTAAAATACCTTTAAAAGACGTGCAAATGATGTCTTTGTTAACAGACACATAAATGCAGCCGTGCATCTCATGTTAGTTAGTTAAGCCTATGAAAAACGTCATTTGCACCCAATGCAGGTCTTTAAAATATTCTTCTATATTTATTGTGTTGAATCGCTGGAGTGTTTTTATTTAAATGCCTTTAAAAGACGTGCAGTCATGTATAATTCTCAGTCGGACATCTCGGAGCTCATGTCTAACACACTGCTGAATGCAGCGCTCTCTGTATGAAAAAACAAAATGCTCACAAACAACTGCATTTAGCTGTTGATATTTTCTAATGGGTGGACTGAATTAAATCGCTGCAATATTGTAATTTTAAAGGCGTTCTAATTCGTGCAAATTATGTCGTTCGTCTCCATGTATACTCGTTGAAAGCAATCTGTACGCGGTGAAGGAATTGCTTAGGGTTTTCAATAAATTCGCTCAAACAGCTGAATTCAGGTCTTGATGTGTTCTAATGGGTATTTACAATTAAATGGCTGGAATATTGTTATTTTAAAGGCATTATTTATATGCATTTTCCACCAAATTCAAAGTGAAAGTAAGTCACAGCTCGGTAACATGTTCGTTAGTGAAACTGAAAAGCTCATTTGCAGCTAATGTAGTTCTTTAAAATATTCTTGTATATTGATTGTGTTGGATCGCTGGAGTGTTTTTATTTAAATGCTTTTAAAAGACGTGCAGTCATGTATAATTCTCAGTCGGGTAAGTTAGCTCGTCTGTATAACACATTTGCTGAAGACAGTGCTTTAACTTTTAAATAAAACAGATCACAAAAGGCTGATTTGTTGATGTGTTCTAATGGGTATTTACAAATAAATCGCTGAAATATATTAATTTTAAAGGCGTTCTAATTCGTGCAAGTTATGTTGTTTATGAGCACATACAGAGAGAGTTCATGCTGACGGCTCGTATACTCGCTGAAGGGTGCGAGCTTTTCTTTTACTAGAACTACTCACAAACCACTGAATTTAGCTGTTGATATGTTCTAATGGGTTTTTAGAGTTAAATCGCTGTAATATTTAAATTTTTAAGGCGGTATTTATTTGTATTTCCACCTATTTCAGAGTGACTGTAAGTAAGAGGTTTGAGTCCCGCCTCTTCAGTCGAGAGGTATTACTGTTAGAGGGCGCATTTTTTCTCAGCCTATGTAATTCATTGGGAAATTTGTCATATTCAAAAATTAATAATAAATCAACTGTACATCTGATCAGTCCAAATAGATATAGCAACTCTTTCGGGACAAGGGCCCAGGTCTCTGCCAAGTTTGGGCCTTGTGGCTTCAAAGGCCTCGGAGGAGTAGCTGTCAGAAATTTCTGTAGGTCATAAGAATAATAAAATATAATAATAATAATAACTAGAAGCTAAAGTTCGATGACAAACTTTAAATGTTGGCTTGGAGAGCCAAATTGGGCAGCCTTCGGGCAAAAGGGCCAGCCCAGAACACTTAGAGCTCTCTGATTGAATTGTTGCTAATAAAAATGCTATTACGATAAGTAATGCTTAGTATATTTTAGGCTAAACAGCTTGCCATAGAGGATTTATGTGTATTTTAGGTTAAAACAGCTTGCCATACAACAAGTGTGCAGCGCGTGCTTGAAAGCGTTGCTGTGCGGTTGAGCCTAAAAGCATTAATAAGCAAGCATTTAAGCTGTGTAATATATTACTCTACTATAATTGTGTTTAATCGCTGGAGTGTTTGTATTTAAATACCTTTAAAAGACGTGCAAATGATGTCTTTGATGCAGATGAAGACTGAGCAGTGCATCTCATGTTAGTTAGTTAAGCCTGTGAAAAAAGTCATTTGCACTCAATGTAGGTCTTTAAAATATTCTTATATATTTATTGTGTGCAATCGCTGGAGTGTTTGTATTTAAATGCCTTTAAAAGACGTGCAGTCATGTATAATTCTCAGACGGACATCTCGGAGCTCATGTCTAACACACTGCTGAATACATCGCTCTCTGGGTGAAAACAAAATGCTCACAAACAACTGCATTTAGCTGTTGATATTTTCTAATGGGTGGACTGAATTAAATCGCTGCAATATTGTAATTTTAAAGGCGGTCAAATTCGTGCAAATTATGTCGTTCGTCTCCATGTATACTCGTTGAAGGCAACCATATGCGGTGAAGGAAATGCTTAGGGTTTTCAATAAATTCGCTCAAACAGCTGAATTCAGGTCTTGATGTGTTCTAATGGGTATTTACAATTAAATGGCTGGAATATTGTAATTTTAAAGGCATTATTTATATGCATTTTCCACCGAGTTCAAAGTGAAAGTAAGTCAAAGCTCGGTAACATGTTCGTTACTGAAACGTATTGAAAAGCTCATTTGCAGCTAATGTAGTTCTTTAAAATATTCTTGTATATTTATTGTGTTGGATCGCTGGAGTGTTTTTATTTAAATGCTTTTAAAAGACGTGCAGTCATGTATAATTCTCAGACGGAGATGTGAAGCTCATCTGTAAGACAATCTGTAAAGACAGCGGTTTAACTTTTACACAAAACAGCTCACAGCTGAATGTAGCCGTTGATGTGTTCTAATGGGTATTTACAAATAAATCACTGAAATATATTAATTTTAAAGGCGTTCTAATTCGTGCAAATTATGTTGTTAATGAGCACATACAGAGAGAGTACATGATGACGGCTTGTATAAGCGCTGAAGGGTGCGAGCTTTTCTTTTACAAGAACTACTCACAAACCACTGAATTTAGCTGTTGATATGTTCTAATCGGTATTTAGAGTTAAATCGCTGTAATATGAAAATTTTTAAGGCGGTATTTATTTGTATTTCCACCGATTTCAGAGTGACTGTAAGTAAGAGGTTTGAGTCCCGCCTGTTCAGTCGAGAGGTATTACTGTTAGAGGGCGCATTTTTTCTCAGCCCATGTATTTCATTGGGAAATTTGTCATATTCAAAAATTAATAATAAATCAACTGTACATCTGATCAGTCCAAATAGATATAGCAACTCTTTCGGGACAAGGGCCCAGGTCTCTGCCAAGTTTGGGCCTTGTGGCTTCAAAGGCCTCGGAGGAGTAGCTGTCAGAAATTTCTGTAGGTCATAAGAATAATAATAATAATAAGTTTAAATAGCATAACAGTATGTTGGCTCTCCAAGCCAACATAATAATAAGTTTAAATAGCATAACAGTATGTTGGCTCTCCAAGCCAACATAATAATAATAATAAGTTTAAATAGCATAACAGTATGTTGGCTCTCCAAGCCAACATAATAATAATAAGTTTAAATAGCATAACAATATGTTGGCTTCTCCAAGCCAACATAACTAGATAAAAAAGTTCGTCGAGACAAACTTTAAGTTGGCTTGAGAAAGCTTTGCTTTAAAGTTTAAAGAAGTTTTGAAAGCTTTAAAAAGTTTAAAAAGATTAAAAAGTTTAAAAAGTTTTAAGTTTGATGGTTTTCAGTCTGAAATAGTTTTTAGCAGTTTTAAAGATGATAGATAGATAGATAGATAGATAGATAGATAGATAGATAGATAGATAGATAGATAGATAGATAGATAGATAGCTATGGTGTCTGGGGTGGTTGCTAGGGTGTTGCTATTCGGTTGCTAAGGTACCTGAGGTGGTTGCTAAGGTGTTTCTATGCGGTTGCTAGGGTACCCGGGGTGGTTGCTAAGGTGTTGCTATGTGGTTGCTAGGGTACCTGGGGTGGTTGCTAAGGTGTTGCTATGTGGTTGCTAAGGTACCCATGGTGGTTGCTAAGGTGTTGCTATGCGGTTGCTAAGGTACCCAGGGTGGTTGCTAAGGTGTTGCTATGTGGTTGCTAAGGTACCCATGGTGGTTGCTAAGGTGTTACTATGTGGTTGCTAAGGTACCTGAGGTGGTTGCTAAGGTGTTGCTATGCGGTTACTAGGGTACCCAGGGTGGTTACTAGCATGTTGCTGGCATGATTAGCTAGTTGTTAGCATTATTTTATCATGACTAGCAAGTCGCTAACATGATTTTAGCAAGACTAGCAAGTCGCTAGCATGATTTTAACATGATTAGCAAGTCGCTAGCATGATTTTAGCAAGACTAGCAAGTCGCTAGCATGATTTTAACATGATTAGCAAGTCGCTAGCATGATTTTAGCATGACTAGCAAGTCGCTAGCATGATTTTAGCCTGACTAACAAAGTCGCTAGCATGATTTTAGCATTACTAACAAGTCACTAGCATGATTTTAGCATTACTAGCAAGTCGCTAACGTGATTTTAGCAAGACTAGCAAGTCGCTAGCATGATTTTAACATGATTAGCAAGTCGCTAGCATGATTTTAGCATGACTAGCAAGTCGCTTGCATTATTTTAGCATGACTAGCAAAGTCGCTAGCATGATTTTAGCATGACTAGCAAGTCGCTAACATGATTTTAGCAAGACTAGCAAGTCGCTAGCATGATTTTAACATGATTAGCAAGTCGCTAGCATGATTTTAGCATGACTAGCAAGTCGCTAGCATGATTTTAGCCTGACTAGCAAAGTCGCTAGCATGATTTTAGCATTACTAGCAAGTCACTAGCATGATTTTAGCATTACTAGCAAATCGCTAACATGATTTGAGCAAGACTAGCAAGTCGCTAGCATGATTTTAACATGATTAGCAAGTCGCTAGCATGATTTTAGCATGACTAGCAAGTCGCTTGCATTATTTTAGCATGACTAGCAAAGTCGCTAGCATGATTTTAGCATGACTAGCAAGTAGCTAGCATGATTTTAGCATTACTAGCAAGTCGCTAGCATGATTTTAGCATTACTAGCAAGTCACAAGTAGAAAGACAGATTAATAGATAGATTTATAGATAGATAGATTTATAGATAGATAGATTAATAGATAGATTAATAGATAGACAGATTAATAGATAGATAGATTAATAGATAAACAGATTTATAGATAGACAGATTAATAGATAGACAGATTTATAGATAGACAGATTAATAGATAGACAGATTTATAGATAGACAGATTTATAGATAGATAGATTTATAGATAGACAGATTTATAGATAGACAGATTTATAGATAGACAGATTAATACCCATGGTGGTTGCTAAGGTGTTGCTATGCGGTTGCTAAGGTACCCAGGGTGGTTGCTAAGGTGTTGCTATGTGGTTGCTAAGGTACCCATGGTGGTTGCTAAGGTGTTACTATGTGGTTGCTAAGGTACCTGAGGTGGTTGCTAAGGTGTTGCTATGCGGTTACTAGGGTACCCAGGGTGGTTACTAGCATGTTGCTGGCATGATTAGCTAGTTGTTAGCATTATTTTATCATGACTAGCAAGTCGCTAACATGATTTTAGCAAGACTAGCAAGTCGCTAGCATGATTTTAACATGATTAGCAAGTCGCTAGCATGATTTTAGCAAGACTAGCAAGTCGCTAGCATGATTTTAACATGATTAGCAAGTCGCTAGCATGATTTTAGCATGACTAGCAAGTCGCTAGCATGATTTTAGCCTGACTAACAAAGTCGCTAGCATGATTTTAGCATTACTAACAAGTCACTAGCATGATTTTAGCATTACTAGCAAGTCGCTAACATGATTTTAGCAAGACTAGCAAGTCGCTAGCATGATTTTAACATGATTAGCAAGTCGCTAGCATGATTTTAGCATGACTAGCAAGTCGCTTGCATTATTTTAGCATGACTAGCAAAGTCGCTAGCATGATTTTAGCATGACTAGCAAGTAGCTAGCATGATTTTAGCATTACTAGCAAGTCGCTAGCATGATTTTAGCATTACTAGCAAGTCACAAGTAGAAAGACAGATTAATAGATAGATTTATAGATAGATAGATTAATAGATAGATTAATAGATAGACAGATTAATAGATAGATAGATTAATAGATAAACAGATTTATAGATAGACAGATTAATAGATAGACAGATTTATAGATAGACAGATTAATAGATAGACAGATTTATAGATAGACAGATTTATAGATAGATAGATTTATAGATAGACAGATTTATAGATAGACAGATTTATAGATAGACAGATTAATACCCATGGTGGTTGCTAAGGTGTTGCTATGCGGTTGCTAAGGTACCCAGGGTGGTTGCTAAGGTGTTGCTATGTGGTTGCTAAGGTACCCATGGTGGTTGCTAAGGTGTTACTATGTGGTTGCTAAGGTACCTGAGGTGGTTGCTAAGGTGTTGCTATGCGGTTACTAGGGTACCCAGGGTGGTTACTAGCATGTTGCTGGCATGATTAGCTAGTTGTTAGCATTATTTTATCATGACTAGCAAGTCGCTAACATGATTTTAGCAAGACTAGCAAGTCGCTAGCATGATTTTAACATGATTAGCAAGTCGCTAGCATGATTTTAGCAAGACTAGCAAGTCGCTAGCATGATTTTAACATGATTAGCAAGTCGCTAGCATGATTTTAGCATGACTAGCAAGTCGCTAGCATGATTTTAGCCTGACTAACAAAGTCGCTAGCATGATTTTAGCATTACTAACAAGTCACTAGCATGATTTTAGCATTACTAGCAAGTCGCTAACATGATTTTAGCAAGACTAGCAAGTCGCTAGCATGATTTTAACATGATTAGCAAGTCGCTAGCATGATTTTAGCATGACTAGCAAGTCGCTTGCATTATTTTAGCATGACTAGCAAAGTCGCTAGCATGATTTTAGCATGACTAGCAAGTCGCTAACATGATTTTAGCAAGACTAGCAAGTCGCTAGCATGATTTTAACATGATTAGCAAGTCGCTAGCATGATTTTAGCATGACTAGCAAGTCGCTAGCATGATTTTAGCCTGACTAGCAAAGTCGCTAGCATGATTTTAGCATTACTAGCAAGTCACTAGCATGATTTTAGCATTACTAGCAAATCGCTAACATGATTTGAGCAAGACTAGCAAGTCGCTAGCATGATTTTAACATGATTAGCAAGTCGCTAACATGATTTTAGCAAGACTAGCAAGTCGCTAGCATGATTTTAACATGATTAGCAAGTCGCTAGCATGATTTTAGCATGACTAGCAAGTCGCTAGCATGATTTTAGCCTGACTAGCAAAGTCGCTAGCATGATTTTAGCATTACTAGCAAGTCACTAGCATGATTTTAGCATTACTAGCAAATCGCTAACATGATTTGAGCAAGACTAGCAAGTCGCTAGCATGATTTTAACATGATTAGCAAGTCGCTAGCATGATTTTAGCATGACTAGCAAGTCGCTTGCATTATTTTAGCATGACTAGCAAAGTCGCTAGCATGATTTTAGCATGACTAGCAAGTAGCTAGCATGATTTTATCATTACTAGCAAGTCGCTAGCATGATTTTAGCATTACTAGCAAGTCACAAGTAGAAAGACAGATTAATAGATAGATTTATAGATAGATAGATTTATAGATAGATAGATTAATAGATAGATTAATAGATAGACAGATTAATAGATAGATAGATTAATAGATAAACAGATTTATAGATAGACAGATTAATAGATAGACAGATTTATAGATAGACAGATTAATAGATAGACAGATTTATAGATAGATAGATTTATAGATAGACAGATTTATAGATAGATAGATTTATAGATAGACAGATTTATAGATAGACAGATTAATAGATAGACAGATTTATAGATAGACAGATTAATAGATAGACAGATTAATAGATAGACAGATTTATAGATAGATAGATTTATAGATAGACAGATTTATAGATAGATAGATTTATAGAGAGGTGATTGTGAATTGGCATTTAGGCGGACCGCCTTTTCACAGAATGTCCTGTCCTATCAGGGAGTGAGCTTCTGGAATAGTATTCCACTGTCAGTGAGGGAAAGCACAAGTCTTCCTACCTTTAGGAGTCATTTAAAACTGTGGCTGAGGGACATACAAACATGTGATCATGTTTAGTTCATTATATATAAGACGTAAAACAGAGTTAGTGCATTACAAAAAGGAATACAATTATTAGTGCAATACGGGTTGTGCGATAAGAGACAGTATAACATGGGTTGTTCAATAGGGATCAGTGTACCCAGGTAAAAAAAAAGTGCACTAAAATGCACTTTATTTAAGTATACTTAGTACACTTTTCAGTAATGTACTAAAAGTGCTCTATTTTCGCACACTAATTTTGTACTTAATGTACTAAAAGATAGTATTAAGTATATGTTAAGATAAACTTAATACCATCTAAGTGTACTCAACTGTGCTATTTTGAGACACCCTGAAATTGAACTAAAATGTGCTTTTAACATACTATATCTGTATTTTAAAAAATATATTTAGTTAAAACTAGAAATACACTTGAACCCTATTTTTAAACATTTATAAATATATTTAAGACTAATTTAAAGTATAATAGTAATATATTAAAAGAATATTCAAAATGTGAAAAAAGTGTGCTAAAATACACTTTAAGTATACTTAGTACACTTTTCAGTAATGTACTAAAAGTGCTCTATTTTCGCACACTAATTTTGTACTTATTGTACTAAAAAATAGTATTAAGTATATGTTAAGATAAACTTAATACCATCTAAGTGTACTCAACTGTGCTATTTTGAGACACCATGAAATTGAACTAAAATGTGCTTTTAACATACTATATCTGTATTTAAAAAAATATATTTAGTTACAACTAGAAATACACTTGAACCCTACTTTTGAACATTTATAAATATATTTATGACTAATTTAAAGTATAACAATAATATATTAAAAGAATATACAAAGTGTGAAAAAAGTGTGCTAAAATACAATTTAAGTACACTTAGTGCACTTCCCTAATGTACTTAAAGTGCTCTATTTTCGGGCACTGATTTTGTACTTAATATACTAAAAGTTATTCTTAAGTACTCCTTAAGATAAACTTAAGATCATCTAAGTGTACTCAACTGTGCTATTTTGAGACACCATGAAGATGAACTAAAACGTGCTTTTAACATACTATCTCAGCATTTCCAAAAATGTATTTTGTTACCACTTATAATACATTTGAAACATATTTCATAAACCTTTAAATATACTAATTATACATAAAAAATAAACTTACTGATTATTTAAAATACAATAATAATATATAACAAATGTAAACAAGGCGTATTTATAATGTATTGCCCACATGTTTTTTATTAATAAAAAATACACTTATTAATTATTTAAAATACATGAATAATATATAAAAAATGTATACAAAGCGTATTTATAATGTATTGGCCACATATATTCATTAATAAAAAATACATTTGTTGATTATTTAAAATACATGAATAATATATGACAAATGTATACAAAGCGTATTTATAATGTATTGCCCAAATATTTTTATTAATAAAAAATACACTTGATGATTATTTAAAATACATGAATAATATATGACAAATGTATACAAAGCGTATTTATAATGTATTGCCCAAATATTTTTATTAATAAAAAATACACTTGATGATTATTTAAAATACATGAATAATATATAATAAATGTATACATAGCGTATTTATAATGTATTTTTTATTAATAAAAATATGTGGGCAAGACATTATAATTACGCTTTGAATAAATTTATTATATATAATTGATATATTTTAATTAATTAATAAGTGTATTATAATGAATAAAAATGTATGGGCAATACATTATAAATACGTTGTCACGAAACGTGTAGGAAAGCAAAAAATAACGTCTTCAATAAAAAGTCTTCAATAAATCCTCAGGCAGAGTAACAATAGACAGGAATGGCGGGAGAAGACGCGCACACAACGAAGGAACATAGGTGTAACGCTTGTAGCCGGACAAAGAAACAAGGAAATCAAACAAACTTATAAAGGGGAGATAATTACAACAACAGGTGGAGGGGATCACACTAATGAGCAGGAAGACCAAAAAAGGGCATGGGAGAAACCAAACAGACAGTCCAATGGGGGAAACACTGGGAAAAACCAAGACAAACAGTCCAAGGGCATGACATACACTTTGTATACATTTATCATATATTATTCATGTATTTTAAATAATTAAGAAGTGTATTTTTTATTATTAAACATATGTGGGCAATACATTATAAATATGCTTTGTATACATTTATTATATATTATTCATGTATTTTAAATAATCAACAAGTGTATTTTTTTTGTAATAAAAATATGTGGGAAATACATTATAAATACGCCTTGCATACATTTGTTATATATTTATGTATTTTAAATAATCAACAAGTGTATTTTTTATTGATAAAAATATCTGGGCAATACATTATAAATACGCTTTGTATACATTTGTTATATATTATTCATGTATTTTAAATAATCAGTAAGTTTATTTTTTATGTATAATTAGTATATTTAAAGGTTTATGAAATATGTTTCAATCCTATTAGAAGTGGTAACAAAATACATTTTTTGGAAATGCTGAGATAGTATGTAAAAAGCACATTTTAGTTCATCTTCATGGTGTCTCAAAATAGCACAGTTGAGTACACTTAGATGATCTTAAGTTTATCTTAACATATACTTAAGAATAACTTTTAGTATATAGAGTACAAAATTAGTGGCCGAAAATAGAGCACTTTAAGTACATTAGGGAAGTGCACTAAGTGTACTTAAATTGTATTTTAGCACACTTTTTTCACACTTTGTATATTCTTTTAATATATTATTGCTATACTTTAAATTAGTCATAAATATATTTATAAATGTTCAAAAGTAGGGTTCAAGTGTATTTCTAGTTGTAACTAAATATATTTTTTTAAATACAGATATAGTATGTTAAAAGCACATTTTAGTTCAATTTCATGGTGTCTCAAAATAGCACAGTTGAGTACACTTAGATGGTATTAAGTTTATCTTAACATATACTTAATACTATTTTTAGTACAATAAGTACAAAATTAGTGTGCGAAAATAGAGTACTTTTAGTACATTACTGAAAAGTGTACTAAGTATACTTAAATAAAGTGTATTTTAGTGCACTTTTTTTTAACCTGGGAGAATTACCACACTCAAAATCAGTTTAAGTGTTAGTGCTAATAATGCATTCATATTAAGTGTACTTAAGTACAACTTTTGGGAAAATGTACTTCTACTACAATACATTACTAATAGATTTTTAATAAAATAAATTTAATGTAAACTTAAAATTACCACACTCAAAATCAATTTAAGTGTTAGTGATAATAATGCATTCATATTAAGTGTACTTAAGTACAACTTTTGGGAAAATGTACTTCTACTACAGTACATTACTAATAGATTTTTAATAAAATAAATTTAATGTAAACTTAAAATTACCACACTCAAAATCAATTTAAGTGTTAGTGATAATAATGCATTCATATTAAGTGTACTTAAGTACAACTTTTGAGAAAATGTACTTCTACTACAGTACATTACTAATAGATTTTTAATAAAATCAATTTAATGTAAACTTAAAATTACCACACTCAAAATCAATTTAAGTGTTAGTGATAATAATGCATTCATATTAAGTGTACTTAAGTACAACTTTTGGGAAAATGTACTTCTACTACAATACATTACTAATAGATTTTTTTATATATTAACTTATTTTAAACTCAAGATTAGTATGTAAACAGTGTACTAAAAATCAACTAATGTTTAAAGCATTTAAAGCACACTTTTGAAAAACACACTAATAAAACTCTTTTGGATGTTTTTTCTGTAGTGTACTTTATTGTAGTACACTAAAAAATTATTTAAGTATTACTGATATTTAGTATACTTTTGTCAAGTGTACTAAAGTCCTACTGAAGTATAAACATACTTTTAATTAGTAAATTTATAGTGTATAACCATCAAACTTTTATTTAACACAAAAAAAAAACAATGTACTAAAAATGTATTTGCGGGTATTTAAGTGTATTTTAATTGCATTTAAGTATATTATTTTTTCACCTGGGTAATGCGGGTTAGTGCAATATAGAATGGTGTAATATGGGTCAGTGCAATATCAGGTCAGTCAGGGCTTGTGCAAAATTGGTGTGTGTAATACAGTTGATGCTTTTTGGTTTTCTATTTTGTCCTTTGTTGCTCACTCTTGTTGTTATTGTTTGTTCTAACATGATGTGATCACTGTTTTTGTCCTTGTCTCTCTGTATATAGTTTGTATATATGGCTCTGTATGTATTTATTAATTTGTGTGTAACACCAACCTGCCAGGGGGTCTGCAGATGGAAATTAGCCTAAGGCTATAATCTGACATATTTACATTTGTGAAAATGTTCATTAATATGTATTGTCCCCTTTTTCTCAAATAAATAAATAAATAAATAAAATAGATAGACAGATTTATAGATAGACAGATTTATAGATAGACAGATTAATAGATAGACAGATTTATAGATAGACAGATTTATAGATAGACAGATAGATAGATAGATAGATAGATAGATAGATAGATAGATAGATAGATAGATAGATAGATAGATAGATAGATAGATAGATAGATAGATAGATAGATAGATAGATAGATAGATGAGTTTAAATGAGTTTGAATGGATTAGAAATAGTAGATAGAAGGGAAGCCTGATTGAGTCTCAAAGGATTCTGGCAGTTTAAATTTGAATTTTGACAGTTGGAGTTTGAACATTCCGTCAATGTAAGTCAATGAGATTTATTTCCCAATTTTAATCGGCATTTTTAGGAAAACCGTAAATCCGATCAGTTAGAAAAGATATAGCAACTCGAGTGAGGCCAGACTGAAGATATGGGCTGAGTTTGGAGTTTGTAGAGTTAAAGCTCTAGGAGGAGTAGCAGTCAGAAAATTTTTGTCTCAGAAGAAGAATAATAACTAGATAAAAAAGTTCGTCAAGACAAACTTTGAAGTTGGCTTGAGAAAGTCTCACCAGATAGTTTAAAATAGTTTTTAAAGTTTGTAAAAGTTTTAAAAGTTTGACTGTTTTCAGTCTGAAATAGTTTGAAGTTTTCAGCAGTTTTCAGCAGTT